>NC_060171.1:4264193-4280603 GCF_021292245.1 Micropterus dolomieu
GTGATTAACTAAGAATTATTACGTAGATGACAAAAGGTGCAAACAAGGGATCAACTAACATGTTAATTTGCTGGTGATATCAAGTTTGCACACGTTTTTACTCACTCAAACCTTTAGTAAATGTGGCCCTTATGCTTGATTTATACTGAGCAATGCATTTATACTTCATCTGTGTCTCAGTCATTCTGCAATTACACCGCCAAACGCTAGTTGGCGGTACCGCTGCAGTGTCCACTGTGTTGACTTTTGCCGGCAGAGCAGGCTAACTTCCGGTTTAGCCCTCCGCAAACGTGAATGGGGGTAAAAATGTATACGTGCGGCTGTTATAGACTTTTCAAATGTTATCAACAGAATGGATCACATTCTGACAGTGAAACAAGTCATTTCGCTCAGGTTGTGACGATCAAATATATCGATCCACCGTGTTACAGCCGCTGGTTTGGCAGCTGGTAAAATATACTTCAAAGCATGGGACACTTCCTGTCGGCGACGCAGAAGTATAAATCACACTTTAGTCTAATAAATAAACAAAACAAACTCGCAAAATGTCAAGAAAGGAAATAATTTTCCACCTATTTTCCTTATCAAACAGAAAAATACAACCGTAGACCTTCATTGTAAAACACACTTTCAAACACGACAGAAATAAAATGAAACTCAATAAAACTTATTTCCACTGTTCCAACAATCATCAACTCTGGTTTGTAGTTAGATGTGAAAATATTCTGGCTCTGCACTCTGTTGTTGTTTTTGAAAGTGAGGATATCTTCTTAAAAACCAACAACACTTTGAAAACGTTCTCCAGTATTAGTGGGCTTTTGTTTTGGTCATCAATTAATTTACTAATCATTTAAACATGAAGGTCCAAATGGTGTGATGTTTTAAGAGCACTTTTGAAATTATTTAATGCATATAATAAAATTTAAAAAATCATTTAGGAAGTTGTAACCCCAGTGTTTCTTTCACCGCTACCAATATTGGATTGGAAGTTGCATTAATCACATATCACATTGTGACATACATGCAACAAATAAAGCTCCAACTCCATGTATTCTATGCTGCTGTAGTTTCACTGCGTGTCAAACTTTTTTTTATTGACTTCCTCATCATTAGTCTAATTTAACGGCTGAGAAATGTTTGTAGTTCCTGAAGTCTTTGGCTCCTGTGGCTCTTTTGATGGAAAACAGAGTTTAGGTATTCAGGGAAAGTTAGCTGGACGCAGATGATTTCACCAACTATTGTTCCTCAGTCAAGTTCCTCAACAAACTGCTCTCTCTCATGTCCCTCCTACGCAGAAATGCAGAGCATCTAATTACCACCCACAGTCCGTCACAACTGATGGAGCAGAGTGTCCCGTCAAAACTGCCTAGTCTGCAGCGTCGACCTTCTGCCAGGCCTGGCAATGAAACAAACACGGTGTGTGTGTGTGTGTGTGTGCGCGCGCTTTTGTTTTAAAAAGACAAAATTAGAAGGTGTATTCAGGGAGCAAATTAGAGAAAATTGCACTTGAAGAGAAAAGAAGATCTGAGGGAGGAACTGATCACTGATTATCCAGGAGAGAGGAAAAAACATCTTGGCTCACAGCAGCTGGTGATTTAAAGCATATAAACACACACACTAGCTATGATGTCATTTCTTACAGAAACTCAAAGGTATCTAAGTAAACCCTCTTATTCTCTGTCTTCTCCAGCACCACGTGAGAAGATGGATTTCAGTTTTATATCTGTCCATCCGGAACGTAGGTCCCTCTGAAACACACACTATAAACTGACTTAAAGAGGTGGTATTATGCTATTTGCCTTTCCCCTCTCCTTTATTGAGTTATATATCTTTTTTGTGCATGAAACAGGTTTGCAAAGTGAAAAAGCCCAAAGTCCACCCCAAAGGTAGTTCCCATCTCCCACAGAAAACATTGCTCTGAACTGCCTGAAAACAGCTCGTTTGTAGTCCAGCTTTTTCTTCTGCTTTGCTGTGACGTCACAGCGAAATACGCGTCATAACGCTCGCCAAGTGGCTAGTCAGGCACGGCCTCAAAAACAGCAATGTAAAAACACTATGTTGCTAAGATGTTAAGGGAACATATACAACTGAACCGAAGCAGTGTTTACCGGCTTCTCAGGACCCGCCCTACTCTGCTTCTGATTGGCTAGTATTGGCATGTGCAACTCCCAACAAAGATCATGTAGAGGCAAGATGTATCACTCCATAGCTAAAACGAAGCGTTCAACACACAGGGTGAAAAGAGG
This sequence comes from Micropterus dolomieu, assembly GCF_021292245.1. Taxonomy (NCBI): domain Eukaryota; kingdom Metazoa; phylum Chordata; class Actinopteri; order Centrarchiformes; family Centrarchidae; genus Micropterus; species Micropterus dolomieu. The sequence continues at coordinate 4,266,440 of NC_060171.1, forward strand.
AGCTGCAGCAATGTGCAGTACGACAAAAATCTGTTCTGGTACAACCACTAAATAAGATTATGAACCTGAGTGAGCATAATATGTCATCTTTAAAGAAACTTAGTAGTCTAGCAACATTGAGGCTACAAAGAACCAATAATGTAACACTCTATATAGGAGCCAGTGCATGTACGACAATAATCTAATCGACAAGGGCTCAGGGCTGCCAAATCACAAAGCGCTTGAGGGCTCTGTATCTAAAATCAGGCAGGCAATAGTAAGTTTACATGCACACAGCAGCAAGTGCTGTGAGTAATCTATTGTATGTGTAACATGAGGACATTATTATAAGGACTCATCAGGCTCATATATTCTGAAAGTCAGCAGCCATCCATGGACACAGAAATGCGTGTGTCTAGGTCATCCTCATCTGACTGCCTGTTGCAGACGAGCAGCCTGATTTTGAGCCTGTAGTTCTAAACATTTAACAGCCTTATAAGACAACCTGACTAGTCCAGACTAGTCCTGTTTGTTATTATGAACTCTAACAGAAATACTTCTTAGCAATGGAAAAATGTTCTCTGATGTTTGAAGCTCATAATGAATGAATATGAATGAAGACGTAACAGCATACAGCTTTACTGATGCAGAGTCAGGTTTCTCCCATAATTGTATATTATCCTACAGTATGACATCATAACATGGCCATCTACAATGAAGAATATAAACTATGTTGTATTTCTTAAACAGATAGAAATCACTGTAAATGCTGTCTAGTTGGATGACATATTTACTAAGTATGAAAACACACAAAAAGGGAAAATCCATCTATATATTTAACAGAGGGACTCGCAGGCATGGAGTTCGCTGTGACTTTTGTCTTCTGGTTGTAAATATGTGTGGTTAACCACTGGAATCTCAGCTCGGGCTGGGTTAAAGTGCTGGGTCCAAATAAAATGTCATTTAATCAGCACAGTGACACTCTGCTGCACCGAAGAGCGAGAATACAAATTAAGAAATACATGAGATAATGACACTAGTTAACTCTGCTGCATATTTATTTTGGCACCAACTAAATAGATAGATGTTGTCATGTGACCTTGATGACTTCCTGTTCTCTCTGCTAGACAGATTTTCTCAGGGCTTTTTGAGTTTATGTGGTTTCACTTATTAAACTGGTTTTGAAAGAAGCAGACTGCCACGAACTGTATGAGATTTCCCAATCCAATGTTTAACCAAAATTAGAGATTGAGCAGGGGTACAAAAGTGCACTTAGTGGTGCAAACTGCACAACAAATGCGGTATGTTTTGTACTGTACATCTGAAGCTTTAAAGCCTGTTCCCACCACTGGACTGTAAACCAAACCCTCTCAGCTCCAGAGTTTTGAACTTATTACTTCCAAATCCAAAAACATCCTTCTAAAATCAGGAAATGTACCATTAATGTTTCTTAAAAGAAATTTGTTGACGATAAAAGCTGTAAAGTTATATAATAGGTATTGAATGCTTCCCATTTCAAACACATCCAGCTCACAGGACCCGTTTTCATGGTTCAAAAGCCTGCCACTCATTGAAGTTGCCCTCTGGAGTTTTCTTGAATACAAACAAATGTTATATTTACACTTGTTTACGTTCTTGCCAAATGCATTACGTGTATCCTTGAGTCCTGATAAACATGCTGAATTTATTTCCGTCCACAGTTTGAATCCTTCTTTGTTTCATCGAATATAAGGCTGTATTGTACACAGCACTGTAACTTTTACTGTCCTGTTTTATCCTGTTTCTATTTTCCGTTTAACTCTTTTAAAAATGGTTTTAAAAATTGTATTTCAATATCTATTTTCACATTTCCCTGTTGCTTTTATGCTTTATGTAAAACACTTTGAATTAACTTGTTGTTGAAATGTGCTATAGCCTACAAATAAACTTGCCTTGCCGTGCCTTTACATCCATGTTTACTAGCATGCACGCTTGAACATTAACATGTTACTTGGGACTTTGACACCTATGGATCATTGGAATAGTGTAAAACCATTGCCAGGAATGTGTATCACGTCACTTGCATGCATGTTCACGAGGACCAACAAAAGTACAATCAACCCTTACCTCGACCTGATTGATCTTTCAATCATCCCTACCTCGGGTCTATAGCAATCCAGCACTTCCATATTGCAGATTAAGCCATAAATCAACATCATATTGCTTGTAAACTTTTCTTAAAAAATTATTAATGCACAAAAAGTATATTTTTACAGTCATTTAAAGATGTCAGCAAATATTCTCCCTGTTTCCAAACATTAATATGGTATAGAGTACTATTATTCTCTTCTTTGTGAAGTAAATTTGTAAAGCTTTGGGACATTTTTTCAACATTTATAACTTGCATCTCCAGAGATTTGGCAAAATACAGTTCGAGTCTGAATGCGTGGTCCCCTACAAATGAAAACATACTGAGCATGACAGAAACAGCTATGTCCACTTATGGTCTAATTTCTAGCCTGTTCTGAGGCTTTGGTTCACGTCAAACATTCTAACTTTCCAATATACTGAGTAGTTTTAGGACTTGCCTTTCTCCTGCTCCATCCACATAAAAACGAAGAGGTGGATTTTAGACCATGCAGGGTATGTAAATGTAGGTGTATGAGACCACACACACACACACAGGTTGTTGACAACTGTGTCTGTCCTCCTGTCTGATGCTGATTGAAGTGGATCAGCTGAGACTTTTCTTCCAGAGAGGATCAGACCTCAGCAAACTCACAGGGATTTAAAACCTCTCTCTCTCTTTTCTGTGTGTCACAACGTCTCTCGCCCCCCCCTCCTGCTCTCTATAATCGCTGTGTTGTGGTGGCGACGCTTTCTCCTCCCTCTCTTCTCCACTCTGGGCTGTATATAAGTGTGGATGGCTGGCTTGTGTTTCAGACTGACAGAGAGAATGTATGAGAGCCTTTCGGACGTACGGCACAGAGGGCCACCATGACCCCTGCCGTGACCCTAAAAGAAGAGACCTCCCCCCGCCAACCCTGGACTGCTAATTAATGGTGGGTGTGCAGCATCTACAGGTGAGCTTTTAAACTCAGGTACAAGTTTTCCCTAGTTAACTGTTGTTTAAGCATGTTTCTCATTTTTATCAGGCTCAAAATCAAGTTAGCAGCTTTTCTTTTGCTGCACAAAGAGGAAAATAAAGTGTATTTTTAAACCCTGAGGGAGGTGGCAACCCTGGGTGTTACAGCATGGCTTTGAGCGTCTGTTTTGGTGATGCAGGAAGGGAGAGGAAGGCAGGAGTGCCATGTCATGCTAGGAATGTTGGCTGACCCTCAACAATACCCTCGCAGTGGAGAAAGTTTCTGAGCGGTGTTAACGTTCTGCTCAAAAGCTGCGCATCAGTTGTAATGGAGGCATTAAAAGGTCCCATTTAGGAGGCGTTTCAGTCATTTTGCAGATGCTCTGACTCATAATGACTTTCAGTAAATTGTCAGAAAAGCCGACAACATGGGAGGTCACGGTTTGTCAGTGAGGGTAGCTAGATTAAAGTTCATAATAGCCAGCTAGAAAAAGTTATTTTTTTGTTTATGGGAGCATGCTGTTTTTCAGCCTGTCCTCCACAGAGAGACATAGGGTTAAAGTGTCTGGTGTTAAAGATCAAAAGCTGAAGCTGGGAGCCTTGATTAGGTGATGGGATTTCAGGATTGTGCACTAAACTGCAGTTAATCTAAAGGATGCATTGCCATCTAGCTAAACAACCAGAAGATGTTCTTTCAATAAAGAAATATTGTTATAAGTATATACAGTATTTTGGCATCTTATGATAAAAATCTTTAATATGGAGAATCATTTGTCAGGTTTTGTAGTTGATCATCACATCACATGATAAGGAGAAGGCATACTCTGTCATTGTGGTTGCTTCAGTTTAACTTTATGGATCCCCATAAATCAGTCCCCATGGAGAGCCTGAGTTTAGCTGTATTTGTACAACATTTCAGAAATTATTTTGAGTGAAATTTAAGTAGCACTTATGTTAATATAGAAAACAATGAAATTTCTGTGAATGTGTGGTCTCCAATATTTGTGCTTTATGATCAAGAACAGTGTCAAGCGGGTTTCTTCTCAACACATCATCGCAGCATTATTGTTCGGACACCACAAATGAAACCTTACTAAATCCTTATAGCGACTGTCAATAATGTCAAAAACTATTTACATTGTGTTTTATTAGTCTCTTAATCCATTCAATAACACAATGATTCACACTGTAGCTAGACATCCATCAGAAAAAGCCTGGGTGGCTATGCAGGGCCTTTAATCTATATAGATTCCTCATATTTTGTAAGTTAATCACATGTTTTGTAAAATTAGTTAATCGTGTGTTTTGGGAAATCAAAGTAACTAGTAACTATACCTGTCAAATAAATGTAGTGAAGCGCTGTGAGATAACTGTTGTTGTGATTTGGCGCTATATAAATAAAACTGAATTGAATTGAAAAGTATGAAGATACAATATTTCCCACTGAAATGTAGTGAAGCAGAAAATTGTACTTAAGTACACTACTTGAGTAAATGTACTTAGATTCTTTCCAATACTATGAGCGTATATATATGTCAACTGATACGTTAAAATATGTTATTGAACAAGTTTGAGGTCATTGAGAAACAATGCCTCCATTATACAAACTGTCCACTAGAGAGCGCTGGCAGATTTTTTGTACACTGTAAAATGTTGCGCTAAGTACATGCTTGCTTTAAAGCAACATCATGTACTGCTGTTTGGTGGAACTTGGCACCCCTACCGTTTCATGTGGTGTAGTGAGTTGTAAATAAGGACAGATGTAAACGTGCATGTGTTATGATTACATGTTATGATCAAAGACTAGCAAGTCAACAAACACAAACATCAAGCAGTCCCCGTCGGTCTCTTCGCCTCTGCCGTTAGCTAACATTAGGCTACGTCCATAGAGGCTGCAGAGCCCGGTTATGTTGTCAGGCATGACATCGGCAGCGCTCTCCACCAGCTGTTATTTTATGGTAGAAAAGTTACATAATGTTGCCTGAAACTTGTGGCAAGCTAGCCAACAAAGCTAGACAGAACTGACACAGGAGGACTTAGAGTAACTTTACTGATGTCCGAGCGTGTTATTTATTAAGTTTGCTAACATCAACTCCAGATTTATAGCTAGCGGCAAAACCTGTCAGTGAAACCTCTGGCTGAGTTTCTTCCACTTAAATCGGAAGTCGGAGGTCAGAGCTGGGAATGACGTCACACCCGAGTTGACGGCATTCCAGTCGGAAAACCTTGCTCAGCCAGCTGTGGTTTATAACTAGCCAGGTTAGCTATTGTTACGCTAATGATTTTTATAAAAGCATTGCGCATTTTTTTACGCATACTAAACACTGTAGCAACACGTCCACAGATGGCAGTTGGACACTTTGTGTACGAAAATTTCTATGAGACACATGTACACAGTAGTGCTAATAAACTATAGCTTTAACAAACTGTTGATACTCAGGGCAGCCATCTTGGATCACAAAGTCGGGGTAGTGCGGTTCTCCCGACTTTCCAGGGGCGTTCCCTTTAAAATTTCGGACTTTCCATGTCAAATGGAACACACCATTATGCCGTTGTCGTGATAGATTTCCTGCTCGGACTCTAATACTACATAGTGAAATACTAGGCGCTCCAGTGCCTTCAGTGGCAACGACAGAGACCCTATTACAAGTCAGTGTACCATCATAATGATTTTGAAGCTGTTATTTTTAGATAAAATTACTACATAATTTTGCTTTTAAGGTAAAATGTGTTGTCAGCATGGTGCAAACAGTTAGGGGGCAGCATTTCACCTCATTTCACCGCATTTTTTGCACACAAAGGGTTGTCACAACGTTAAATGTGCTTTCATCTTTCATTGTCTCTGCTGACAAAACATCTTTCTCCACCTTCCTTCTTTCCTGATGGACGGTTTGCATTGATGTCACTTCGTTGCATTACTCTTCCATCCTCAACAGTGGCCATACAAACCAACAGGAAGTTGCTATGAATAGGTAGAGCTCTGACACTGAGATGCAAACAAAGGGAAACCTTTAAATAGTAAAGACTCACTGAACTCAATTGGATTGTAAAGACCATCAGAATAAACAAAGGTATCATATAGCTGCCTTTGATTAATATCACATCCTGGTTACAAAATTGTTTTTCTGCCCCCCTTTAATTATTTTTATCTCAGTCAGTTCTGTCTTCTACCTTCCTCTGAGGTCATCCATCTGTTTTCTCCATCTGACAAATCCACCCCAAACCCAAACTCACCAATCGTCTTCATCCTGGCAGAGTGATTTCTGGAGCCTCGGCGCTCACCAGGCGCTGATTAGCTGTGGCTCTGTCGAGTGGAAAGATTTCAGCCTTGGTGGTTCCTGTTCTCCAGCTTTTGTTTTCAGGCTCTCGTGTGAGGAACATGAATCACGACCACATTCAGTCACCAGGAATAAATGTTAAAATGTTTCTTTGCTCTGGTTAACATGGTTCAACCAGCTTTGTTTGTGATTCATGGAAAGTCCTGATGCAGAGTCATATTAACTGAGCGCTTGAAGAGATGATGGAATAGACCAGCCACAGTCCAGTTTGGAGGATTTTCATGATTCATTTTCAGTTGAAGGTCTACTGTGTGTTGAGGCCACTCTGTCTGATAAAACACTTGAGGGAATCAGATAAACTCTTTAATAGGCTACAGTCATCTTTCTGCACAGTTACATGGTGCTCAGATATGCTGTTTTCACTGTATGAAGATGATAAGCTGCAGAACATCACCCTAACTGACAGTAGTTTATGCTTTTACATTTACTTTTACATTACAAAATTACATTTCACATCGTGATGAGGATAATGCCAGTCAGGTCGTTCATCCAACACTTCACACGTCAATGGAAAGATGTCACCACATCAGCCAGCCAAACTATCATGAAATTTGATATGAATACCAATAACTTGGTGCCCAGAGGACGAGTATCATGTTGCACTACTTGATGCCCGCGCCTCACAGACAGTATAGCCAAGGCTCGAAAGCAGTGATGGGTGTTGTTTTTTCTTCTGGCACCACCATCAGGAGAAAATTTCCACAACACAGGAAAGTCTACCGTGATGAAATGTCCTGATCTCCTTCCTGCTCCCCAGATGAACAGATAACACAAACTTTACATTTTTAGCTTCACTTCTGTTAAGCCTCCAGGAATAGCTAAATAATTAGGATGTTGATTGTAAGGATTTTCAAAGAGAAAAACATTTGAAGGCATCACTTTAAACTCTATGAACTTGCGATTTACACGACATTTTATGGACTAAATTAATCACATATTAAGATTATTCAGTAACACAAACAATTGGCTTTTACATTATTCATTCAGCCCATCCAGCTTATATTAGAAAAGATTTATATTGGGCTTTATGTAGTGAGGTAAACCACCGCCGTTCTCTTGTGGTTTCTTTAAGCAACCATTTTATTACAATCTATTTCATGGTCATTTTTTTTGGTCATGGTCATTGAAAGAATAAGAATAATGAACTTTATATTAAATTTAAATGGTTTCTAGCAATACTACAGGGAATTTTTCATGTTTGACAAAACAAACACATTTCAACACTGCTGATCATTTTCCAAATCACACTTTCAGTTATCAGGTTGATTTCGCTCCTTCCAGGAAACTTTTCCTGTTCACTTCTATGGAGGTCAACTTGAAGAACAGGTATCTATTTATGATTTGTAGATGCAGGTCTACGGGTCTGTTGAAACTACCAGACAGATGCATGAAATGTTCAACGCTTTCATGGTGGTAAAAGCATTTGCGTAGTCAGAATCAGACTGGGTGAGTAGTAATGTGACTTTGTGACGTCATTTTGGTGGTGGAACATATTTACGTGACAGATGGCGTAAGTTAGGGAATCTGTTATTCTGGCTCCTACACCTCAGCCCTCCATCAGGGGATCGGCTCATTTCCCAAACATCAAACTGAGGACATGATTCTCCCTCTCCTGGCATCTCTGAATGTGCTCAGAATGTTCCCATCTTTCCATCCTATTAGAAATGCCTCCATCAAACTGTTGGCTTCAATTACTCCTGAGTTCAAAATGCTTTCTTTGGGCATGAAATTTATTCGTGTTCCAGGAGTAACTGGTGAGAAATGAGCTCCTGAGGTTGCATAAGTTGTCGAGGTTGTATGGCAGCACACTGACCTTTACGCCAAAGATAAAAAGATAAAAAACTGGCTTTCTTTCAGTCCTGGTGTGAACACAGATAAGAGATCATGGACTGATCTCTTATCAGCTGTGTAGAGTTACAGAGAACTCTGAGGTGGTGTGCCAACATCTTGACCTTCGGCCTGCATCATCATCTGGTTCAGGGGCCATGCTGAGAGGCCAAAGAACTGTCTAAATTTCAGACACTGCTCAAATTTCCAACCGAGCCACTGAAAATTAGACGGTCCCTTTCTTTCTCGTTTTAGTGAATAAGTGGAACCCTTCCACAAGAACCACAGACATCAACAAACTCTTATCTTAATCGATGCCAGACCAGCCCGCGGCTCCAAGCTCCTCTAGTTAAATAATTCACTTTGACACAAGGCCAAACATTAAACATGAACTCCAGTGCGTTTAATCTGAGGCTGCTTCCTCCGTCTTTTATCGTGATAAGAACCATATAGACTGGAGCACCTGAAGGCTCGGTCTAGTGTAGCCTCCCAGGTGTACCCAGAATGTGGTCACGTGACAGTTGTTTTTTGATTCAATGAACTCCTTTGAACAGCACGTCCTCACCATGCTCCCCTGAAACACGATGGCATTGGTAATTTTTTCAAGAACTTTAATGAACTAGGTTTTCCTGACACACAACCTCAGCTGTACTGCTCCTTCATGACTTATTGTGGTAAGTATGGGGGAACACTTATAAAACAAATACATAGCCAATCTTCATCTTACAAAAAAGAGCCATTCGAATCATACATAAAATTACATATAGAGAACCAACAAACCCATTGTTTATTAAATTCAAAATATTAAAGTTCAAAGATCTGATTGACTACAAAACTATTCAAATAGTTTTTAGAGCACACAAAAACCAATTGCCTAGAAATATCCAAGAGCTTTTTCACACGTACAATTTCACAGGAATATCAAAGTTTAGTAGACCGCTAATTCGAACAAATACTAAGTTCCACTGTATAACAACCCAGGGTATTATACTGTGGAACAACAGCAATAATGATTTAAAATTATTTAAAAACTTATTGCAATTGAAATTTATATTTAAAAAAAGAATCCTTGATGGATATGAGCTGGAACAGTGATTTTCTTTACATAGTTACATAGTATACGTAGGACAAGAAAGGTTATTCTAACTTCTTCCTACCCCCCTTTGAACATGACTGTAATTAGGACCATCTGCAGATGATCTTTTTTTGTTGATTGTTCATTTTTATTCAGTTTTTGTTGTTGTCTTTTAACATGTTCAATAAAGAGTAAAAAAAAAATGTAGCTGAAGCACATCTGGTGTACACAACACGCAACGGCCAATTGAATCACGCAACATTGACGAGCACAGTGAGATTGACGGCATACAGACATAAGTAGTAGAAAGTACCAGAGCTAGGATGTGCTGATTTGCAGAGAAAATTTGATTTGTTTTTTTTTGGAGAATTAATGCATGTCAATGATTGGAAATAGTTGATAGTAGTACTTCAAATCATTACAGTCTTTCCCTGACCCTAACCAAGTAGTTTAAGTTGCCTAAACTTCACCAAGCCTTGAAGGTGACGGATCAGAAAATATTTTAAATTAATAGCGGAGTCCCAAATAGCCGCCTGCCCCGTTTACTGGCCTGGTGTGGGAACACATTTTGACAAATAAAGGCAGGTCTCCATTAAACACCTGGTCTGGTTTTCATGTAAGTTCTTTGGATGTATAAAACCTCTTAAACACTGCAGGGTGATCATGTGAAGTCCATCACTCTCTGTCTGCTAACTTCTGCCACACTTCTCTCATCCTGCATCTTGTTTTGTTTTCGTTACGTTGCTGCCTTCAAAATAAAAGCGCAAAAGCTGTCTATCGGAGCTAGATCAAATGAATGACGTGTATTTGATATTATAAGATAATTTTTATATGAGTAATAATCTGTTTGAAATAAGTAAAGTGTTTCATAGTAGCCTATTTAAGTTTTGTGCAAGAGGAATTAAAGGCCTGTCCCATTTGGACGCCTGTCCCAAACACAGGCTCAATTCAGTGATTTTAGCAAATAAAAGCCTGGACTATTAATCAAAGTTTTACGGTGATAACATTTAAGAAGATTTAAGAAGAAAAACATATGGCTCAGTATTATAAGTGATTTAAAATCTTGCAGATTGTGATCACTCTGACGCAAGTTGGAAACTTGCAGAAACATGCTCTCACAGTCACTCTCACTAGGTCTCTTGAATGCCTGTTTAGATCATTTCATGCTTGAATAAACCAAGAATTTAGATCCAAAATCTCTGCAGAGGTGAATAACACATGTGTACTAACCAGTGTATGCATAGAGCAGGCATACAAAGATAGAGATCTGTGGGTAGTGCTCAGAGATTTCAAACTCAAACAGAAAAAGAGAATAAGAAACATCCCTATCATCAAATCAAATCTGCTCCACTCCCGCCAGGCTTCGGATGAAAGTGATTTCAGCCATTATCCAGCTCTGCATCCATACATTTACTATAATGCTGCAGTACAGCTTTGAAAAATGATCTGTTTTCACTAAGTGCAGCAGTCAAATTATTTCCAAACCTACAGGGAAACACTGGCAGGAACACAAAGAAAGGAAAAGACTTTGATTCCAAACCGACATAACTCGGATAGAAACCCCCCCCAACTCCCTAAAAATTACAAGGAAAAAATGAAAATGCTTTAAAGTACTTCTGAAGAATACTACTACCAAATAATGTGCTTAAATCAACATGAAACAATACCTTTTAGAAATATAGATTTAGGGATTTCTGAACTATAGATCATACACTTCTGGCCTCAGATTAAACTGATGAGGTCTTATTTTCAGAATGGGAAGTTTGAAACACAGTATGATCTTTGTAAAAATGGTTTAAGTTATGACGACATTGTAACCAGGTCAAAACAAACCGGCCTTGTTATTTTTTTTTATTGTTAAGTGTTTGGCAATATAACATCATTGTTAGGGACATTAACTGTAACATAAATTTTTTAAATCATTGGCATATGTCACAAAAGATAAACTTGGTTGCTGATATGGATTGTTCATGTGAACACTGTAAACACGCCGCTTAAGGCTCATCAGTAAATGACCGTAGACATCCGGCCATCCTACGATTTAACATAGACTTTGTTAAGTGACAATATTCTCCATGCTAACATGTTAGCTTATGCCTTGTAAAGTTAGAGATGAAGTGAAACACTTATGCGCCTATCTAATGCTTAATATTACACAATATTAGGAGGGGGTGAAGGCTCTAACATTTTAGCTTATGTTTTATATAAAAACAGTTGGTTGTGTGCTAACAGATACGTTAATAGTAAGTAAGTAAGTAAGAATTTATTGAGAAAATTATCCACAGATCAATCGATAAATAATCATTGGTTTAGGGTGACCGTATTTTCAAACCTCCAAACCAGGACCCTATAGCCTGTAACATGGCTTGTGATAAAAGGAAACTATTTACTATCCAAAGAGTCAACGTTTTGGAGAGAAAGTTAAGAAATTGTTGAATTTCAATGACACAGAAAGAAACAACCTTCTGATTGGTCACTCTGTCTGCTCTGTGACTGGATGTTTGGTTCAACGAGCTGTATATGGGACGCAGACACACAGCAAACACTGAGACATTTGGCAGGGAAGCCAGTCATTGTGGCCTGAGGCTTCAGCTCTGGTCACAGAAGGACTAGATGTGGACAGAAAAGCAGCAGTCTCTTCAGCTGAAGTCCTCATTCTTATCCCTGGGTGTCAACGGACTTCCTCTCTGTGACCTATGAACTTTGGGTACCATGGGAACGAGCCAAGAACTATTTATTTCTCTGAAGAATACGAATGGTGAGGAGATGAAAATTAACTGTTTATATTCAAGATACAATGAAACCAGTGTCCTCGTGGCGGGAAACAACTGCTGCAAATATGTTAATTAGAATTAAGAACCAATGAAGGTTAAATCAACGTATATCATTATGAAGGTGATCAAAAACCACCAGAAATTTCTTAAAACTTAAATAGAACCTATCAGTATAAATTCTTGCTAGCTTCCACTAGAAGCTTGCAGCCTCAATATGAAAGTGTTGGACAGAGCAAACAACAAACTAATGGCCAGTATTTATATGTAAGTGGAACATTTATCCTAAAAGTGGCACTACGGGAAAGGTCTTTCCCCATGGGCTCACTAAAAATATCTGGGGATCAGAAAAAGCCACAGCTCATTTCATGCAAATCCAGCATTTAATTCACAATAAACCTTGTCTACCATTAACCCGTAATCAGTGCTCATTGAGGATTAATTTAAGCTCCTTGATCGTAGTTTGAACGCGACTTTGAATTTCTGTTCTGTGCTGTTTGATGAAACTGCACATTTTCGAGTGGCCTTTTATTGTGGCCAGTCTAAGGCACACCTGTGCAATAGCCATGCAGTCTGATCAGCATCTTGATATGCCACACCTGTGAGGTGATTATCTCAGCAAAGGAGAAGTGCTCACTAACACAGATTTTGACAGATTTGTGAACAATATTTGAGAGAAACAGGCCTTTTGTGTACATAGAGAAAGTCTTAGATCTTTGAGTTCAGCTCATGATGAATGGGGGCAAAAACAGAATTGTTGCGTTTCTAATTTTGTTCAGTATATCTATCGATTGATCGTATTTTAGCCTACTGTGTCTCTAGATTCTGTAAAAGCTATCGTAAATAAAATTTCAACAGCTGGAAAATGAATGAGGTTTTAGTTTGTGCAGAATGACGAATACCTCCTAGACGTTTTCACAGACTTAAACATGGAAAAAATATTGTCTCATAAAATCACATGTACAAGCAAATGCTAAAGCCTTTGTGATCCACTATTGTTCTGTAACACTCGCAGACAGAGAGAATAAAAAAAACAGATGTTAGTTTGTATGACAGAAGCTGTGGATGACCGGTTTGGGGTAAAATTTGAGGAACGGTTGAGCTCATCCAGCTATGACTTCCATAAACACATTGAACAGCTTCAATATAAAAACAGTCAGAAGGTCAAATGAAGTTGAAGAGACTTCTGCAGATGGGCTCAAAACATGTCATTAAAAGCTTTGGGTTTAGTGTCTCTGCTGCTTGTTCTACAACATCGTGAAATGCTGCAGGAGACATGACGAAAGAGTGTCTTAACCCTAGGGTTGGACCCAGCGTCAGGTCACTTGTTAAGTTTAACATCCCTGGAGATTTCTCAATATACACTTGTATGTTGATTTTTTTGTTTTGGAATATTTTTAAAAAGCCTTAAAACTTACTACTGGACTTTATGCTGCAATATTTACTACACAACAATATACAAACACATTCTTTCTAAAATCCAGAGTAAATTTTATGAACTTCTGTCCGCTGATTATATGTAGGGATTTTTTCTGATGGTGGCGCTAGAGGAAATGTCAAATATTTCTAAACAATGGGAACCATTTTCTGAAGACCATCCACTGCATACAGAGATTATGTTTCATGGCAATCAGGCTATTTTTAATTCACACATAAAAAACATTTGACAAGGGCTTAAATATTGAAATATGGGATGGGACATACACTCACCTAAAGGATTATTAGGAACACCATACTAATACTGTGTTTGACCCCCTTTCGCCTTCAGAACTGCCTTAATTCTACGTGGCGCTGAAAGCATTCTTTAGAAATGTTGGCCCATATTGATGGATAGCATCTTGCAGTTGATGGAGATTTGTGGGATGCACATCCAGGGCACGAAGCTCCCGTTCCACCACATCCCAAAGATGCTCTATTGGGTTGAGATCTGGTGACTGTGGGGGCCATTTTAGTACAGTGAACTCATTGTCATGTTCAAGAAACCAATTTGAAATGATTCGAGCTTTGTGACATGGTGCGTTATCCTGCTGGAAGTAGCCATCAGAGGATGGGTACATGGTGGCCATAAAGGGATGGACGTGGTCAGAAACAATGCTCAGGTAGGCCGTGG
>NC_060171.1:4280703-4291687 GCF_021292245.1 Micropterus dolomieu
TGGGGTCTTCTGCTGTTGTAGCCCATCCGCCTCAAGGTCGTGCGTGTTGTGGCTTCACAAATGCTTTGCCGCATACCTCGGTTGTAACGAGTGGTTATTTCAGTCAAAGTTGCTCTTCTATCAGCTTGAATCAGTCGGCCCATTCTCCTCTGACCTCTAGCATCAACGAGGCATTTTCGCCCACAGGACTGCCGCATACTGGATGTTTTTCTCTTTTCACACCATTCTTTGTAAACCCTAGAAATGGTTGTGCGTGAAAATCCCAGTAACTGAGCAGATTGTGAAATACTCAGACCGGCCCGTCTGGCACCAACAACCGTGCCACGCTCAAAATTGCTTAAATCACCTTTCTTTCCAATTCTGACATTCAGTTTGGAGTTCAGAAGATTGTCTTGACCAGGACCACACCCCTAAATGCATTGAAGCAACTGCCATGTGATTGGTTGATTAGATAATTGCATTAATGAGAAATTGAACAGGTGTTCCTAATAATCCTTTAGGTGAGTGTATGTGCATGTTCAAATACACCTTAACGTTGCGCTACCTGATTTTATTTTTCTACTGTACAGCTGATGTAGACATTGTCATGTCCTGATACATCGTCCTTATTGCTACTTAATTAATCTCACAAGCTCTTGAATAAATTTGCATATACGTAGTTGATAGAAACACTTGATGAAGTTTCGATAATTTACTTAATCCTAATCCTATCCCTTCGTGCAAAAATTGTGTAACAAAAAAAGTACAATAGATTGCAGACCTGGAGAGTGAGAAGCGACACAATTAAGACAATAAAATAAAAAAGTTGGAAAAATACTCAGTATTTAAGTTTTCTCTCTCTCTCTTCAGGATGATTGACAGCTGCTCCTCCTGAAACCCAGAATGCCAGTGGTGCCAGTGGGCGGGGCATCCTCCTCCCACCATGTCGTACCTGTCGCACTGACCTGTTCCTGGCTGCTCCTGCTCTTCCATGCCGCCTTTGGTCAGAAACCAGCTAAGCTGCCACTGATTGGCCGGAAACCCTTCATCGCCGCCTGGAACGCCCCACTGGACATGTGCATCATCAAGTACAACATCACCACTAACCTTGACCGCCTCTTTCACATTCATGGGAGCCCACGAGCTGACTGGACGGGCCAGAACGTCACCATCTTCTACGCAAACCGGCTGGGCTATTACCCCCACTACACGCCACAGGGCGTTGCTGTGCATGGCGGCCTGCCGCAGAACTGCAGCTTGGACCAGCACCTGTTCAAGGCCTACCAGGATATTAACCACTTTATCCCCGCAGAGGATTTCCGTGGCCTGGCCGTCATTGACTGGGAGTTCTGGCGGCCTCAGTGGAGTCGTAACTGGCACAAGAAAGACATCTACCGCCGCATGTCGAGGGAACTGACCGCCAAGGCGTATGTCAATGTAACGGTGGCACAGGTGGAGGAGTTGGCACGGCGGCGGTTTGAAAAGAGCGCCAAGGTGTTCATGCAGAGGACTATCCAGCTGGGGACACGCCTTCGCCCCAATGCCCTCTGGGGTTTCTACCTGTACCCGGACTGCCACAACTACAACCTGCATGAGCAGAACTACACAGGCTTCTGCCCACAGCAGGAGAGGTGGAGGAACGACGATCTGGCGTGGCTGTGGAACAGCAGCACGGCGCTCTTCCCCTCTGTGGCGATCAGGAAAAGTCACACCAACAGCATCAGCAACCTGCACTTCTCCCAGCACAGGATCCGAGAGTCGCTCCGCGTGGCCTCGTTGACCTCCAAAGAGTACGACCTCCCCACCTACGTGTACCTGAGGCTGGGCTACCGAGACGAGGCCCTGGCCTTCCTCACAGCAGTAAGAACAAAGTTTATCACAACAATGCACTTGTTTTCCTTTAAGTTTAGTAATAAGCACATGATTTACTTACTCAGCTCTGGTTGGCCACAATACTGGCACATGACGTAGTTCATTTGTGTGTGTGTTTCCACGCATTGTCAGGTCCTGTAGCTTGTTACAGTTACATTTTGTTGCATGTGGATGCCATTTACAACGACGATCTGCTCATTTCCCACATTCGTCTGAAGCGCTTTTAGATGGTTAAGTTGGTGCTAACAGCTCTATATCGCGCAGCTGTACTCTCTGAGCCACACCCACTTTTTAGTGGCAGTTCAGCAACAGTTTAACATGACGCCAACAGTTCAGGATGAATCTCCAACAAGGAGTTTTGTGCTTCTCTCTGTGTAATGACATGAAATATCTGTGTAAAAAGCTTGTCGGCTCATTTCAAGTAAATTTATGCTTTAGCTTTTACTGACACTACTAATAAACAATAACTTGTTCTTGTACTATAACCGTGTTAATGGTGTTGGCATGCTAACATGGTAATCGCTATTAGCATCACACTTACATTGACCAGGAGGTAGAACTCCATGTTAACATACATTTTCACAACAGCAGCGAGGTCTGAGCGTCTAATTAGCAGCCCATCCCTCTACTTTGACCTGTGCCAACAACAGGTGACAGTTTGTGAACCAACGCAATGAAAGAAGCGTGACGATGGACAACCTTATGTCATCTTGTTTTAATTTCAAGATAACCAAATCTGTTTGATTATGATAATTATTAATTACAGGTTTCAAACAGTAGAGTCAAGACAGGGAATAACATACTTAATTACCATTATTTCTAACCTAATAATATACTCAGAAAGATAACCTGGAGGCATAAGAGTAATGGCAAGGCTTAAAATGTTTTAAATTGGTAACATCTATACAGTTTAATTACAATAAATGACGTCTGGACTTCAGTTCACAGTAATCAGTGTTTCACTAGAAGGATGAAGGCGACATCTGCTAGTCTCCCAGCGATGTAGAGGAGGCTTAACACAACTACATTTAGTTAGCAGTGGTAAATAAATCAAATAAATAGTAGTAGCAGCAATAAAAGTAGCAGAAAATGGAAATATAAGTAAAAGTACCTCAAAATTATGAAAGTAAAGTGCAATACTTGTGTAAATGTAGATGTCTATGAAGATTCTCAGTCATCCAGGTCATACTTATCCAACAAAGGTTAAAATCAAGGGCAACTGGACTTGGTTGAAGATACTGGAAGACGTTTCGTCCCTCATCCAAAGGACTTCTTCATTTCTGACTGACTGGCAGGGAAACTCAGCTATTTAACCTCAGTGGGGTCGTTATCCCGAGTCATCGATATCGCTGGTTCGTTAGTGTTCCTTGTTGCTGTGACGACAGTCGTTACAGTCGTTAGGACTACCGGTGGCCAAGACTGAACGACCATTGTTGGTATCTTCACCTGAGGCCAATAGGTTACGTTTGTTGAGTTTCCTGGGAAGAGATGAAAGGACAGCATTGTAAGTGGGGGATAAGTGGTGGCGTAGACCCCCTCCCCTGTTCAATGACGGCTTCTCAACCCTGGTGTAGATGCTTCCTTGACACCTCTTTCAAACCATCCATCTTCTCTGTCTAAAATGTGCACCTGGTGGTCCTCAAACGAGTGTCCTCTGTCCTTCAGATGTAAGTAGACTGCAGAGTCTTTGACCTGAGGAGTTGGCCCTTCTGTGTTGAGCCATGCGTTTGTGTCGTGGTTGTTTAGTCTCCCCAATATACAGGTCTGTGTCTTCCAGTATCTTCAATCAAGTCCAGTTGCCCTTGATTTTAACCTTCGTTGGATTGTGTAAATGTAGTTAGATATTTTCCACCACTGTTACTTACTTACTAGTTGATTGTATTCTGGAGAATTTTTAACTTATCATTAAAGCCACTGCAACATAAACAAATCTCTCACATTAGATGTCCTTTTCTTCAAAACACTTTCTGTTTGGAAGGACTGATGGTCAGAGCTGACTTTCTGAATTTATTCACTCCTGCCCTCTCGTGGAGATCTGTAGAAAAAGCAGCTCAGAGTAACTAAATAGAAACCTAATATGCTGTGGTTCTACTTAAACTACAAAACGGTCAGCAAAACCAGAGAAAGTTTTGCCTTCTGGTCTGCAGATTTATTGATGAGTTTTAGAAATAATCTTTGAAATATCGCAGGTATGCAAAAAAAAAAAAAAAAACTGAAGAAAAATGTCTCTTTGATTTTTCTAAAGCCTTATTTGAGAAATACTTTACTTCTTATCATGAATTCTTATCTGAATCAGAAGCGCCATCTGGTGGCTCTTTCCCCACATAATTATTCTCCCTGGTCATATAAAATGCATCTATTTGTCCGTCTTTTTGTACTGGTTCTGTCTTTACAAATGAATAACATTCAGAACAAATGATCATTATGTATGTACACAGTATGCATATTTATTACTGTGTGCCACATGATTTGGAAGGATCCATTCTCAAAAGCAGTAGTCATTTTTGTTTTGTTTGATAATTTAACTCGACAGCTTTTTGGTTCATTAAAATCCTTTCTTGTGCTTCCACTTGTCCCTAAATTGGTTCCCTTAAGCTTTGGATGTTGTGGGCCTGGTGTCAATTCACATGTTTAATATGTAGTGTGTGTTAGTGACAGAGGAAGATCATGTGATGTGACTTCTACCTGTGTTTCCTGCAGAAAGACTTGATCCACACTATCGGGGAGAGTGCTGCTCTGGGAGCTGCAGGATTCGTCATTTGGGGAGACCTAAACCTGACCTCGTCCAGGGTGGGTGTCCTTCACCGGGGTCCCAAAAAGTCCCCCCGAATCTTTCCCCCCTCTTATTTTCTGCAACAATGGAAAAGACCCAATGAATCATTAGCTGACAGATTCACAAAGACTATTTAAATACAGGTCATAAGTTGTGGTGGAAGGTCTGCTGTAAAAACTTTTCTTTGTTTCTAACTTGTGTCAATGAGACAAAGGAAGTCTGACTGTGTATGTGTGAAAGACATTCTTTCCTCGAGCTTCTTGGTTTGTTTTGGACACCAAACAAACCACAGCAGTAAATATAGTCAAACAATAGAAAGTTGAAGTCATGTGGTTGCTGTGTGTTGTGAGACCACTCTAACATTTTGAAAATTATAATGTGCATGCTTTTATAGCCTGCAGTGATCCGGTCTTTATGGAATTTTTTTTATCCTAACTGCATTTTGACAGTGGATTTTTTAGAGCTTGTTTAATGAAAACAGCTGTCTGCTGCTGCTGGAAACACTGAGACTGAACAACAGTAAAAAGAAGTATAGGCAACTGTTACCACAACTACTTTATCACCTGATCACATGTCAGATGTTGTGTTTACAACTTGTTCTGTGGCCTCCAGGTGGCCAAAACAGAAATTAGTGCAGCTTTAATCAAAAGAACTGAACAATCCAACTAAAAACAACCAACTTGACAGCTGTCATTGCTGATTTGTCATTTGGCAACTCAAAATTCGTGTAAATGCAAAGATAAATCGACCCCCTTTTTTTGTAAGACATCAATTGAAAATTTGGATGGTGTTTCATACGAACCACAAAAAGCCCATAACATCATGGCTGTTGTGATTTTTTTTTTTTTTTATGTTTCCACAGCATAACTGCACCAAGGTTAAATCTTTCCTCAAACACCGCCTTGGCAAGTACATCACCAACGTGACGCGCGCAGCCGAGGTCTGTAGTGACTTCCTGTGCCAGGGGAATGGCCGATGCGTCCGCCGGGACCCCCTCGCCCGCCATTACCTCCACCTGAGCGCAGATAGCTACCGCATCCAGCTCTCCGTTGATGGGGACTTTGCAGTCAGTGGGTGGCACTCACAGCACGAGATGCAGCTGCTGACTGAGAGGTTTCGCTGCCACTGCTACGAAGGCCATGAGGGCGAGAGCTGCGACAGCATCAACAAAGTGAGGGAGGATGATGGGCCATGGAGGGAGGAGGAGGATGAGCAGGAGAGGCGGAGGACAGAGTGGGAGGATGAGCAGGATGAACCGTGGGAGGGAGGGGAGAGTGAGGCGCCACTGACCTGCTACAGCCTTCACCTGATGTTGTTGACGCTCCTGTTGAACATATCGTTAGTAAAGACAGTCGTATGACACACAGACAGTATGTTGTTTTTTAATTTAAAATGAAGACTGGTCTTTAGCTGGATTTAAACCCAGGACTGTTTCACCCTCTTCAAATGACCTTTTTTTGTTTAATATCAGCGAATCTAGTGATAGTTTTTTACTAAACAATTATCATTTCAGCCTGGTTCCAGACCACTGAATCACTTCCCACATCTTAGATTTGTTCAGTGGTTCAAATAAGTCTGGTGCTGTGCTCATGAACGGCTGTTTCTCTTGCCCTTTGAGATTTAAAATCTGAAAATGACATATTTCTTTGATATACATGACAGCCAACATGAACGCAATGTCAACAAAAATAATAAAGGGAAAAATACAATTTTAATTTAGTCTGAATATCAGGCAATACAATAAGTTAGTCTTTAAAATGTCATAAGTCATTCTTTAAACTACAATTTTTTACTCTGGTACTGGTAATGTAATCCATTACTAATCCATTACTAGTGGCCATTAGAGGAACTTCAGCTGATCAACACTGATCTCACACATTAACTGAGGTCTCAGCTGAGATCACTGCTCAGTGGAACAGAAACTGTTCAATGTGAAAAGAAGAAACAGCTTTTTTTTCTCTGAGAGCTGCTGTGTTGAAAAGTAATATGTGCAACAACAACAAAACAAAAACGTGACAATTCCTTTATAAAGGAGTGTGATGGCACTTTACATGACACAGAGGTTTGGCATGTTGACAGATGAGGCTTTGGTTAATTGTACAAACAGGTGAAATGTATTTGACTTCTGCTAAAATCTGCACTGCCTCTTTTTCCAACAACTCCATCTGTTCTTTCAGGAATGTTAATTAGTAACTGTAAATACTGTTTGTTAAACTGTGGACTGAGTCACATTCAGTAAAGAGAAGGTTTCACGTGATGATCATCCTGCGTCACTGCAGAGCTGAGGAGCAGATCACAGGGATCACATTCTTCCTATTTTTAAAAGCTTCATGGTTCAATAGAATCACAGTAAACTCTGGCTTGCTGCAGGACGATCCTCCAGCAAAGCTTTTCAATGCAAACTAAAAGGTGCTTATATTATCTATCACACAGCCATATTTAGGAAAATAATCACAAGTGGTCTGTAGTGTTTTTGAAGATTTAAGAATTGGGGTTGCTTTATTTCTAAGGTTATGAAGTTCATTTTTTTTCTCAACAATAAGCTGTTATTTTACTTGACATTATACATGAAGTGTGTATTTTTTGTACTGTTGCTTACATTATACTCTTGAAGTAAAGCTTGTCAGAAAACACCTCATAGTTGAGCCTGTTGGAACGTGGCGTGCACATGTTGTAGGTGCTTTTGATTTCATAATATTGTGTATCTGTATCTCTTCTAAATAGTTATAAATATAGGGGATCGGGTTTGTTTTTCAATGACTGTATAGGCTGACGTTACTACATCTCAGTTTGGAGGACAACAAACTATATTTAGTTTTGATGATATCTCATTTTGTTGTGGCTGAGTGGACTCATTAGTTATGTCTTTGAAGCTGATGTACAGTGCTGTAGGCATGACGAAACACTGAACAGGATGTAAAAGATGGCACATATTTTATCTGAATACATGACTCAGTGGCTCTCTCCCTTTCTGTTCAAACCAAAGTGGAAACATAGAGCAGTAAATAAAGTGGTATAGACCTGGGCCCGTATTTATCAAGCTCCATCAATTCTCAGCACTTAAGACTAAAAAGGCACTTTGAGAAGCTTGATGAATACCGCCTGGTCTAATCGAATGAAGGTTGAGTCTCTGTAACTTTCTGGTCTTTTAAGTGAAACATGTAGCTTCAGTCATCTAACATCCTGGTTCCTGGTTTAAGGTGAATCACCCATTTAAGTACTTTCATCTCAAAAAAGCCTTTAGGTGAAGTTCAGGTTTCATGATGCAGTAAC
Source organism: Micropterus dolomieu (assembly GCF_021292245.1). Taxonomy (NCBI): domain Eukaryota; kingdom Metazoa; phylum Chordata; class Actinopteri; order Centrarchiformes; family Centrarchidae; genus Micropterus; species Micropterus dolomieu. Next base: position 4,288,601 of record NC_060171.1, read on the forward strand.
TGTTTCCTGCACTTACTGTGTTTTTTAAATTAAGATTGTAAACCAAAAATGCAACAAGGACTATGCAATGCGAAAAATGTTAGCTGAATGTAAATGCACTGCAAATAAAGAGTTTTCCTCAGTCTTTTCTCTTTGCTGTTTTTTTTTGTGCACATAAAGAGAGGATTTCAGGGGAGCTGTTACCAGCAATGAGAAAAAACTTCTTCTTTGTGCAATATGTGCACGCCACGTATGATGAGTGTTAGAGTCTTACAATAGTGCTACTGTGCCGGCAGGCTTTTTTGTAAAATATATCCTGGGCGGTGAGAACATGGAAACCTGAATCATCTACCAGCTGGTTACTAAGGACTGAAAAGAGGAAGAAGGGTAGATGGAGGGATAACATTGTCTGCTTTCTCAACGATGATGACACGTTAAAAATATCTCACATGCTTGAAAACCTGAGTGTTTCATCTGAGATAACCAAATACTGGTCTACAGTACAGACACTTCTACCATAATTTATGTATTTATGTATGTAGAACTGTAGAAATGGTCAAATAATCAATAAAACATTGATAGTAACCATTCAATCATTCCGTATTATTATATGTCTTTGACAAATTGCAACAAAGTTTTACCTTTAAAACTGTAGGTTATCAATGAATCACTGAAAAGTCACTGATGTGGATCAGCAACCTTGAAAACACAATTTTGTGATATGAGGCACTGCTGGCCCAACAGAACACAACAGGTGGTAGTAAAAAGTAACAGTCTTCATTAATGAAAGTGGTGTTAGTGAGGTGGTTTGTAAGGCTGGTGCTGGCAGGAGGCAGACAGGCTGGTGGTGGCATGGTTTTTGATAAGCAGTGAGGTAAGCAGCGTGCACAGCAAAAAAAACACATTAGAGGAAATCACTGGAAGCAATAACAAACTACTAAAGAGTAAATAACTAAGCCAACAAGGCATCAAGTACTATACTAGGGGTTTGGAACAATCTGGCAATGAGAAGCAGAGAGCCAGGAGTATTTAACCAGGTGGATGATGAGATGATTGGAGTCAGGTGTGCTGCTCCACCAGGTGCCCAGAATGTAGCCATGCACATACACACATGTGCTATGTTGCCAAAAGTTTGGGTCGCTTGTCTTTCTATGCACATGAAGGTTAATGACATCCCATTCATAATCCGTAGGGTTTAATATGGAGTTGGCCCACCCTTTGCAGCTATAACAGCTTCAACTCTTCTGGGAAGGCTGTCCACAGCACAGTCATGTTGGAAGAGGAAGGAGACATCCCCAAACTGTTTCCACAATATTTGGAGCATGAAATTGTCCAAAAGTTCCTATTTCTGGAACTAAGAGGCCAAGTCCTCAACAACAACCCTACACCATAATCCCCCTCCACCAAACTATCCACTTGGCACAATGCAGTCAGGCAAGTCCCGTTCTCCTAGTAACCGCCAAACCCAGACCCGTCCATCGTATTGCCAGATGATTCGTCACTCCAGAGAACATGTCTCCACTGCTCTAGTGTCAAGTGGAGTGCTTTACACCACTGCATCCGAGGCTTTGCATTGCACTTGGTGATGTAAGGCTTGGATGCAGCTGCTCTGCCATGGGAACCTATTCTATGAAGCTCTCTACGCACTGTTCCTGAGCTAATCTGAAGGCCACACGACATTTGGAGGTCTGTATCTATTGACTCTGCAGAAAGTTGGCGATTTCTGCGCACTGTGCGCCTCAGCATGCAAATACTGGTATTCTCCGCCCCGGCGACAGACATCCAGAACCCGCATGATGGTATAAATTGGACTGTCATCAGTGATCTGGTAGGGGTGGAGGGGGTTCTGCCAGAGGGCTTAATGGACAGGAAGCAACAGGTTTAATCAGGGATATATGGAATGTGGGGTGAACCTTCATGGAGGTAGCTAACATTAATCTCACAGCTTTTTTTCCCTTAATGGGAAAGGGGAAGAGGGGAAGTTGAACGTTTCACAAAAGAAAGTTGTTTACTCCATGATGAGAGGTTACAGGCCAAGACGTAGTGCCGTCTCCAGATCCAGGTTGGCCCGCTCAGTCTGTCCATTGGTCTGGGAATGGTATCCAGAGGAGAGACTGGAGATGTCTCCCAAGGACCGACAAAAAGCCTTCGACACCTGGAATGAGAATTGAGAACCCCGGTTGGACACAACATCCTGTGGAATGCAATGGATCCGGAACACATGCAAAACAAGCAGGACCAACATTTCCGATGCTGAAGGCAACTTGGGAAGAGGAACAAAGTGCACGGCCTTGTGGTGCACAATAGTTAATATCACAGTGTTACCTTCAGATAGTGGAAGACCAGTAACAAAATCTATTGTGATTTGAGACCCGGGTCAGCCTGGGATGGGCAGCAGGTGTAAGGAGACCAGCAGCATACTGACGGGAAGCCTTACTGTGAGCGCATGGATGGATCAGATGGACAAAACGTGTCCTGAGACATGGATGGCCACCACAACTGTTGTCTTATCAGGGAAAGGATTCTGTGAAAAACTAATACTGATACCTAACTGTTTTATATGTGTTGTACAGTGGGGGAAATAAGTATTTGACCCCTTGCTGATTTTGCAGGTTTGCCCACTTACAAAGAATGCAACAATCTACAATTTTAATCATATGTACATTCTAACAGTGAAAGACAGAATCCCAAAGAAAATTCCAGAAAATCACATCATATGAATTTATTAAAATTGATAACCATCTGATGAGGAAAAACAAGTATTTGACCCCCTGGACAAACAGCATGTTAATATTTTGTAGAAAAGCCATTATTGGCCAGCACAGATGTCAAACGATTTTTATAGTTGGTGACAAGGTTTGTGCACATTTCGGCAGGGATGTTGGCCCACTCCTCCCTGCAGACAGCCTCCAAATCATTCAGGTTCCGAGGTTGTCGCCTGGCAACTCGAATTTTAAGCTCCCTCCAAAGATTTTCAATTGGATTCAGGTCTGGAGACTGGCTAGGCCACTCCAGAACCTTGATGTGCTTCTTCTTCAGCCACTCTTTTGTTGCTTTGGCGGTGTGCTTAGGGTCGTTGTCGTGCTGAAACACCCATCCTCGACCCAT
>NC_060171.1:4291787-4336344 GCF_021292245.1 Micropterus dolomieu
CAACAATCTTGTCCCTGATGTCCGTAGAAAGCTCTTTGGTCTTGCCCATGGTGGTGATGTTGGATGCTGGTTGTTTGGGTGTTGACAGGTGTCTTTTATACAGGTAACGAGGTGAGGCAGGTGTATTTGATGTAGATAATTGGTTGGGATTGGGGCTGTGTCTTAAAGAAAGACTAACTGGCTTGTAGGAGCCAGAATACTTGCTGTTTGGTAGGGGGTCATATACTTGTTTTTCCTCATCAGATGGTTATCAATTTTAATAAATTCATATGATGTGATTTTCTGGAATTTTCTTTGGGATTCTGTCTTTCACTGTTAGAATGTACATATGATTAAAATTGTAGATTGTTGCATTCTTTGTAAGTGGGCAAACCTGCAAAATCAGCAAGGGGTCAAATACTTTTTTCCCCCACTGTATATAAATATTGATTGCATTGATGAGCTAATATTTTAATTTCTGCTGTGTGAAATTGTAAATTAAATAAAAAAACATATATAAGACCACTAAAAAGGTGTTTATATAACAAATGCCATCAGAATGCATCTGAGCGAAGCACTGACTTCTGATGTCTTCCAACAACGGACTCAGTGTGGAGTTTAGGCCAGACTTAAGGACATCGGTCAGATAAAGATCAATCAGAATGAAGAAACAGTTTCCGCAGACACATGAGGCAGCAAAAAACAGATGTAGAGAAGTTGAGAAACAGTGAACAGTACTTCACAGGCCACTGAAGAGAGCAGCAGGTAGGAAATGATGACTGATGTCTAAAAACATGGCAATACTGCAAAACTATTTAAAATATGTATTTTATTTACTCTATCTGGTACAATAAAGGAGATTATTTGATATGTATACATTATGTGTAATCAAACATCTGGACAATTTGTCTTCAGTTTTAGAGTTTCGGTGAATTTTGTTTCACGTGAAAACCTTTCCCCTACAAATGTCTTTATACAAAAGCAATTAAACACTGTATGTTTAGTTTATATTTGTTCAGTCTTTGGCTAGATACATTTTATTTTTTATTTAGTAAAGTTTAATCTCACATCTGACTTGTTTAGCTGGTTAGTTAGCTTATCTAATATTACGTTTTGTTTAACTGTAAATGCATTCCACAAAATTATCGGCATGTGTTGACACTTCTGAGAGAAACATTATGAACTCATTGGTCATTAATCCAAAACGGTGGTCCAAGATCTCACTATGAAACACTCATTTGGAGCTTTGGCAACCGAACAGAGGTCCTCTCTTGAAGTTTTTCATGTGGAAATTGAACCCAAAATAATACAGCAGGAAGTGTCTATAGGCGCTAGATTGGGCGCGCCCATAGACAAAAACATCTTATTAAACCCATCTTGGGCTTGCTGTTGGAGGTTTTTATTGTCCACTTCCTCTTTACAGTAACAGGTTTGTAAAGGCCTTGAAATGGAGGCTAAGTTGAAAAGGTTCATTTATTGTCTTTCCTCCATCTACCTAGAGCCATCGTAATGGCGCCACCCTTCCTGTCCTGTGTCACCCTATGTATCATCGGATCTATCGCCACCATCTTCGCACTGCCTCCTACTGAGCCACCACTGATCCGCAACCACCCCTTTGTGGCCATATGGAATGCCCCCACTGACCAGTGTCGACAGTTTCACATCCCACTGGACACCGCAGCCTTCCAGGCGGTGACTACACCCGCCGCAGTGCCTGGTCAGTTCCTCACCATCTTCTACGAGGATCGCCTCGGCCTCTACCCCAAAGTCAACACAGCGAAACGCGTGCTCTACAGAGGTGGAATACCACAAAACGGCAACCTGACGGAGCATCTGTCAAAGGCTCAGAGTCAAATTGATCATTACATATCCCAGGATTCCTCTCCTGGGCTGGTTGTCATTGACTGGGAGTCCTGGCGTCCTCTGTGGGAACACAACTGGGGATCCAAACGTATTTATCAGAAGTTGTCCATTACTCACGCCTTGCAGATGGCCCCATTTTTAGCATCAAAGCCCATTTCCAAACTGGCAAAGAGTCAATTCGAGCTTGCTGGACGACGCTTCATGGAGAAGACCATCAGCCTCGGTATTGGTGAGCGTCCAAGCCGCCGGTGGGGGTTCTACTTGTTCCCCGACTGCTACAACTATGGCTGGGAGAAGCCCGACTACACAGGGAAGTGCTCAACAAAGATCCAGAAGCAAAACAACCAGATGCTGTGGCTGTGGGAGCGCAGCACCGCCCTCTTCCCCTCCATCTACCTCCACTTGTCCCTGAGAAACTCCCCCAAGGCCACGCTGTACGTTCGCAACCGTGTCCAGGAGGCACTGAGGGTAGCCAAGCTGCCTAAACGTCCATACACTATGCCAGTCTATGTCTACTCCAGACCACTGTACCGGGACCAGACCCAGACGTTCCAGAGCCAGGTGAGCCTGTTTGATTGCTTTTACTATCTTAAGTTACACTAATTGTTTGAAGAATCTTCCATGTTGATGCTCAAAGAAATAGGTAATTTTTAGTGTTGCTATTTCTACAAGTCGAATTAAAACAAACCTGTACAGCTGCAAACATCTTATAAACATATTGTTAATGTATTTTTAAAAGATATAAGTAGTACACTTGGTTCAGTTTCTTTTTAACAGGGGAAACAGCTGTCAATGAACACAAAACCAGATCTATATACACTGCTGTATAAGAAATCTGGGAATTCTGGCCAGCACGTTATGAGTTGTTACTTGCATTGAAAATGATACTTGTGCATCTGACTCAATAGCAGACATCAGAGGCAAAGCTCGGGCAAGTGTCCAGGGAGCTAAGGAAAGTGGCTCCAGGACTAGATCAGGCAGGAAACTGTTTGGTACAGAGCTAGCTGACAGGCTATCTGGCTGGAGGCTAGCAGTCTTGGTGCTCTCTGGTTCCAAAACGAGGTCTAACAAAAAAAGACTCCAGAGAGGTGGACGGCCAGGAGTCTCCATCTAGTTGAGGCCCCCATCTTGGGAAAGCAGGATCCGGCTGGAGGTTATGAGGTCGGGATGAAGGCTAGTGACTAGCATGCTGTAGGGTAGCTGAGTGGGAACCAGGCTGAAAGCTAAGAGGCTAGACTCTAGCAGATAGGCAAGCAAGAGCAGTTGTCACTTCCCTAGCAGTTCAAGCTGCTAAAAAGTACAGGAAGTAAAATAGACACAAAAGACACAAGAGGAAGGTTTACCAAAAAATATAAACAGGAAATACAAAACAAAAACCCAAATCCATGACAGTATTTCAGTGTAGAAAAATAACCTAAATAACATTTATTGTTTGTAAATATTGCCATAAATTTTACCTTTACAAAGTTTAAATTGTTCAGTTTTGTTGATATTGTTGGAAATGTGAAAATTCAATTGTATGTGGAGGTCATAGTTGAAGGTGGTGTTGCACTGGACTACATTACATTGAGTGGTATTCCTAATTATTCCTCTTCTCCTTATTTACAATCACTTGGGGGGCAGAATATTAGAAACATCTGTATGATAGTACATGTACAGTATACTGTATCTGTCTTTTGGGATTCCAGCTTGTAAACACACTAGCATGAAAGTGTTTTTAAAAAACTTCCTGTTTTCAGCTGCATCACCATGTAACACTAAACGAAGTGACTTTCATAGAAATTACCTGTTGTAGAAAAGAAAAAAATGATATCAATCTAAAAACTGATTATTAGTAGTGGGAGTCAGATCTTCTGTGTGATTTGTCCTCTTTCAGAAGGACCTGGTGAGTACTATAGGAGAGTCTGCAGCTCTGGGAGCTTCAGGGGTTGTAATGTGGGGAGCAACCAAAGACTACAACAACAAGGTAACTACAGTTTTCTGAAGCATATTCACTGGTTGGGCTGGTCATTAAACGATAGAATTTCACAAGCCAATATGTTTAAAAAGTTACACAAAAAGTTGGACTGATTCTAAAATGACCCAAAATATGCATGCACTGATCAGTAACTTTAACAGATTCTTGACCCTGTTTATAATTTACTACCCCGACCCCATACCAATTACATTACACCACCACTAAATTTTCTGAAATCGTTTTTTCATCTGAGCCCTTACGTCCCCACCACTTTTCGACGCAAAGTGATGCCCTTGTCTGCAGCCACGATAACATACTGTATGTTTCACATGTCTGAAAAAGGGGAACTCTGATGACCAGGCTTTAATCAGCAAATAAGGAATCTGCCTTTGTTTCTTCTTTAGGAGGAACTGACAGCCATGACACTGCACTGTGTGTTGCTATCTTATCTGACAGATGTGAAATAACTATTTTGCCTAATTTGTGTTTTCTTATTTTTTTTTTTTAACTGTATCCAGTTTTTATGTTTCAAATTCTGGTATTTACGGTACAGTATGGTATACATGCTGAGGTGATTTTTAAATGCATTATTTAGTTTGTAGCCATGCCAGCGACAGTGGTGGTGATGTTAAAATGTTGTGCATTTGTACAAACATTAGTATGGTGGCCATGAGAGGCCACACGCACTGCAACTTAAGGCCCCATCCACACTACTGTGTTTTCAAATTAATATAGAGACCTTTTCCTACATTTGTACCTCTTGTCCAGACTAAAACAGCGAAAACGAATACCTAAAACGGAGAAGTTTGGAAACGCTTTTGCAAAAATATCTGGTCTGATTCTTCGTCTGCCTTACTTTATTCTTTCGCCAAATCTTCTGTAACTATAGAAGAGACCATCTGCTTCATGTTTACACCGGCACGCGTTTTAAGTCTTTTTAATGTAGACGGAGATCAACTCTGATACGCAGCTAAAGCGCTGGTGTGGATGGAGATGTTTTCGTTCTCGGTTTGTAAACTAAACTACTAACTGCTTTTATCCGAAGTGACACAAGTGATACAATTATTATGCATGTAAGAGGTTGCACGCCTCTGGAGCAACTAGGGGTTAAGTGTCTTGCTCAAGTATACATCGGTGGATGTGTCACAGTGGGGAAATGAACCCAGGTCTCCCACACCGAAGGTCTCATCCACTGCTCCATCACCAACCCCAGTTTATGAATGGAAATCAACAACGACTGACCCTTTGGACAGATCAGTCAAAGAGTGGTTCCAACTTTGTGCAGTTGGAGAAAAGTAACTGCAGTCGCCGGACTCAGCCACTGCAGCTGTCTCACTCCCACAAGGACTTTTTGCAGCACCGACAAAAGTCGGACACAATTTCTTGCCAGCATGTCTTATGATAAGTCCAGCGTGCAACATGTTATGTCACCGCTGCAAAGCGCAGCATGAGGTCAAACGCAGAGTGCGAACTATTTCAACTGTTTCAACCTGATCTTTCTTTTCACCGTGAGATGAAAGAATTTAGAAAGTTGCACGGCGCTGCAGAGAGTCCCCAGCTGCAGTAGCACATGGATCATGTGTAAAATCAGGAGCATCGGGCTTATCTGACCATTCTCTGTAAACCCTAGAGATAGTTATGCTAGAAAATCAGAGCTTCTGAAATACTCGGACCAGCCCGTCTGGCACCAACAACCATGCCGGGTTCAAAGTCACTTAAATACCCTTTCTTCACCATTCTGATGCTCGGTTTGAACTTCAGCAAGTTGTCTTGACCACATCTACATGCCTAAATGCATTGAGCTGCTGCCATGTGATTGGCTGATTAGCTATTTGTGTTAACAAGCAATTGAACAGGTGTACCTAATAAAGTGGCTGGTGAGTGTATATTCAAGCTGATATGCTTTTGATTTTTCTAACTCAATTTGATTTTTATAACTTTCTAAATCACAAAGGGGATTTTTCCATAATGTCTCTCCCTATGATACATTTTTTATTATTAACCTAAAATTAATTCGTAACCGACATTTTCTTTCAGTCCTCATACATGAGTCTCACCTATAAACTCCCACCACTCCCTCTAGGCTTCCTGTCAGTCCCTGTCTGAGTACTTGACGTCCACCTTCAACCCTTACATCGCCAATGTGACGGCAGCTGCCATGCTCTGCAGCCAGGCTTTGTGCCAGGGGAAGGGTCGCTGCGTCAGGAAGAACTACGAATCTGGCCACTACCTGCACCTGAACCCTGCCTACTTCACCATCCTACGGACTGACAGGAACTACGTGGCGATCGGTCTCCCCTCTGCCTCCGACATGGAAGCCTGGGCCGAAAACTTCACCTGTCAATGCTACGCAGGGCAAAGCTGTTCATCCAGACTGTTGCATCTGACCAATATAAAGCTCATCTGGGTTTAATCTGTCAACTGTTTTCAAAACTGCGCCCCCTTAATAATGTAGTCATTGACACGATTTGAACTGTAATTTGATTAAAGTATGATCTCATCAACATTACATCAGCAATCTCTGATTTTATTTAAAAAACAAAAAACTTTGATGTGAAAAAAGTAAACTTTTCCAGTAACATCATTAATTGTGACATAAGTCTTCCCAAAGCAAATGCAATACGGATGTATTTGAATTGAAAACAAAAAGGCGCCTTAATAAATGCATTTCTGAAAAAAATTGCATTTATTTTTTTTGTTTCATTGACAAACCGTTCTACATTGAGAAGAACAGCAAAAACCAAGAAACAGGTTAATAAAATCAGATTATTTAGGAAAAAGACAGGGAAAACACAGGAACTTTTAAGATTATGTCAAGACCAAAAGGACTCTAGACCAAGTCAAGACAAAATGTTACTCAGTACAGTCCTTTGGATTTAGAAAAGTTTGAAATGTGATGGGAACAATTTAAACAATAATTTTAATCTACCTGAATGTTGCATTAGTTGCTAAAATTATATTTTCAACAGAAATAAATAATATTATATTAGAAAGGGAATATTCTTGCTGGCATATGAGCAGCAATGTCTCCACATTGTCCTCATCCTGCGGTCAAATTCACGAGAAGGTGTGATATTGTTTCTACCTTCAATATAAACCGACAGGAGTGTAATTTAATAAATTAAGTCTGAAATGACAGAAATAATAAAACTGTCTTGTGACCTTGTAAAGACACTAAAGCTAACACTATGCAGTGTGTAAAACTATCAGTAAATGCTTTTGACAGTATGCACTGGGATTACAGAGTCTTATTAGTCCAGGCTAGACAGCAGAGCGAGCTACTGAAATGTAATCGAGATTGAACAGCTTGTAAAGAATTTGCAAATGAGAAATGGTTTATAGAAGAATATGGCAGACTGTAGTCAGCTAACTATAATTAGCAGCAAACAAATGAAATGAAAATGGAACATCTAGCAGGAAAAGAGACATTGGGCTAATTGAGATATTGGGCTTATATTAATCAGGTTGACACAACCACCACTCTAATCAGATGATCGTGTTGCTCTGTGACTGCGAGATGTGTCATGTAGGCAGCTGTCCCCATCCCTAATTTCTATATTAAACTACTAACAACAATAACTGTTTGTCCATGGAATAATTAATGTAATTGTAATTACATTTCAGAGGTCATTTCCTAACATTTTCAGACTGCAGAGCTTTTTTATTCATTCATTCATTCAGGCTGAGTTTTCTGCTTTCACTCCAACTCCATGTTTTAACTTGAACTGAAGGTTAACTAAGTTTGTTATATGCCAAACATTTGGCTACTGAAATGGGGGGAAATTAAGCCCTGAAACAGACAAAATGTACCAGCCAACAATACATCAATACCGGTCATTAAATAATTCACATTGGAAATAAGTTTTGTACTCTATTATGTCAGGTATTCTGTAAATGAGCCCCTCTTTTCTCATAAAGTCAAGGAAAAGACTTGACTGTGTAGGGTTTACTTTAAGCTTAAATTAACAACCAAACTTGTGTTCAGCTGCTGCAACAGGCTGCTGTTCTCTTCAAGCATTTAAAAACATCAAGTAAAAAGGTGGATGGTAAAGCTACAAATTCTTACACAGGCCACAGCAACAAATCAAGCGGTTTACCCTTGCAGGATTGTTTTGCTGTAGCTCAACTCAACATCTCTTCTCCTTGCATCTTATCTAGTGTTTTTCCCAGCTGTGGAGTATCCGTGACTATAACGAGTCCTACACGTGCCCTGATCTACCAAACTAAAAGACTCATTATACATGTGCTCATAAACGATAAAAAAGTCCACTTAAAGAAATGGAAAGGTAACAATGATCAAGGACACATTGTCGCGATCAATATAAATATCTAATGTTTATGAATACAGCAGCCTACCTGATATTTTCAATTATGACCAGCTGACAAACAAGTGAATGGTTTTCATCAAGTCAATCTCTTTTATTATGTAGACCTTTCATTTAGTTTTATTGCAGGCAGGTAGGTAGCAGCTAGTCCAAGCTTACTTCCTTTCTCCAAAATGTTAATCTATTGTCATTTGAATTGTCAAAAACAAATAGGTAGGTAGGTGGGTAGATTTATTTTGTCACAATATAACAGGTTATAGAGTGAAATTGAGTTCGTAACTCCCGTAGCAGACAATATACATTAATATAGAATCAATTATAAAAATGGTTAATAAAATAAACTATATTCAATGGACCAGTGCTGAGGATGAATTTTAGTTTAAAAGTGTGATAGTTTGGGGGGGGGAGCTGCTCTGCGCAGTCTGGTGGTGTGGCAGGAGAAACTTATTATCTCTTCCTAGAGGGCAGCAGGGTGAACAGGCTGTGGCTGGTGTCGGTACTAAAGGACAGTACCCACCCCAGTCAATTCTACGATTTACTTTTAAAAACCTTCAGTTTTTCTGATCTTCAAAACTCCCCTGTATGATGTGATTGAAAGTCCTGCAATTTCCGATATTTCACGGGAAAGTCCTTGAAAGTCACACAAAAACGGCAACACATTGCACTTGCTGTGACGATGACAGAATGCAACATTTAAATTTGTAAAAATGCTTCTAACAGTGTCATTTTGGGGACCTGGAGCTTTCCTTTTTTGCTAATACCTTGAACGGAGACTTCACCATATTATTATTTCCTGTTGTTGTACCAGGTAAGTTGTTGAGCAGGTGTGAGGTCGTTATCCTCTCTACTTAGTTATACTTAAAAGCTACTGCTACAATCACGGGCGCCCCCAGAAAATTTTCCCAGGGGTGGCCAGATGGGGCCACTAAAAATCCTGGGGTGGCACACTAAACCAAAAGCCATAACTGAATTTCAGGAATTCTATTATGCAGTATATAAACTACTTGAATACTACATAAAAATATGAGTTATGGAATCTGATGTACTTTGGTTTTTATTTTACAGTTAAAATTGTCTAATGTTCGTAGACTAAAACCAGTTCAGTTAACATTCCATAAAATCCTGTTTGATGTGTTATCTGTATGTGTTAGGCAATTAATTGTTCTTTAAATAGGCATGTACTTGGAACAAGCCTACTCAAGATTACAGACATCATGGAGCACAAATATTTTTCTTTAAATTCAAATTGAAATATACGATATGTGTCTGTATATAGTTGTGTAAACTTATCATACTAAGTTTGGTGTTATTCTTACAAACAGCTTGGATAGTTAGTTAGCCACTTCTTAACATATATATATGAAAAAATGGTGGGGCACCAACCATTTACTCTCTCTTGCTTCTGTGTTTTTTAACATGTCAACAAACAGCACAGCTCCACAAAACACTTAACATGAGAAGAGCAAGCTGGCCTAATAATCCCAAATAATAAGGCAGTATGAAAGTGGCTATATAACAACAACATCATGACAACAACCTTAATCCGTAGCCTAGTCTCAACCGACCCAGAACAACAATTTGCCCATGCAGAGACCAGCAGCAGAGTCAGGATGATAAAAGAAGCTTTCACTCACCAGAGCTAAGGTCTCATGTGAGGAGAAAGGCAATTTTTCCTCTGGGCAAACTTCTGGGTGACTGAAGTTTTTCAGACAGTCTGCCGACTCGTTGTGGCCCCGCAGTGTTTGTTGTGCTGCTCACTGGAGCGCCTGTTGGGCGCAAGTAATGTTGAGCCCAGTTTCACTGCATCGTCCTATTATTATTTGTGGGGTCCATCAATGGTGTTAAATGATTTGAAGTATATATTTTATGAACGTTTAGAATCTTTAATATTTCAATACACTTAGTAGCAGCTGGTCGCTGCCTCCACAGAAAACATACACTTTCAGCACAACACCGGTCTACTCTGCTCTGCTGCCTGTTAGTCCCACCCCTTAACCAGTCACAATTTTAGAAACGTGATTGCCATCTACATGGACGAATCAGAGGCCTCTCCGAAATTAAATATCACAGTCTGTCACAGCTCAGGGTCAGAGGTTACCCTCTTAAAGTGACGGAGCCTAATATGTATGTTGTATTGCTGCTATTCACCTTTTAACTCAAACCAAGGGGTTACATAATATAAACAGTAGATAGCATTTTATGCATATGCTCCTTGCCGGGGGGGCCACTGGGGTGGCCACCCATTTTCTTAGGGTGGCCGTGGCCCCCCCTGGCGGCGCCATTGGCTACAATCCTGCAAATCTGAAAAGATTACTTCTTTTAACCGTTTTACATACGATTTTCCCCCTAATATTTGAACAACACTAAAAGTGTACAGCTATGCTAGCGGCTCTGAGGCTGTGCTCAGTCACAGTGCTTTAAGCTAAATGCTAACATCAATAATGCTAACATTACAACAGCTTAGAAATTTAATATGCTAACATTTGCTAATTAGCAATAAAGACAAAGTAGCTTACAGCTGAGGCTGATGGGAATGTTATCAGTTAGGTAGGCAATTGGTCAGAAACCAAAATATTGGACAAATTAACATTTTGACCTGATGATGGAAGAGGAAAACTAAAGGAACAACCAACGTAATAATTACAATTAATTTGAAGGGGGACATGAACACCTACCGTGCATTAAAATTCCATGGCAATCCATACGAAAATTGTTAAGATGTGTCAATCTGGCACCAAAGTGATGCAGCTAGCATGACCAATAATAATTTTTTTTAATATCATCTTGACCCAACTCTTTCCGGAATATTAATATTTCCACTGAGTAGAATATTCACCCAAGATTAGACACACTTCCCCCAAACTCAGCCTGAGTCCCCTTTTTTTGGGAAATTTTGGGAAGTTCTGTGATTTTGACAATTCTTATACAACACAAAAGTATAACGACTGGGGTTTAATGGGTTACATTTGTACATCTGTAAACATTTCAACACATTTGTGAAGACAGAAGGAAACAGGTCAACTTTGTTCCTGTCCGTAAACTACTTGATTTGTCAAATGTCATTTTATTGCTGTCCATTTTGGGTAGAAAATTTAATTTTGAAAAGAATAAAAGTAGAGTGAAAACTGTATCCTGAATTAGGAAAAAGTTTACTCCCAAACAAAGCTAGATTTATTTAAGAGCCATTCATTGTGAACTTATTTTCCTGATTTTTGTTTCTTTTTCTTTTTCCTCACAGATCAGATTCCTGTTTCAAAATGAACAAAGTCAAACTGCTCAGTGACAAACAGCATATTTTTTCCATCTTCATCGCCATGTTGGCCGTGCTGAGTTCTGGACGGGCCTTGCCGAGGACAGACCCTCCCATCCGTCCTGGCCACCCATTCTTGGTCATGTGGAATGCCCCAACTGAGCTGTGCGACATCCGTTTCGGCATGCCACTCGAGCTCTCCTACTTCCAGTTCATCAGCAGCACGTTGAAGACTGCGACCAACCAGAGCATCTCCATATTCTACAAAGACCGCTTCGGCATCTTCCCCTACGTGGACAAAGACACTGGCGAGATGTACGACAAGGGCCTGCCTCAACTCATAGACATGCAGGAGCACCACGAACTGGCTGAGGATGACATTGAGTACTACATCCCTGCCGACCAGCCGGGCCTTGCTGTGCTTGATTTTGAGGAGTGGAGGCCACAGTGGGTCAGAAACTGGGGCAGCAAAGACATCTACCGACAGATTTCCATTGAAATGGTAAAGAAGAAGAACGCATCGTTGTCCAACGATGAGGCAGAGGACCAGGCGAAGATCGTTTTTGAACACTCAGCCAAAAGGTACTTTCTCCATTCCATCCGCATCGGGAAGAGGCTGAGGCCCAACAGACTCTGGGGTTACTACCTGTACCCCGACTGCTACAACTACGACTACAACCAGGACATGGCGGGCTTCACCGGAGAGTGTCCCGCTATCGAGAAGGACAGGAACGATGAACTTGTGTGGCTCTGGAGAGAGTCAACAGCGATCTTTCCATCCATCTACCTGGAGCTGGTGCTCAGAGACTCCCGGCAGGCCAGGCTGTTCGTCCGGCATCGCATCCAGGAGGCCATGAGGGTGTCGATGCTCCCCAACAACTCCTACTCAATCCCCGTCTACGCCTACATCCGGCCCGTGTACAAGGACAGTACCAATGACTACATGTCAGAGGTCAGACATTCCTGAAAATATACTTGTTTCTGATTGGCCATGGAATTTATATCAATGATGATATCGTTATGGGCCTTGTGATGAACTGGCGACCTGTCCAGGGTGTAACCCGCCTTTCACCAGATGTCAGCTGGGATTGGCTCCAGCGCCCCTGTACACAGGATTAGCGGATGACGATGGATGGATATCGTTATGCAACATGAAATAAATGTATAAGTATATTATAACTGGAAGAGTCAAACAGGATGATGAAGTGTAATTAGGGTTTTCAAAATGTTCAGATTTTCAAACTCAACATTGCTTTAAAGTAATGAAGTAAGTTATACATTTCAGAGCAGACTAACTGCACATGACTCTTACGACCACTGGACCTCTGGACTACTCATAAATTGTGTTCGTGCCTAAGAGAAAATCTACCTAACTGCATGGAGGGCAATTTCCTGCTCTCCTTTTTTTTGCAGTCTGATCTGGTCAACACCATCGGAGAAGCTGCAGCTCTCGGCGCTGCCGGCGTCGTTTCCTGGGGAGACATGAATGTCACAGACACAGAGGTAGAAAGTGACATCACCCTGGTGTTTTTTTTGAGATTTTTAAACTTATTCTTCTTTTTGCCAACTTGCTTATCAGCCACTAACTGACTTAATATCCCAGGATTCCTGCTTTGATGCTCGACGCCACCTGCTGCAGGTCATGAACCCGTACATCTTGAACGTCTCCACAGCGACGCAACTCTGCAGCCAGGCGCTCTGCCAAGGCCGAGGTCGATGTGTGAGGAAGCACTGGGAGGACGACGTCTTCCTCCACCTCAACCCGCACCATTTCCGGATCCAGAGGCAGCGCCACACTGGCCCGTTAACTGTGAGTGGTGGCCTCTCGCAGGATGACATCAAATGGTTCAACCGTAGCTTTGACTGCATGTGCTACAGCGAGGAGCCGTGCAGATCGGTCTGGACCTTCAACATTATCCATGAGGAAGTCATCATCACGAGGGATCGAGGCGCTGACCATGCCTGGCCCCCTAGTGCTCGTGATGATACTGCTCTGTCTGGAGTATTTCGTGATGTAAATCAATCAATGATACAAACCTGATACCTGTAATACAGGAGATGTGGTTGCAGGCAGTTAGAGGACTGTTCTGCTGTTACTTACTTGTTTGTTTTTTCAGCCAAATCTGCCAGTCTCATTTATACAACTTGCTTTTGGAATATGCAATATACACTGAACAATATATACAAAATGATGTTTAAAATTTATTATTATTATTATTATTATTATTATTATTATTGAGGTCTCAACATAAGATTTTGGCACAGCACCCCTTTGACATAAAATTTTTTTAAAAATTCCACTAAACACATTTGCAATTTATTAAATTACATTTAATAAATACATTACTACAAAACAATTCTTAATTCTGGGCTTTGATTGTAGCCTAATTAATCATTAAAAACTGATCGTTGTGTAGTTCTCTCGCTCCAGCAGGGGTTGCAGGTTATCTGTACATTGTGTCAACAGCGTTGTTATAGCCACAAAGTAACACTCGTGCTCTTTTCCCCTTTTTGTTTTCTTGTGGTTAGTGGAAGTTACAGTCGCGAAGACAGGGAAAGTGTAGCTTCAGGCAGCCACGGCGGAGAGATATTCAATTCATTTACATTTATTCATTTAGCTGACGCTTTTATCCAAAGCGACTTACAATTGCTATTTATGTCAGAGGTCGCATGCCTCTGAAGCAACGAGGGGTTAAGTGTCTTGCTCAGGGACACATTGGTGGATGTGTCACAGTGGGGGATTGAACCCAAGTCTCTCACACCAAGGACATGCATCTTATCCACTGCGGCATCACCACCCCAATTCAATTCAATTTTCATAGCGCCAAATCACAACAACAACAGTCTCATAGCGCTCATAAAAGAGCCAGTCTAGACCATACTGTGTGATAATATTTACAGAAACCCAACATCCAACAGATGTGACACTACACTGATGAAAGGAATAAAATAACAATAAAAATTAGGTAAAAGATCATGATTTTAACCACTGTCACATATCCACAGTTGTTGTGTTTTTCCTAATGACAGACAGGTGACTTCATGAACAAAAATTTTAGTGTTGTGTTTTGATTTTTATGTGTGTTAATGTTCATTGACACTGAATGTCTGAATGAACTATTGGATGGATTGCCATCAAATTTATTTCAGATATTCACATTCATTTAGGATGAATTGTAATAACTTTGAACTTGAGAGGGAAAATTCTTCCCTGAGGAATGCTTTGAGCATCATAGAAGGTAAGTTGATTATTAACAGTAATGTGTATTTTAAGCTTTTAAGATGTCCAGCCTTTTCTTCTAATGCTTATTGTGTGTGTACTACTTTGTGTTGAGTGTTAATTTGCAAATGTTTGCATGCTAACTCACTAAACTAAGATGGTGAACATGGCGCCCTCTATACCTGCAAAAGATGTTAGCATTGTCATTGTGAGCATGTTAGCAGACAGCAAAGCACGAGCCTGTTGACACATGACACAAACAGCACAGCCTCTTCAGTTCATAAAGCGTGCTCAGTGGTGACACCAGCAGCGACATCATGCTCTTCAGCCAGTCTCAGACCGCCTTCAACACTGCGGTCCATCTCCATGAAAATGGATGGTTTGTTTTCTGTGGGTGAAATAAAAGAGCATGGAAGGAGTTAGGGATTTGAACATTTCTGTGTGGGTGTATTCAGTTTTACCAAAATGTTGTTTCTGGACATTTTCCTGAGAACATGACAGAGATTAACAATGGCCACAAAACACATTTAGTTCCAATTTATCTGAAGCAGGACAGTGACATCCTCACTTTGTCTCCCTTTGAATCCCAGCTTCACGGGCCGGGAAGAAGGAGTTACTGCCCACAAATCCGTTTACTTTTAACTTATAAAGCTAAAATTTAAAACTGCATTGTAAAGCATAATTATTGTAATTATGTCTCCTCTACTTTTATTGGCTGTGAAAGTCGCTGGATTTTATCTTCAGCTGATCGCTTGTTACTTTGCGGAGGACCCGAGGGATTTCATTCCTTTACATCACAAATTTGGTAATTCAGGGGCGCACTGAAGGTACACTGTGTTAATGTGTGTGCGTTTTACCTGTCCTCTTGCTGCAGTAGATAGACACCACGAGGATGGTAGAAATGCAGAACGGACAGACGACCAGTAGATGGCAGAGCAGCCTGACCACAGACAGAGGACTAGCAGAATCTGGATCTGGATCTGAAGTATAAATCAACTGAAGTATAAATATTATCGTCAGCTGAAGTCATTTTTACACAGAATGAGGACACTTTGTTTTTTTCCTGTATATTTTATGAGGATTGTATTAAGACTACTATAATATCATAATACTATCATAATACTATCATAATACTGTTTGTCATAATACAAACAGAAAGTAATTATTATTGTTATATAGTTTGCTGACCTCTGACACTCAGCCAGCTCTTCAACGATCCTGACAACAGACCAGTAGAACACCAGTAGAGACCTTCATGGGACGGCTGGACATCACTAATGGTAAACTCTCCCGTTTGTCCAGTGCCAAGGAAGCTCTCATTCCTGAAGAAGTACACTGTTTGTGTGTAACTTTCTCTGGTTTTACAGTGCAGAGTGACTTGACTTCCTACAGTCACAGGATGTTTGGGCAACTCCAGGATCACAGAACGATCTGAATAAGAAAATACAGACCAGAGTCAGTCCACAAAGATGTAGTCCAATTAGACCAGAGCCATAGAGGCGATTTTAAACCAGAAATATATAGACACGTTCCCCGTTTACAAACAATCAAGGATGTGTACGCAGCAGATAGAAAACACATTACCACATGGACATTCACCGTATTTAGAAATAGAGCAACTTGGTAGACAGGTCATGTGGCATTGACTCTTGCTTTTCAAACATGCTAGACTGCAAAAAGTTTACGTTAGTAACGAGAAGTGACGTGTGTGTGACAAAATTATGAAAAGATTTTTTTCTCGGAAAAACAAACATATGCAATGCTGTCATCAAGTCCTACACTGAAACTCTCACACACTGATCATCTGATCGCCAAATAATTTATCGCCTGAGCCTGACAAACATTTTAAAAGCCCTGCCATAATAACACACAATAACCTGTCTTACCTTACAACTGGCATTTCTTCCTGCAGTTTCAGTAAAAAAAAAACAACACTTCCGTAATAAAGGTTTGAAGCTAATAGCTAATTCTGCACTCTGAGCTGATCATTTTGCAACCGCTACTTTTGTTCCTGCAGTTTTAAGGAACAAAAACAACTCCTCATGTGGATATCCTCATTAACTCTCTGCCATTCCGGTTTGTTTTATTTTCCCTGCACTCATGGGTTTGAACAGGTCAATTTCTGTACCTGATACACTGATGCTGACCTGGACGCTCCTCTGTCCAGCTCTATTTTCACACCAGTAAACTCCATTGTCGGATGGAAAGAGAGTTGAGATGTTGCAGGAGGAACCATTCAATCTCCCAAAGTCTTGTTGACCTCCACCACAGGTCTGTGTCAGTCCTCCTGCTGTCCTCTTCACCGTCCATCCATCCACTGTCTGTCCATCTTCAACACAACTCAGAGAGACAGAGTCTCTTTTAAAGAACACCTGATGGTTTGGACTGACGTTAAGAAAGACTGGAGAACAAAATGACGGACAGACAGTTAATTGTTTATATTTTTGTAGGTTTATGTCAACGTCAAAACTTCAGACAAAACAGTCAGACAGAAACACAGAAATGTATTTTTTAATTATTATTTGAGTGTCATCAGCTCACCTGCAGACACAGGCAGTCCAAACAGCAGCACAGCCGGGCCTGCAACAGGAGGACACGCTTAATAAAGATCAGAGATCAGCACGCTTACAGCAGTTGAAAAGATGTGAGATCAGTCCAGTCCTTTCAGCCTGTGGCCTTCATCACTGCATTAGGTAAGGAAACTGGAGAAATTTCAGTGGGGGGGGGGGGACACTGGAGGTACAATATGTATGAATTGGCCACCTGTCAAGCACAGAATGCCAGAATGGGCACCAGAACCAGAGCTGGGCAAGTGGGCAAGTGGGCAAGTGAACCGGGCTCAGCAGCTTCCCACTGAACCCAGCCAGACAAGGGCCTAACACCCAGGGGCCCAGGGGACGACAAAGACAGGGCAGGTTCAGGAGAGGCATGATGCGGGAGAGGAACGGGAGGTCAGCGCTCACCTCCGGAGGCCTCAGTGGGGGTTACAGCAGGGTCAGCCCCAGGATGCCAGGAGACAAACCCGGAAAGAAAACCAGATGCACCTGGGCTCACTGAATGGTTTGTGAGAATGCGGTCTATACCTGCTCTATATGAAAAGTGCAATAAGATAACTGTTATGAATTGGTGCTATATAAATTTAATTAAACTGGATTTATTTATTTATTTTACAGTCAACATGTCTCAAGCCAGTCTCACACCTATGAAGACAACGCTCTCCATCTCAATATAGAATATAAACATCTTCAAATCTATTTAGTGATGTCTCTGATGCTATATGTCCTTTTGTTATGTCTGGCTGCGTTTGTGTTTCTTTCTATCTGCCGTCTCTTGATCTCAATGACATGAACTGATCAAATAAAAGTGGTATATTCGAGTAACTGAGCTAATATCATGTGGAGGAATGGTGTTTATTCCTCCAATAGAGTTCCACAGACTTGGTAAGGAGCCCTGAAGCTGTTCTGGAGGCCTGTGGTGGATCTGACTCATCCTAAGACTAAGTTTGTTCTTTATTTTGCCACCCATTGAAGAAAAAGGAAGCACACGATGCTATACATAGAAGCAGCAGGAAGAAAAACTGAGAAATAAGTGAAAAGGGTGATCCTTCCTTGTTCCTTTAAAAACACGCAGGAGACATTAAAATGATTTAATAATTTTTGAGAATCTTTCCCAAAAAAAACACACATTGCACTAGACTAACTGTGAAAGGTAAATATGAGAGAAAATCCCACTGTTGTTTAATTATAAACAGTAAATAAGATTTGGACTTGGTTTCATGACACTCTGCACTCAATGCTGACTAGTTCGTTTATTGCCAACATGTAACCCACAACACTAGTTACCATTTAATGTTCACTGACTGTTCAGTGAGTTGTTAATGATCGCTGCCAATTGACCGATCACTGTTATCGTGAAATCAAAGTTTTGGAGAAGGTTTGACTCACCGAGGAGCAGAGAGACAGACGGAGCCTTCATGTTGTCCGGATGATGAGTCTGTCTTTGTGTCTCTGAACATATAAAAAAACACAACTTCTGGTTTCTTAAGTCTGTGGAATATTCATTAATGGATGAATGTGGAAACATTTGCTGGGTACAGTGGGGCTGCTGTGGTTTAGAGGTAAGATCGGCGGTTCGATCCCTGGCTCCTCCAGTCTGCAGTGTAAGCAGGACATTGAACTCTGAATTTCTAGCACGTGTGAATGATTAGTTTCTTTCTGACGAGGGGCTGGTACCTTGCATGGTAACGTCTGCCATCAGTGTATGAATGAGTTGACATGTAGTATAAAAGGCTTTCAATGGTCTGAAGATAGAAATATGACGTGCAAGTACAGTCCATTTACAGTGAATTTATCAACATCTGGGACAGAAAGAAACAAACCAGCATTATATTAGGATTCTATCTTTGTGTTTTATTCCTATTCTGAAGGTTTTTTTCAGAGGGGTTTTGTTCATATATCATTAATAGCCTGATTTATGTGATATTTCTGTTGACATTTTGGGCATTTGAAATTTTATGAATGATAAAAAAAGAATAAAAAAATTCCCCCAAAACTTTTGACTCTAACATGTCAACAAAAACAAACAAGAACTTTGAACCTGGCTTTATAAATGTTCAGATTTTTGTTCTGGAAATGAGTGCATGTGTAATTAGATAATGCCTCATTTGCATGTTTAACCATAACATTTCAGAAAAAACAACAATACCATTTTTTTTTACTTATAACCAACTGCAGACCTTTCATGTTACTAGATACATGTTTACCCCATTCACCTGTGCTGTCTGGCATTAAGACTTAAATTAAGTTAAATGAAATAATTTTTAATATATTCTAAGACTCTTCTTTTTTGGGCGGTGGGGTTCTGCTGCAATAGAACCTGTGCTGCGGGTTGTTGTCCTGCAGGGGGAGCCGGAGCTCTGTCCTGCACACTGCAGTCTCACTGGTCCATACACAACTAACACAGAAAAGAGGAACACACCAATAGGTTAGTATTACTAATGAGAATACTAATTAGAGAGACAAATCAACACAACTGATAAAACCTACTGTGGACAGAAAATCAGAAAATAAATTTGCAACATTAGGACTTGAATTGTGACAGAGGGGGTCCATTGTAGTAGTCCAGTGGCTCTAAGAAATGAATAAATAAATTAATCAGTGGTGCCACAGAGGGACTTTCTGCCTGAAGTTTGGTCTTGGAACTTCCTTTCAGGGTGCGTCCAAATCGCTCCTCTGTCCCTGAAACTGTCCGACACCAACCCCGCTCGAGTGACTCTTTAAAATAATGAGAAGTAGTCTCAGTTCTTCCTGTTTTCTGGCGAGTTGACTCTTTTCAAAACCCTTTGAAGAGACCAAACAGGAGATATGGAGGCTGTTATTGGTTCTTTATTTTAAGTAATTTGCAATAAAACACTTTACAAAAAAGGTTTTATTTCTGATTGAACTTGAATCTTGCCAAAATGCTAGAAAAGCCCTTTGCAGAGCAGCCAGTAACTGATATGCAAGTATTCATGTGGGCTGCTGTGTAAGTCGCAGTGTGTCACTGACTGTGTTTGTGTCTTCACACTCGGCTGTCTGTCCTGCAGGCAGAAGGGTTTTCTTCTGTTTTCAGTTCTGCTGTCAGAAACATTTTCCTCCTCCAGCGGCCGGCTGTGATCGTCGTGTCTCTGCTGCTGTTTCTGATTTCACACAACAAAGATCTGGGAGACACACTGAGCTCTGCACCAACACAGCGGATAAGATTATTCTAATTTCATCACAGCTCAGTTTGTAAATAATGGCCAAATATGTCGGCTCTCCAAAATAGGAACTGATTTTGTAAAAGTATTTGGAAGTAAGAGTCTACAGGCACTGAGGCTGCGATGCTCATTACTCACTAAATTAACTCTTAAAGTAACACTTTACTCTACTTCAAATAATTGCATTTGTAATTTTAAATTAATGAGGTGTCATAGACAGTAAAATGTAATTTGGTACTAATTAGCGTAAAATTAAAGACACAGTTTGGAAGGAGTTTTTTAAGTTTAGATGGCTTGTCTGTGTTGCGTTTATAAAAGCTGCATGTTTCTAGAACAATTTCTTTCAAAGACCTGTTGAAATCTTAAAGAAAAAGACACTTTGGGAAATACGCTTATTCACTTTCTTGCTAAAAGTCAGATGAGGAAGATTGATACCAATCTCATGTTGGTACAGTAATTGAAAGGCTAAAGCCAGGTTAACTTAGCTTAGCATAAAGACCCCATAAAGCCTGGCTCTGTCTGGAGGTAAAAACATTCGCCTACCAGCACTATGTAAAATTTCCTACGAGTAAATACAGTGTTCTGTGTAAAATAAATCCCATTCTGTAGTGTCTGGCATATGCAGAGCTCAGCGCTGAAACAGTCATTGTTTAGTTTTGTGAAAGACTGAATTCCAGAGCACAGTGAGATTTTATGTCACAACACATCATTTCACGTCCTCTCATCCATATTCAGGGCTCGACAGCATCAGCTGGTCTTTCAGAAGAATCCAGCATCTGAGTGACG
This sequence comes from Micropterus dolomieu, assembly GCF_021292245.1. Classification (NCBI taxonomy): domain Eukaryota; kingdom Metazoa; phylum Chordata; class Actinopteri; order Centrarchiformes; family Centrarchidae; genus Micropterus; species Micropterus dolomieu. The sequence goes on from NC_060171.1 coordinate 4,312,905, forward strand.
GAGCTTCTCTGATGAACAGTCGGCCCGTTGTGCGCTGTATGAATATTTTATGTAAGGATCTCTACAACAGTCAGTGTGGCCTGCAGAAGCGTAGCTAGTTCTGACTGCCCCACCCCCCAAAAGAATTTGAGTAGTAGTTGTGGTAGCAAAGGTGTAGTGGTGTGTTTACACAGCTTACACCCCCCTCTGGGCCGAGGGGTTTACGGTATAAAAATAGCCACAGATACATTAGTATCAGTAGGCATCCTGCAGAACAAGGCTGAAACCATTCATGTTACAGTAATGTTATGTAATCTGTGGTGTTGACGGTGCACGAGAGACTTTGTTCCCTGGCTTCAGCTTTTAAGACAGTGCCTCCTTCCAGGCAGCACAAGTGCCCATGTAAATAATAAATAATAAATAAATTTTAAAAAACGTAACGTAAGAACAAAATAGTTATAACATTGATAATAATAGAAATTTTAATTTATTGCTACTGCTGCCCGTTGTGCTGAAAGTTTCAGGAACATTCATATCCAGACAATATCATACCCAGAATGTCTTATCTAACCATTAAATCTTGACATGAATGACCACTGGCTGCTCCTGTCAGGCCACAAGGCTGCAGGGCACGCTAAGAGGATGAGCAGATTAATTCTAAACTGAATGAATTTTATTTCTCCATGTAAGCATATATAAATTAAATAAAGATTGACTGTTAAGTTTAATATGTGTGTGGAGGTTTGTAACAGCTTGTCATGCTACACTGATTTCAATCGGATTAATCTTAAATTGTTTCTAGCAGCTGATTTGCCCATCACATCTATAAACAGATTATCTGCATATGAATGTAGAATCTGTAGGCAAGGGACAAGACTTTGTTATCAGAAGCGTTCTGGTGTCCGTTTGTAGTCCTAGTAGTATTGTGTGGGCTTTGGTTGCATGCACGTTAACAGTCCCTGTGGAGAGCAAAATAACGTGGAACGTGCTGGATCAAAATGCAGTCTCAGAACCCGTCAGCTATCGTCTGACGATGATTTAGCTTTTTAATCAGTCTCGGAGATTAGCTTTTTAAAATTGCATTCAAATTGTCGTCAAAGAATAGATGATGGGTTCCAAGCTTGCCAATCAGACTGTAAACAATGACCGGCACACTGAGGAGGAAGTCTTGGCCCGCATTTCCGGATAACCGCTGACTTCAGTGGAAGCCCCAAAACATTGGCCATTGCCCCCAGAGGATAAATTGTTGTCAAACGATAGAGGATGGGTTCCTAGATTGCTAAAGATGTTGCTGCTGAAATCTGTGGACACACTGAAAGAGTGGTCTTTTGGTGGCATTAGAGGAAAAGTCAGGGTGACAAACACCAGGATTCAAATTCGATAGAAAGCTAGCCATTATCTTTGCAGATACCTCGTTAAGCCAAAGTGGTTCTTACAGAGTTTACGGGCCCATTATGACAAAACAGGAGAGGTCGGGGGGTTCACCAAAATCATCACAGAGCAGCAAGAAAATAAACTGTTGCGTATGAACACACCCCAACAACCATAGCCTCTTCCTGGTGGAGCCGTCGCCCTCCGTGCTCTGACAGCCTGGTCCAGCCCGGCCCAGCATGGCTCGGCTCGGTCGTTCTCCTGCCTGTATAATCTGCTCTGTCAGACGGGAGCTGTCATCCGGGGGAATAAGAGCTTTATTGTCCTGGTTCTTCTCCTTTGTTGGGGATTGCAGCAACATTTCTAGGTCACCGGCTGTGACTGAACGCCCCGCTGCCCAAACTGATTCTTCACTGAGGGAATTCACCCCCTCCCTGTTTCACCCACTACTGCCAGGGGGAACACAATAAGAAATATGCTCCTGGCAACAACAGCCGGGCTGCGATCTACCAAACGATTCCAGCTTCTGTTTTCTGTCAGAGCAGATACATTATGGATGCTGACTCAAACGGTTTGTCAAAAGGCTCTTTCATGGTGATAATTGGGCGGACAGACTGTCAGATCCTTTCCCCATTCAGATTTGTCCTCATAATTATCTTCAACCTTTCACCCGGATCTCTCCCAGAGGGGTTAAGCACACATTAATGTTATTGTTTGATGCTGCTAACAGAGGCTGTAGTTAATCACTAATGATGGTGTTTGTATTATATTTTAAAATAAAATGAATTTTTGAGGTCAGCCACAGCTTAGCTGAAGTTCTCCTATGAGTACCACTAAAGCTACAACACGTTGGATTTTCTTTGTTTAATCTGTACAAAAATAGTGTAGACCAGGGCTTTTCAAAGTCTAGGCCTCCCCGCAGACAAAGCTTAGGAAAAGGCGACCCCTCACCCCCCTTAGTTTACTTGCTCAGTTTCGCTCAATAACCTGGACACCTATGGGATCATCATTATGTTATTTGACACTCACAACTTGAGCCAAGATACCTTAATATTGTTTGACAATAAATAGGCTGACATGACTTCAGACCTCACCAAATAAATAAAAAATGATTTATCATTTATTAGTTTCTGACTTTGATAAAGTGGGAAAAAAGTACCAAATCCACTATATTTCTGAACACTTTCAACAGGTATGCTATTCTATGTGATCTCCTTTTGATAACTAATGTAATACTTTTTCTCTTCCATTCACTAAGCCTCCCCTGAAACAGTTTGGGGCCCCCTGGGGAGGCCCTCCTCACACTTTGAAAACCTCAGGTGTAGACAATATGCCACTTTACTGTTGGTTATGTGCGGGACTGTTTTTTTGTCACAAGTCTCCATTGTTGTAATAATACACATAACCGTCCATAACACTGCGAACTGAAATTCAGTCAGGACAACTTTCATCGAAGAAACTGATATTGCCTCGCAGTGGTTACGTTTGCCGGTATATCTCTTTTCTGAGAGAGCACACCTCTCTGCCCTTCCACATGCCTATGTGGAAAAGACATATGGCAGGGAGAGCACCTACCTGCCCATCCATGTGCCTACATGGAAAGCCCGAGGCAGAGAGCAGCAGTAAAGACCCACCAGGGTACAGAACAGAGTAGGCATCAATACAGAATGACATGATTAATAATCGTAACGTGCGGATCGATCCTGAAGTGTCAATATTTCTGATACCATCGTTTCCTGCTCTAGGATCGATACTCATATAAAAGGATTGATATCTAACACACTCATTTGGAGTGAGTGTGTGTTTCATAATAAGTGTCTTACTGTCACCAGGATGGTCTAATTATAACACACTTGGTTGACAGGAACTACTTCTCCTTCCGCATGTCAAAGTCATGCTTGCCCTACGGCTCTGTGACGGAGCGTCTTTGAAGTGCAAAGACAGTGAAAAACTTTGGCAACATCTCAAACTTTGTTAAACATCTGAGATTAAGTCACAATAATATGAGGATGTTACGATGCGGCAGTTCTGAGCAGGATATCTTTATTATAATTAAAGATTATGACAGTAGTTGGATGTCTTATTATTTGGAATTGGTAAGCATACAGCCATCTCTTTATTTCCCTCATAAATACAGAAACGGGAGGAGGGAGGTCACATTAAACTAGAAATAAAATATGTAAAAAGTATTGGTATCTGTATCGGCAATACCAGCCTGGGTAGTACTTGGTATTGGATCGTACAGGAATTAAGTGGGGTCACGCTTCACTAATTAATAATAACCAGCCTGAAGGGAGGAGCTGGAGTGGTGGCGTGTACAGGCAGGCTACAGCATCTTAAATTAGCCACCATGTATGAAATTGGATAAAACACACGCCTTTGGTGTGGAGACCCGGGTTCGATTCCCACTGTGATCTATCCACCACTGTGTGAGCAATACTCGGGTGTGCGACCCCTGACATGTATGGCAATTGTAAGTCGCTTTGGATAAAAGCGTCAGCCAAATATAATGTAAGAGGGGAATCAGCTGATGTGCTGGAATTGTGAGCTGAGCGTGACTTTGTTTTCTAACACTATGCTTGATTTTTTTTATGCCTTGCTTTTTTGAATTTAACAAACAAAATATGAGTAAATTACTGAGCTTTGGAGGTATTCTGGCTTTAGTGGAGTCCTGACTTTGCTTCTGGTGCAACCATGAGGTTGATATAACTATTGGACTGTCCTGAAAGATCATGTTTGTGATCCCTGATTTTTTCATCTAGCGCCATCATCAAGTCAGCTCATTTTCAGTAGTGTCAAATTCTTTTATTTATGGCTAAATACCTAAGAAGACATTCACCTTTCCCTTTGGATGAACTGTAATAATTTTGTTTATTCCTTAACTTTTCCTCTAGCGCCATCATAATACCTGCAAAACTTCACTCTGCGCTTTGTGTTTAGTGGCAATTAACAAATGTTAACATCCTAACTTACTGAACTACAATGGTGAACATCATAGCATCTTAGCATTGTCACTGCGAACGTGTCAGCACGTAGCTTAAAGCACAGCTGCGCCGACGTGCAGCCTCACAGAGCTGCTGGCATGGCTGTATACTCTTAGTCTTGTTACTCTCATATATGCTGCATCCACGAATAACTCTGCAGCAAAGGCGGGTGATATTAGGTTTAATGCCACTCAGCAGTTATGCACCCCTATAAGCACTGTATGCAATGTATAACATCCCTAGTGGCCGGCTTCCTGTTTGTTTCACAGTCATTTGTTATCATGATTTTTTAGACTTTCTGCTGACATGTTAATATATATTCTCTATTATATATTATTACTAATGAAGACACTGGAGAAAACGGACACAGTTTGAACAAATCCTAAAACAACACGTCACCTGTAGTATGTCAGGAGCAGCCTGAAGTTCTCTTCCTTTGTCTTTTCTGGTTATGAGACTCAGCAGCAGTCTGCGTGGGGAGGTGACACTTCAGTCTGCAGAGTTTCACAAGAAACAGATTGGATGTGAAGAGTTTGTAGAGGGAGCTGCAGCAGACGCCTGGAGGGAATCTTTACAGTGAATCAGATCACTGCAGCTTTCTGACAGCAGCCGCCATTAAGACTCTTCACCCGGGGCCACGAAGGGCTGCTGAAGATCAGAGCCGGTTAGAAGCAGAAACACACAAAAGAGAGAGGAAAAAGTTGGTCTGCAGTCAAGAATTTTCTCGTTTAGTCTGAGAACACTAACTTCTGGTCAGACTTTCCTGCCTGTATATTTATCTGCTGCAGTGTTTATGCGGCCTGTCTTTATTTGTGCCACCTTCGTGAAGTTTAAATGTTCAGAAAGGTTTTGATTCAACTGTATGGTCCTTTTGGATGATGCTGTTTAGTGCTGTTGGACTGTTCTGCATTATACAGAGAGGTCTTTCTGTTATTTAGCCTTACCTCATTGATATAAATTGGGTAGACAAAATAACAGAAACTTGACTTAACACATCTCTAAAACATTTTTAACAAAATCTGAACATTATAACCTTCATGAAAGTGGATTTATAGCAGGACTCTTATATTAGACTGCATTAGTTTTAGCTATGCGTAATAAGATGATTGGCAACAGCTATTCACAATCAACTGGTGTGCTCTTCAAACTTTCTCTCTTAATGTGACAGAAACACACACAAAGACAGGCAGGAAGCTCCTTGCTGTAATGGTAATTTTATGACTGTTTTTATGATTGTTTTATGGCTGTTTTGATGTTTAGACATCCCAGCAGGAAAAAAGTTACCTAGATCTGCACCATCCAGGAAGAGTGGTTTGGTTGCTGTGGAAGCCTGGCTCCTGCCCACCAGTCAGGGGCAGCGATCCCAGCCCTCCCAGGACGTCCGTCTCGTTTCAGAAAACAGCCCTGGAAGCAGTTGGGAGAAGGTCAGTGAGCAGCTTGTTTAGCAGCGGAGCCTCAGTGTCCCAGTTGTCCTATTGTTTCTGAATGAATGGGGATGTCTAATTGTCTAAAATGTTTACAAAAGACTCAAACACACAGGTTTGGTGCCAGAGAGCAAATTAAAGCCAAATGGGTGATTAGGGAAGAATGTGGTTTACAAACAAAGAGTCCCCTCTTGGTGATTCTGTGATGAACATAATTAGACAAGAATGTTATGTAACTATCCAAGGGCATGAATTTAATAAATGCAATTTAAATTTTGTATTATTTTTCTTATGCGTCTGGTTAAAGTAAGATATTGGAGTTCTTGTATATTCATCCAGACCACGAGGCGTTCAGCTGAAACAAAGTGTTTTACATTTCTCGCAGCAGAGGCAGAACGATCTTCCTTCTCATCACGTCTTAGCAGACATAATCACAGAAATATTTGAATGTGCAGTTTTGATGTTCACTTCACACATTGCCTGCATTCAGAAATGTGAAGATATTTTATCTGAGGTTCACGATGGGAGCTGCACAGAACATCCAAATATCGGTCTAGTTCAATGACTCTCATGCCAAGAAACCATTTGTAGCTGTCAGTCGGTTGTGAGCCAGAATATATAGGGACACTTTGGTCCAGAGTAAAATATCTCTGTCTGTATCCCTGTCAACCTCAGCTGCAATTTGCCATTACTGCTAATGTAGCATGGTTACAAGCTAACTAGCCAAGCTACAAATATGTCATTGTAATAAATTACAGATAAAATGTTGGTATCTTACTCATACTGACATGTCAGATATTACACCCAAAGTAATTAATGCTAAATGCAAGCATGTTACTATGCTAAGTAAATCCATGTTAACATACTGAAATGTATTAGCATACTAAGATGCTAACAGGATAAATATTACAATTGAAATGTCTGCTTGTTAGCTTGCTCATTTACTTTTTAGTGCTCAAACACTAGATAAAAAACTTTTAAAGGTGCCGTAGAATACTTATTTTCAGGGTCATACTTAGAATATGATAGAAAATGTCTGAAATGCTTTAATGTTCAAAAAACACATTATTTTTCTCATACTGTCCATTGCTTAACACATTGCAGGACAGTGGGTCAACCTCAAATACATTTTAGCGTGCTTATTAATAATAGTGTAGTGTAGTGTAGTGTAGGTATAATACCATGTAAAACTGTTTGGTTCACATCAGGAAAGATTAAAGGTTCAGTAACTTCTATTTAAAAAAGATAACTTTTTGGCTTATTTGCTGAAACTTTCACTAAATCAAGACGGTAGTGCACGAGACTGATAATCTATAAAAAAGTGCTCCTGATGCATTTGCAAGAATTCACCAAAGTCAAAACAACCAATCAGAGCCCAGGAGGAGTCTCTAATGCAGCACTGATCACTGCTCATGCACACGCAGTGCATCCACCCTCCTTGTTCATGCTATCACTCAGTCGAGCTCAGTATCTCCAGAGCGCAGTTTCCGAAGTCTTGCAAACACAAAAGCTGAGAAACAACCAGCAGCAATGAAAGAACTGCCCATCCATCTTTCCCAGCAACGGCGTATAGTACAAAACACATGTGTGAACACGTCCCAGCTCCACACGGAGCTACGGGGCTCATGTTTGATGCCATTGCACTCGCAAAATAGCTCCACCTGAAACAACATGTTTACTTCTACAGTAATAATCTGATTAGAAGAAGCAATACCTCCAGCGCCTGTCAGGACCTGCAGTCAGCAGGTTACTCATGTACTTGTTAACACTGCTGCAGTTTTACTGTTCAAGCTGTTTAGCAAACAGCAGTAAACAGGATGTATTCTTTAGAGGCCAGGCTGCACTGGTTCAGACCAGAAACCATCAGTGACAACTTCTTTCAGAATAAATGAGCCTCGACGTGTTGCCTGTGGTACTGTAGCACTGTTCACTGTGGCGGCCAGCTGAGAGGCAGACTCCCTCCGTCGTCATGACAACGGGAGGCAAGCACAATGGCGCGCTGTGTCCTCCCCGGCTGGGCGGCACGATGATGACGAAACGATGGCGAGAGAAATGTCAGCTGAGATTTGTGCTGAGCCTGACGCAGCACAGAAACTGCAATCAGAGGAGGAGAAGTTGGCTTGTCATTTGAGCAAATAAAACTAACTTTAAGAAACAATTTGCATAATAAATGGGGCTCTTGCATTGACATGTCAGTGCTAGCTGCTTCCTGTCTGAGGAAGGTTCAGCTGTTTGTTGGACTGACTGTAACTCTGAGTGGATGAGGACATGTTGTGTTGAGCCTGAACTGTACAAACAATGACAGCTGTGTCCACTGGATGGAAGGCGATGGAGAGCCCCTTCTTGCTTCTTTTTTGCACTAACATTTCCTTCTGTACATCTTCTTCCACTCGTTTTTCTTCTAGCAGTGATTGTCATTTTGTAGAACCCTATATTGCCATATTAAATTAGGCAATACACATTTTAAGCCCCACTAGTCGTAAGGCTGCATGAATAACATCTGTATGTACTTTGTTCCATCCAACACTTTCATATTGTGTCTGCACAAACACTGCGGCCTCTAGGGCATGCTAACAGGATTTTATACTGTTAGTGCCTGACAGACAAAAAGTGGCGCCGAAAAATAGTTTGAGGAGTTTTTAAACTGCTGTGTCTAAGAGTAAAGTGTCAAAATATAGATATATCTCTTTAATGAGAGCTTTACTTTGTAGGTCCTAACCAGAAGTGATTTTTTACAGCTTTATGTTTAAGTTTGCAAAAGGTGTAGCCACCAGTCAGCCATTAGTCTCCAAACTGCAAACTACATGTTAAATGTACAGTTTGACAATGACTGATATGGGTTCAGCGGGTTTAGCATAAAATGTCTTGTTTGTTGTTGTGTGTTAAGAAGTTGCTAAACCTGTACGAGCAACATTGCACACACCTTGCTGTGGTATTGCCATTGTGATTATTGTGGAGTGTACGTGTGCCAACATATTCACGCTCAATGCAGGTGGGGTTAGAGTTAGTTTTTAATCAAGTTGAACCACCTATTTTGCCACAATTTTAATGGCTAAATTGTAGCTGCTAGTAAGGGTTATTTTCATCCATTAACATATGCTGCATTTTAGATAAAGTGATTAATCATAAATCAATCAATAGTCTGGATTATATCAATAGTGATATTTGACATCACAAGTTATCAGCATAATGTGATGTGTTCCCACCGTTGGCGTTTTTAGACTATTTTTTCAAAGGTATAATCCTGTGAACATAAAAAACTTTGAGGTTGAGTTAAGCTCCCATGGTGCATCAACAAGAAACATATAACGTAGTCTTAAAATTCTGTTAAGTGCGCCGGCGGGTGGAAGTTTATGATTAGGGCGTTGAGAAAACTGCAGATTAATCAATTTACTTTTATATTCTGGGTAAGTCTTGGATGAATTGTTTTGAATTGAGTTGACTGATTCATGTTTCTGACCGGCGTCCTCTTCATGGCAATGACAGCTGAGGCTCAAAGTGATATTTTGAGCTTTCTGCTGTCCCAAAATGATGAATTAAACATGATTTCTAAGAAACAAAGTTGAAATAATTAAAACTGGTGGCCGTAACATAAACCTATAGGATACGGCAGAGTACCGTGTTTCTATGTTCAGTAACACTAGCCATCAAATTGCCATGCAAATTTTAAGCGGACTTTTGAAATGTTGCAAAAAAGTAAATGCGAAATAGGTGCGTGTCCATCAGCTGGTTTGGAGCGAATAAATCAGGCTACGACAAGCGTAGTTACGTCAGTAGTTGACGTTATACAGAAACAAAACCAGCCGCATGGAACTGAGGACCATTGATCTCAGAAAAAAGGAGAGAGGTCCTCAGAAATGTATTTCAAGCGGGCAAACAGCTACCAGCCAAGACAAACACCACCTCGAGCTAGCATAAAAACCTTTTTTGCGAACTTTACGATTTTAAAATTTATTTTGTGGTTTCCATCAAAACTTTTCTAATGCGATATTTCAGAATGCGCATAAAAAACATTGTGCTACTGAGAAAATTTGAAATGGAAATACAAAATTGGAAAAAACACCTCCACACTGAAACTACTTTGTGCATCTGGTGCTGGAAGTCAACTACTGCGAGCTGGGAACATGCTAGCACTATCCAGCCACAATATTCCACCTAGCTAGCTTCCACTAACCAGGCAATAAGATAACACGGTTCATTAATCAGTGCATGTACTTGCACCACGGATTCCTGTCTGATGATGAGTGCAGCCCCATGCCTCTTTGTGGAGCAGCTAATACGTTCGCTTCCTCAGTTTTGATCCCTCAGAGGTCATGCTGTATTCACGCAACAATGCCCCAAGTTCACACACAGCTGGGGCAAGTTCATTCTCAAAATGTCCTGAACCAGCTTGCTACGATATCCGGGTTGAACGACATGTTTCCTTGAAACGGCGTGCAACACTGCACAACAGGTTTTCAGGTATGTTTTCTCTCGTTTGAATGTCAGAGGTGTTACTCAATCAGCAGCAACATGTACATAAAGACTGCCGTATTAAAAAGGCAGCGAAGTGCAGTGCACCTGCGTACACAAGAGGGTGTTCAAGGCACAACCGTTTCTGTTTAAATAAAGGTTTTGCTACGTTTTGTTGGGGCTGAACTCTGAACCCTGGTGTCCTTTAGGTGAGAGTTGTCCGGCGGAAAACATTTTTTAAATTCCGTCTTGGATTCAAGCTTTATTTCAAAAAGTTGCCCCTGAGATTTGCTATTGATCAGCGAGGGAAATGTACATGTCACAAAGGTTGAACTGACATGTATTTATTTACTTTGCGTTTTTAGAGCAAATCCACAAACTGCTGCCTGTGCCCTTTGCCCAGTCAATTTTTATTTAAGATTTAAACTGCCTTTCAAATATGGGGGAATTTTACCTGTTTATTTGAAAAAGAGCCCTAGTTTCGTTTCTGACTACTTGCTCTGTGAGAGTCTGAGCAGTCAGTGAATTGTTAGGAAATGTGCTCCACAAAAAAAAAAAACAAGTGTCTTAAAAAAAACTATTTGAAAATATTTTTTTAATTAAAGTGACACTTCTCTTGTGGCTAAAAAAAAAAATCAATGTCACATTACATACTGAGCAGAGTGCAGTTTTCTGCTACTAAACACACAGTGAAAAGCAAATTACACACTCACAGAGCCAGAACTGATTCACAAGAACATCATCAGCAAACACAACACAGCATCGACAGCCATTTTCAATATATTACTGTACGTCCCACTGACTCACTCTCACAAAGAAGGAAAAGAAAACAACCAAGAACATTCAAAAGAACAAAGCACTACGGGTGCTGGTAGCGGTCATGGTTGATGACTTTTTTTATGCCCGTTATCACAATACAACAATTTAGGGTAACGCTTTATTTAAGGGATCCGTAATTTACGAATAGTTTTCTTGAACAATCCTTGGAAAGAACAATGTAATTTGGCACTATTTAGAGAAGAATACAATTCGTACATAAAAAAATTAACAATACTTTGAACTGAATTTTAATTTTAAAATTTTAAGTTTAAATGGATCTGTTCTTTACAGGAAAGTTAACATCAGCTTATAAATTCAACACAACTAACTAAACTCTAACTAAAAATAATCACATTTGTTCCAGGGAAATTACAGACACGTAAAACAAAGCATTACCCAATTTAATTATCACGTGACACAACATGTCAAACCACGTTAAGTCTACGTTGTGATCTCAAGAAAAGAAGCAGAAAAGGTTCCAAGTCTGCTGTCAGCTTCTGTAAAATACAGTGACAATGAACAAAAATACTGTGAGTTAATTAAAAAGAACAAATAAATGCCATTAACTAATACTGACTGTGTGTTTTTTCAAATATAAATTCTGTAAACAGTGAATGCTGAACGTGAACACGAACGTGTTCAACAGTTTGGGGTCGATTCCACTCAGGAATTTACAGCCTGATATGCCAACGCGTCCACCAATCAAATTCCTAATCACATCAGACAAACGACCCAGAAGAAGAGCCGCCTAAAAGTGCAGGCCCACTGCACGCGACCAGTTTGTCGCGTCCGCCGTCTATGCTTTCCATACACCACCAGCTTGGCCACATCGGCAAGTATCCCAGCATGCTTTGTGCAGCGAATTAGTCGCTTCTCTTTACTTTGCAGTCAGTTTGCGCGCAGTGGGCCTGCACCATAACGCTGTTGAACTTTGACCTTAGCAGTGTGTCCCCACAGCGGTGTAGGTGGCAGAGGTGGACGCCTCCCTGTGGATGGTGCTGAACGGCGACAGCTCCAGATCGGTGGTGCAGTCGTTGTCGACGTCGCTGGTAGCAGTGACGGGGGAGCGGGGTGGGCCGCACTCTTCGCAGCAGCAGCAGCAACAGTCCAAGAAGGCTTTGGTGAACGGCTGGCACAGGCAGAACAGCAGCACCGGCGTCACCGCAGACTTACAGAAGAGCAGCAGCTGGCTGACCAGGTGCAGGATGTCCAAGGTTCTCTTGGGCATGCTGGCGGCCATGTAGACGCTGATGATGTTGCAGATGTTCTCTGGAATGATGCAGAAACCGTAGAGGATGGCCAACGCCACCACGGCGCAGTTCATTTGGCTCTCCAACTGGATTTGCTTCTTGCTGCCACGGACGCAGGCCCGCTCGGCATGGCGGATCTTGCGGGCGGTGACCAGTGAGCTGAAAATGGTGAACAGCGTTGGCAGGCAGAAGTAGCAGCCGAAATACCACCAGAGGCGCGCGCCATCGTAGGTGAGTCCAAGGACGTACAGCGTGTCCGGGAGGTCGGTGGAGATCCGAACCACGCAGCGCTCGCACGGCGTCACGTCAGGCGGATCGCCGTCCTCAGTGACCAGCTGTCGGATCAGCAGCTCGGGCAGCGCCAGCAGAAGAGCGCCCACCCAGATGACGGCGAGCTTGGCCGTGGTGGAGGCCCAGTTCTCGATCATCTCATAGTACATCTGCACGTTGGTGGCAGCACGGAAACGGTCGATGCACAGAGCGCACAGTGTGAAGGTTGTGACCCCGAGAGAAGCCACCTGGGAAGAGAAGAGGAAAGTCACGTTACACTTATAACTCACAATAAACTTAAAAACGTTCTCTGCACTCATCTTTCTGATGGGATTATTTTGGGAACGATGGTGCAACAATTGTCTTTGTAGAAACAGAAATCCGTTGACTACTGTGAGGGTATAAAATATTTACATACAAACATGTTGAGAATAAAGTCAGACCATATTTTATCATAACATTGTGAGATTAAAGTCGTAATTTCGAGAACAAAAGCTAAAAAGTCCCAGTGGGTGAATGCCCACTAAAGACCGATTTATACGACTGCATCAAGTCTACACCGTCCAGAGCATTAATTCTTGTGCGTTGGTATCTGCGTTGCTCTGCAATTACACGGCCAAAACAGTAGTTGGCGGTGGGGTTTCTGTGTTCCCCTGTGTCGAGTTTCTTCGCAGCTGTTTTGAGTTTAGCCACTGTTGTTGTAGGTAGGCTACTACAAACACGCCAGAAATGAGTAAGAGGAAATGAGATGCTACCAAGCCGACCAAACACGGTCCTTGTTGTCTGCGTCTCGCTACATGTGGGCTGACAAAACGTTTATTTCAACGCAAACAGTGGTGCCATGAACACACCGTTGTGTCTGCAAGCGCGCTGATTTTTTACTGCCATTTTAACATGGCTGTGTTTACAAACGTGGCACCTGATTGGGTAACACCTCTAACACGCCCGCTAAACGGAAAAACATAAAAAAGGCGCAATTTATTATGTAACTTTTTATTTTACTTTAGTGTTTATATAAATAAATAAATAAAGGACAGTCTACTCCAATATAATTATTAATTATAATTATATTGTTATAATAATGATAATATTAATAATAAAAGAATGAAGAGACATAAAAGATGACAGTTGGTGACATTAGTATATATCACTAAGTCCTGTAGGTCATCATCTCAAACAAAGAGCTGCTGCTGCTAAGACGATTAACCTCAGTAAATACGACCTTTTGTTTACAGACTTTACATTAAAAAGATTTTCCAGTGTCAGCGAGTTGCAAACACATTGACCCTTGCAAAAGATGTCATCATTGGCAACTTCACCTTAACACCACCGACACTGGCTGCAGGCTGCCAACACAGAGGACGCATATACTTTACGGCCAAAAGTATGTGGACGGCTGAACAGTGACAGTTAAACCTGATTCTAAAACCATGGGCATTAATATGCTGCTGTGACAGCCTCCACTCTTCTGGTTTCAGGATTTGGTCCCATTCAGGCTCAGGAGCATTAGAGAGGTCCAGCACATGTTGGGTGATCAGGTCTCATAGTCTGTGTTTCAGTTCATCATAAAGGTGTTGGATGGGTTTGAGATCAGGCCAGTCAAGTTCTTTCACGCCAAACTGGGAAAACCATTATTTTATGAAGCTGGCTTTGTGCACGGGGATAGTGTTATGGTGAGCCAGGAAACTGCTTTCCCTTCAGTGGAACTAAGGGGACCAAACCACCGGGACCAAACTGTTTCCTCTGATAAGGACTGATCAGAGGGGGGTCGTCGTCGTCGTCTAATCTCAGTCTGAGAAACTCTTAATAATCCTGCTCTTCACTCTGATTGGGCCGCAGGATGTCTCGTGTCGTCTTGTTTTCTGCAGCCTGATGTGACACTGATCAGATTAAAGAGCCTTCACATTAGGCGACATTAAACGTGATTTAAACCCCGACCGCAGTCTGGAGCTACCGTCCACCTAATTCTCTTCTGATGCGGCCTGTTCACATGAACGTGAAAATGTGTCATGACATAAACAATACCTGCACTGTAAAATCTGATCTTGTTTCATTAACTCAGAATAATTAGATCAGTTTGTCAGTTCCAAAGAAACCTACTATAAAGATTTTGTCAAATTAAGTTGCATTTTAGCTTATTATATATTTAGCATAGATTAAAACAAAAAAAGGGCTTGAAATATTTTACTTTGTGTGTATTGAATCTAGAATATTTGAAAGTTTCACTTTTTGAAATAAATTATGGAAGAAAATTAACTTTTCCACGGTATTCTAATTTATTAAAAATGCCCCTGTATTTTTACATATGCCTACACTGTGATACTGTAAGGTCAGAGAAAGAGCGTGATTTATTAAGTCTATTTTAAAACGATACTCACTTGCTCATATACACACTGAAACAATTTTTAGTGGCTGTAATTGTATCTCCCCGTTTATACTGGCCAAGAAGAAATGTTATCATAATGTGATTCTAATGTAAGAGATCAACAAAATCCAGTCTTCTTCTGTGCAAGATAAGCTAAAGATAATGAGGCTTTAGTGGTCTGAGACAAATCAAATGTTTATCTTCTAAAGTCTTGTTTGTACAAAATTCCTCAGTTGTGTTTCTCTGGATGGTGTTTCTTTGCTGAAGCATCATATGAACTTCAGCTGAACTTGAACTGTTTACACAGAACAACAGCTGTACATTCCTTCTCTTCAGGGCCAGTGCAGATGGGATGAACATATGTAGTGATGAGTGGCTGTGCATATAAGCACCTTTAATATTGTAGCAGTAAAAAAATTATGTTAATGCAGGTCTGTGAGATGATCTGACCCCCTGCATGAAAGTCAGAAGTGCTACATCCTTATTTTGCTCCTCTCTACATAGAGAACAAACTGCTTCCTTAAAGTCACCCAAAGTCAGTCCTAATGGCCAAGATGAGGCTGGAGCTGTCTGAGTTAGACAAAATAATCTGTGTGTAGCAAGAAGGGACTACAAACGTTCTTTTCGTTACACCATCTTGTGCTGTATAATGACAAATAAACCACACTGATCCATGATAAGTGGGGTATCTTCCAAAGTTAGACTCTTTAGTAGGCTACACATTTTCCTCTCGGTGTTGCTTTCTCTCAACCACAAATCAGAGAGGAGATACCATCCAAAGAAGGAATTTTATACCAAAAAGACTGACTTGAGCTGACTAACACAGACGGATGATGCCATATAAACTTTTGAATGAGGACTGTGGATTTTAACCTCAGTCACTTACAATGGAGACATGTTAAAGAAAAGATCTGTTAATGGATCAGGAGGAGTGATTACATACTGAACTGGTCCTTTAATCCTGTATTTCAGTTCAGAAGCTGTAGCCTACAATGTTAGATCTAGGCCTACTATTGGTGTATTGGTGTTATTTTCTGTATCAACCCCCCCCCCCAACACCTGTCAGACCTGCTCGCACCTGTAAACTGACATCTAACTAATATAACTAACTAATATACACTCAGTCAGTCATTTCTAGTCTCAATGGCATCAACCCTGGAACCAGACCCCCCCTCCCCTCTCACCTCCAAGTAGGGGATGATCCTGCACGAGAACTCCCCCAGCAGCCAGTTCTTGGTGAGCTCGTGGAACACCACGAGCGGCAGGCAGAAGAAGATGATAACGAAATCCCAGAGCGCGAGGTTGGCCAGCAGTGAGTTGGAGATGCTCCTCATGTAGTAGTTGTGGCACACGATGCACATGACCGACACGTTCCCGATGATCCCCACACTGAAGATGACAGCTGCGGTGATCATGACCGCGTACGCTCCGTACGACTCTCCGGTGACCGGGTAGAACGGGTTCTTCATTTGCTTCCGTCTGGTCCGCGTGTTCACCGGCACAAACGGCGTGGGGTCGGGATAGTCCGGCAGAGAGTACTCCTCCTCATAGTCAGTGGTGTTGAGTCCGAACGGGGGTCGGGCCTCTTGTTCCTGCGCCATGGCCACGGGTAGAGCTTCCAAAGCCTCCTGCAGCGGCTCGCTCCGATTCGTTCTGCTCAGTTTTGCGCTCCGTCTCTGCCGCCGGTTATGTCCGGTCCTCTCGAGGCTACAGGTGCGTCCATGCGGAGTTTGTTTAAGCACTTCTCCCGGCCTGCATCCACCACTCCGCGACTCATCAGCCTCGTTTACATCCGTGCGTAAAGCGTCGTCTCCGGGTATGAGGAGCGCTCCATTTTGCTTCTCGTGTTTACGCGCAGGTGGGGTTGTCTGCGTCCTCAGCAGCTCAGTAGATGACGGGTTTACAGTATCCAGCCACGAGGCCTGCGCACTCGCACCGCGCGCCCCCCAATTGTCCGCCCCGATGACTGTGCGCCATCTCCGGCCCAGCGCATTCCTTTCAGCGGCGGTGGATTCATAATGAGGACTGAAAGTCGTCTTTGTTTTCTGCCAGTGGACCTGACTCGCGACTGCTTCGCTGCAGAGCCACAAACACAGTAACCTCGAAAATGGAAGCAACATCTTGTGGTTCTAGCTAACCCGTAAGATCAAACTGATGCGTTTTCCAAAATGATCGATCCATCTCTGGTTTTTGATAATCACTCAAAACAAGAGAATATCGTAACTTGCCCCAAAAGAAATGAGTTTTCCTTCAACTTTGCGCGCAAACAATCTTTGGTCACGTAAAAGAGGGGCACCTCTCGGGGCTTGGTGCATCCCGGAGCGGCTGCAGTCCGGAGGCATCACCGAAGAGACCAAAAACCAGAGCGGAAAATATGTCCTCAACCTGGGCTGGAAAAAGTAAACTGCCCGTGCAGAACTTCCGAAGCTGAGGGTGGAGGTGGGGGTAGAGTGCTGAATATCAGCTGGGGCACGTCCACCTCAGCCCCATAAAGTTTTTACGCGCACAGCCGCTCCGGAGCGCGGAGAAATGCGGCCAGTGGAGACGCCAAGTTCAGTCTGAGAGACATGAGGATCCGAGAGTAGGAGGAGGAAGGCGCAGAAGAGGGAGGAGGAGGAGGAGGGAGTCATCTGTCATGACCCGATAATAAACTGTACAAATAAGACGATGAACTGTAATCTGTGGGAATAATCGTGTGAATTTCACTATCGCCATTATTTTTGATGTAACAAGCGTTTCTTGTACATTTCAAGAAGTTTTTGTTATTTTGATGAAGAGACACTGATGTCCGCGGCTCTGAGTTTCATAACGTTCTTATTCAAATGTGAATCTAAATAATTGTTTTCTACAGATAGAAGCTTTCTGCACTGTATTGTGCTTCTGTACTTCACACGGATTTGATCACGCACTAAAGGTAAAAAAGACATCAAGAAACTACAAACGGACTTATTAAATTATCTATAACCCATTAATGAATTAATGTTGTACAACAACTAATCAGAACAGACTACATGAATTTAGATATTTAATGGTATTAAGTACAGTAAACTAGGAATAGCCTACTTAATAAATACACACATTTATATATAATCTTGCAAGAATTCATTGTGTATTGTGATATTTAGTATCCCTGCAAGAGTTATTGTTGAATGTTATGTTTACACAGCAGAGATTTCCCAGGATTTTTCTGCAGTTTGGTAAATACGTCTTGTATTCAAAGGGAACTCACTGGATTCCGCGTCAGAACTGTTTTTTTATTTTTTTTTACAGGTCTTTTGCGCCATCTAGTGCAAAGTGTGGGTATTACACAAGCACACTACCGTTGCACTAAAATTAACTGCAACATCTAAACAAAGACAATATTAGGTGATTTTGGCTCTTTATCTCCTGAAAAGCAGGACTTTTCAGCTAAAAAGTGCAAGTGTTTAAATCCCATTTTGGAGTTGGTCCTGTGTGTGTGTGTGTCTTTGATTCCACATATTTGGCATACCTGGTAGCCTAACTCAGCATACACCGCTCATGATCTGAACTTTTTGGACCACCTCGCTCTGGCTTGAGACTTCTCCAGAGAGGACAACATGAGTAACAGACAGAACTGAACTCCAGGCTGTTGAGACAGATGATAAGAAAAGGTCAGCTTCTCTACATCCTCCATCTGGACAAAAACAAGGCAGGAGGTTCCCTGTTTTGAAGGATGTGTATCTAGAAATAAGGATATACTAATAAGAATAGGATAGTGACTAATATACTTTTTTGTAGTAATAACTACTTGTACACTAGGCTGTATATATATAATGTTTGAGTCTCTCTCATCATGCTGTCAGTTGGCCAGCAGATGGCACAGTAACAGCACAACAAGATCAACACTCGGCGCTGAAAAGTGCTCAGAATGTAAACTTTGTTTTACAGTTTTTCTCGATTGCTTTAACACTATAACCAGGCTTTTAAACTAAAATTTCAAAACCATAAAGCCATTTCTCAAAAAGCACACCCATTTCCCTAAACTATAAAACACTTACCTGTTTTGACACATAATTCAGAGTAGTTAAACTGTCACTGCGAAGCCTAACACAAATCCCTTTCTCATTGCCTACAACATGTGCTCATTTATCAATATATCAATCAATATTGTTCACTCAAGTCAGCAAAGCTTGAGCTCAATTAGCACAAAACTACCCAGGTAGAAGCACAAAGAGTCATAATTGATTACACACCAATCAGAAACTTCAATAGATAGATAAAAGGGCCAGAGTCAGTTCATTCGGATTTGGAATAATGGATCGAGAGAGACATGAGGGAAAAGGTCCCGGACACCGAGGAGGAGGAGGAGGAAGAGTAGGAGAAAGAGCTGAGCCATTTTGCTTCTTATCTCCACACAAAAAGCGTAACGGACCCAAAATCTGTAATGTTGGTGAAATACTGGAGGTATCGGAAAGCATTCACTGGCTCTTTGCTTCCATAAACAGCTCCAGCTGCTAAAATCAACAACCTCATTAAAAGTAATTTCTTTTATTTTGAACGAGTCATTAAAAGGTGGATCTGTTAGCTGCACAAGAAACAATAGAAATTTTAAAAACACATTCACATATGAAATTCATACATTTTGGAACAACACTGTATGTACATTTAGTTTTATACAATAAATATGAATAAAAATCAAAAAGTACGTAAAATACAACAACTTTTTTTCTCCCTGCAGGACATTTGACCTCCAGGTGGTTCAGGCGGGGTCGGGGTCAGACCGTGTGGAGGGGTGTTTGGTGATGATGGTGTCGCAGATCTGATAGCAGGTTTGGTCCCTTCTCCCGTTGTCCTCTGCTCGGTACGCCGTCAGACACAAATCGAGCCACGGACGCTCACCTGAGGAGACACAAACGCACCTGAACTCACTGTCACAGAGAAACGCTGCATAAGACTTGATGAACACCTTTAACCAGCGTTTGACGCTCTACAGCTTAAAAGGTGCTATATGTAGTTTTAAAATAAAATCAATTAATCACTTTTTTATAGCCTATTTTTGAGCGGGTTGTAGCCTCACATAACAATTAACCACACGCCTCCTTTCTCAGTCTCTTGGAACAGCCATTATGCTGCGTCCTAAGTGGAGAAATCGGGTCGGATTTTCGTGCCTCTTGGCTAATGATTCTGAACTCTACACACAGCGAAAAACACCACAGCTAACAAAAAGGAGCCCGCTAACACCAAAAAACGACCGGCACGACCCAGTATAACACAGACTCCGTGTAGGGATTAAAAAACAACAAAAAGGTTTTATGTGCTGAAGCCCTTTAGGTCAAATGAGAACCTGGCAGGCAAAGAGAACCAGATCGATGTCGGGTGAAAACACGATCAACATCGGAAAGGCTTTCATCCTATTGGCCAGGTAAACTAACATTACTGCAAAGCATGTGAAATATATTTGTGCTCTAGTTAGCTCAAGTTGCCAGCTAACGCCGGAGTGTAGGTCTCTGTTCGAGCACAAGCATACGCGTGGGAAGGTCGTGGTTGCAATCTGAAACCGCACCGCTAGAGGCCACTGAACTACACATAGCCCCTTTAAAGGCACGCTCAAAATCATGAATTCGATGCTTAATAGGTATTAATTAGGTCTGCTGTGTTGCCAGCAGCTCTTAGACATGTCACCATCATCCTGTGGAGGCTCATCCTGTTCTAGCAACGCCAAGTGTATAAATTTAACTAAAACAATATTGATGCTAAAGCTTTAAAATTTAAAACAAGTAATGCAGACATGAAATGAAATGAAAATGCAATAAAATAAATCAAATAGATTCCGTTTTTTTCTTTCTTTCTCTTATATTTTATATTTATTTATATTTCTCTTATATATTATATTTTGATTCTGGAAAGGTACCAGTGCGGCCCCCCGGTGGACAGAGGGAGTCCATCGTTTGACAGATGCTGTTCTGAGCCTCCTGATTGGCTGCAATGTCCTCTGCCGACACACCGAAGAAAGACTCCTGATGAAAGAAAGAATCTATCATCACTCATTAATGTTTATCTTTAAATCACTTTATCATGTCATGTGTTTTTGAAGTCATTACTCTCCACAATCTAATCCAAATTATCTGTGCAGGAGTCTGATAACAAACATAAGAAATACTGCGACTACAGTAACAACAAACTTTTCTCATATAATTCTGTTAAAAAGTTTAGACAGACAGAAATAAACTCAGACTGTCTTTCGCTTCTCCTGGTGATCTAATCTTCTCTGCAACTTCCTCTGAAACTCACGCCGTCTCTCCACAGGAAGACATCCAGCGTGTCGGTGGCGTCCTGCAGCTCGAGCTTCATCAGCAGGACGAACTGCAGCAGCTGAACGCCGAGAGCTGCAGACCAGAAGAGACGTTAACACGGTGAGATTTATTTCAGGGGAAAACCTGCAGCTACAACAGACCCGAGATCAGCCAGGAGTCGTTCAGGAGCTTTTACAATCTGCTGAATCAGGAGAAAGGAGAAGGAGCCCAACATAAAACTCTGTGTGAACGTGCAAGATTTTAAACTCTGAAGACAACGTGACATGACATCACAGGATGAGCACAAACAGCACAACAACAGCGCCTGGGTAACAGTTGAGCAACTTTATTTTTTTGTTTTAATAACAGGTTCTAAAGGTTTCAAGTTTAATTTACAGTAAGATCAATATGAGTACAATATAAGACCTATGTCACCCTGTGAGAAAACCAAGCAGCAACCTCCGGGTCTGAAAAGTGAAGCCACTGCGCCTTAAACGTGCATTCTTTCTAAAGGCCAGCAGGGGGCAAATCCACTGTTTGCAAAAAGAAGTCCGACTGCATTGGACTTAATGGCAAAATGACCCTACTTCTCACGTGATTTATTCCCTCAGTAAACACATTCCTAATGACTTTATGGTCTCAATCACTAGTTTCAAGTCTTCTTCAATACAGTATGATGCTCATTTTGTAAATTATGGTCCCATTTAGAGGAAAATACACGATACAGCAGGGTAGGCTTTAGGGCGTGGCTATCTTGTGATTGACAAGTCGCTACCATGGCGACCAGTCAGAACGTTTTAAGACCTTTAATTAGAAACAGACACCTATTTCCAGGAAAACACCTACAATAACAAACCCAAAATTAATCAGTAATAACTCCTCAACCATTAGGCCTAGATGCATAATTCTCCTTTGATACGTCAGAAGCTAACGAAAATTAATCAACTGTAAATGATTCAGTAAACAACGATACAGACCGTCTGTTCCAAAGCAACACTTCTTCTCTCCTTCAGTTTGACGAGAGAAATGAAACCTAAGACCTCAGCTATTGTGCAATACCAAGATGGTGCATGGGGCGATCTTTATACACACAGTTTTTGGACTGAAAACGAATACGGCAAAAGTTAGTCAGCGGTTGTAACTGTGTCATCTGGCTCTGTGAGATTGGGGTTTTTTCACGGCAGATCAAAGCTGAAGATGAGCTTTCTTTAGAGTGGTCGGACTGCGGTGTAAAATGAGATGAGAGATATCTGGACGGGAATAACTGCAGCCATGTGTAGTGATTACAGAGCAAATTATGTTGTGATATAAGTTTATTCAGCTGCTTGGTGTTTGATGTATGTTTGGTGTGGATATAAATGGTTGGTTTGACGTTCTAGCTGAGCCTCCTAGCTTAGCAGAGGCGTGTAGCATGCACAGGGTGACAAAATGCTAGGATCGTCCATGGATTTCCCATTTTGCGTGGAAATCACGTGCTGCCCCTGGTCCTGGGGGCGTAGGTGCTCAGCTGGCTAAGATTTTGGTTTTAACACCAAAACCTTAAAGGTGTAAATTTCAGATTTGTGGATTTTAGACGTTTTAAGGACTGAATCTGAATAAGATTAATATTGTGGCGGCTGCAGTTGAGAGCATTTCTCGCCAACAAAACTCACTCTCACCTTCTGCAATGATCTTCTCGTCAATCAGCTTGACTCCTTCAGCAGACGGTTCCCTCACTGCAGCCTCAGAGCACTGCCTACACCTAAAACACACACAGGGAATCATAAAGAGGCATCCTTCAATGGCTCAACAAAGTCTGCGAGCCATCTCTGCAAGCTCATGTCACTCACTATATACTTAAACATCACTGTTCACAACCAGCAAAGTATACAGTGTCTTTATTTTGAAATGTAACGTACTTTGTCTTGACAGCATTTCCAGGAAACACAAACCACCAAGTCCACTGGTAGCTGTTCTGTATCAAAAATCCTCCCCCAGCAAAAAATATTCTCTTCGTGGTGAGATTTTTGTCAAGGTCAAGAAAGAATTTTCAATCTTATCGACAAAAAGCCCTTAAAGTGCTCACAAAAAAGTACATAAGCAACTCCATCTGCTGAGAAGATCAGGTGATGCGGCCTCTTAACAGCGATTAAATGGACCTTGTGGTGAGCATGTTATTGGTTGACGTATAGATTTCCTTAATGGCCTTCGAAACTGTCAGAAGCAGATGAATCAATATCAAGAACATGTTCCTCGCTAAAACGTATTTTGTTATGTGTGAGCAACAGCTCAG
>NC_060171.1:4336444-4348348 GCF_021292245.1 Micropterus dolomieu
AGGCCTATAAACAAACTGCACTCTGCTGAGCTGCTCCTCCTGAAGGAGGAAAAAAAAATCACCTGATCTAAAAAGCATTTTCTTAGATGTCTTAAAACAAGCAGGTTCTGCTGCCTGCTTCAGCTCACATTCTGTATGTAATCATCACAATCACCGCAGATTGTGATGATTAAAAGCTGACTGCATTTTGAGTTTTGTTTGCTTATACAATTGGTCTTAAATATTCTCCTAAACTGAGAAGAGGCAGTGATTTTCACAGCAAATACATGTTTTAAAATAATACACACGCATTACGCAATCTGTAACCTTTCAGAAGAAAGAGAATAAATAGTTTTCACATCTTTTCAATGTACTGTATAATAACAATGGCACGTATCAGTGGCTTTACGTCATGAATTCAATAAAAATAGTCTTGTCTCTGGTTTGTGTATTCTTAAAAGACCTGGATCTTTTCCTGCTGTGTTTTGAAATAACTGAATTACTATCTCCACAAAGGCAAATTTTTGGGGTATGTTGATAAAGAGGTTAATTTCTTTTTTAAAAGAACGCTCTTCCTGCAAAGAAACTGCGTCTCAAATATTTCGTTCACTCAGAGTTATACAACAGACATCAGGCCTGCAGGTTGGAACGCAGAGCTTTTCTAATGCTGGAGAGTTCTTTTAAAGCTGCAGCTGTTTGTCTGTCTGTATGAAAACCTTCAGGTCACCGTCAAAGTTTGGACTTTTTATTTTATCCCCAGTGAAGCGTAGGCTTTTAGAAGGCCCTGCTAATGGAAGTAGCTCCCCGCAGCTTCAATCCATTCATCCATCCTTTCCTCAGTGAAGAAATTGGTCTGTCTGAGCAGTCAGGATGTTCATATTTCCGCTGCTGGCGAACACATTTTTCACTTAATCAAAGACCAGCAGGCGGTCGCCACAACATTCTTCCTTTTTCGTATTTCAGTCACGCAATAAAAATATTCAGATTTTCTTTATCAGTCATTTGTAAGCAGAAACTACGAGGGCAGTTTATTGGAAAAACAAGACTAAAGGTGTGTCTAAACAGGAGGCGTTTCAGCTGTGTCATCCATCTTACTCAAGTCTGACTGGAAAAATGTGTTTCCATTTTTACTCGTGTTATATGCACTTTATATGCAGGTATTTAGTCATAAAGAAATTTTTTTTTGAACCGATGATGGTCATAGATGAAGAGATCGTCCAAGTTATTACAATTCATCCTGAGGGGAATGTTAATGTCTGTAGCAAATTTCATGTCAGTCCATTAAGTGGAAAAACTGCTAAAATCGAGGCTCTTCCAACATCCATTCATACCCAGGTACTCTGGTGGCGTGCTCCAGATCTCCAACAACGCTGAGTCGTTCAGCTCGTCGTCCATGTCATTGTCTGGTACGGCCTCCATGACTCTACAGGCACATAAAGAAGGAGAAAATGAAAAAACAACAACTTTATAAACACAAACGAATACATTTACTTTTTAATTAAACTACCGAAATTTAAAAACTGAAACTTAAATCTGGATTACGTCCTGGATTTATTTAGATCGCAGCACAGTTTTAAATCCTCTGTCAAATTTTTGTTTTCCTTAAAAAACAAAAAAATTTCTAAACCTGATGCCCCATACTAAATCCATGCATAAATGAATGCCAGTTACTGTAGAAGTCTGATTGCACACGCCTTGACTACACTAGTATTGCTTAGGTCTTTTCTGGACCAATTATGCAGCAGTACCAGAACAAGTAAGTAGAACCAGAGCACAGTCTGCAGTTTGAAGCAGGTTTTCTACAATGATTTTATTTTTAGACATATCTGTCCCTCATGTCCTGCTGTACCTCTTTAGCTCCTGCACATCTGGGCTGTTTTCTGGAAGAACCCGAATCCCCCTGCCGTATGCCGTCCCTCCATGCAAGTGAAATGCCAGGTGATCCACCTCCTCCGACTGGCTGCTGGTGAGGCCGGGAACCTTACTGGATCCCGGGATCGCTCGTAGGTTGTAAATCCTCAGGAAGGCCCCGGGCTGATGGGACAAACGGGACAATTAGCACACCAAAGTAATATAATAAGTATTAGAAACATTTTATTAAACAGATATGCAGCAAGAGAGATGAAGATCTTTGAGTATTCAAAGTTTTAACCATTTTTACAACTCACCACTTACTCACACAGCAATGCAAAATGCTGGTGTGGCCTCTTAAACAATTTAAGATTCACTATTTTGCTCAAAGACACGGACATGTCCAACATTAATTAGAGGTTGAACCTCCTACTCTGCAATTAATGGAGGACCTGCTCTAACTTTTGAGCCACCGATATTTTTGCAAGGAGACACAATAGGTGAGTTTTGTTTGATTATTTCCCCATTTAAGAAAAATAAAAATTGGGGAAAACCTTTCTTGTTCTTGAGTTCACAATCAGTCCAGCAGGAGATCCCCACTGTTAGCAAACAGCTGCTTACTTCCACATCAAGCAAACATAGAGAAACATGATCATGGAGTGGTGTTTTTAGCTCTGGTTTGGTCCCCACCAACTCCTATTTGTAACTCTAACTTTAGAGAATTTCTAATATATTTTTCCTGCATGTATGTAAATGACCATACAGTTAAACATATTAAACCAATCTAATCCAACGCCTCTTGAATCAACTCATCTCTGACACAGTGACAAGAAGCGAACACGCCTCATAAGGGTTTATCCGAATGCTCCATCACAGTCTTCCCACTGTTGAGCTGTTTCTATTCAGTCCGTTTAATCAATCAGCAGATGGCGATGTTGCACCAAAAACTTACAGCCAGAGTGGTGAAAGTGATTCAGAGGCTACCCAAAGGACTTCGTTTGGAGGGTTTGTAATTTTTGTTCCCCCTCCCCCAGCTTTCCATCACGACGAGCCCGCGGTCGACAGAAACCTTCCCTCACTTTCTTCATCAACAAACGCTTCGGTGATCAAGTGTCAGAGGGATTTACTCTGTTCAGACAGTTCACCAAAGCCTTTAAAGTGTTTTACATGACAGGGTTTGGTCAAAAAGACCCAGACACATATGATTACATTATAGCCGGAAAGCAGAGGAAGAAATGAATGCTCTATAAGCCATAGCTTCCTTTGAACCAATGTTCTCCATATGCTGAGTGAAGTTTGAGTCAGTTTCAGGGTGGATTAACAGCTGATCTCCAGAGGCCTCTCCTCTTCTGATGATCCACATGAAGAGCTGAGAGATGAACTGTGAGGGCTGGAGAACTGTCTCCACTCACATGGAAGCACTTTATTATTAGAAATTATCCTTTCATCTACAATTATGTCCTCTGTAACTGGATGTTACTTTGAAGCTGATGAACAGGAGAAGAGCTGCTGCTTAAATAAAAGTTTTTCTGTTTTTCTTCCTCTTTGTCATCTGAGAAGATCTGAGAAAAAACTATTTAATGAGATCATGAAAATATTTCGATATCGATAGAAGACTAAAACAATGAAAAAGATTTAGACAAAGCATGAACATTGATTAAAACATGTCACTAAACTGAAAATGGCTGAAATAAGTTCATTGAATCAACCTTTATGATGTTTTTTTGTCACAAGGAGTCCAACCTCATGAGGAAAATTACAGCACTGGTAGTTTGTGCAAAACAACTTCCGTTAAAAATCCTGGCAAGCAACTACTTGCGGTTGAAGACTGACCTCTATCAGGAGCAAAGGAGCAAGTAGTGTGACATTATTATAGGTTTGAGAAACCACAAAAGTGTGTTTAGAAACAATGTACAGTCTGTTTCCCTGCACCAAGAGTATATATTAGCTGTAGCTAGCAAGCAAAGTATTTTCCTGCTGTGACTGTGGAGTGTGCAGCTCACATCCGGTCTCCAACCAACAGGCAAAGTTAGCGTCTTTAAATTATGTAGGCAAACCTTCCAGAACCTTAACAAAGTTGTTTGGGGCTCACTTGAGTTAACAACACTTCTTCTGTATGTGGGTTGTTTTGGTAGGAAAGGACAAACAGCCAATGTTACTTAGATATACTTAGATATAAAGATTTGTGTTCTTAAGGTAAGTTCAGACTGAATGGAAAGTGAATTCCATTTTAAGTAGCACTATTTTTCTTTGGGCTTATGTTTTCGTTTTGGTTCATCAGCAGCACTTTCTAAGTACATAAGAAAAACATACTATTTGAGTATGAATCATTTTATTTAGATCATAAATCCCACTGTGGCAGGAAGCAAACACAATGAGACCAAACAGACAGTATTTTTGTTTGCAGAATCCCAGACTTTGCCCGGGTATTATTTTGTCACTGGAGACCTGGATGTTTAGCAGAATGAGGCAGAAGAAAACAACCAAAAGTACTGGGGGAGTCTGGCTGTGTTTTCTCAGAGCTGCATGAGTTTAGCAGAATTTACCACAGTTTGTGTTTCGAAACAGGTGTAGAGAGCACGGCGAGTATGACTAATGCTGGGAGAAGGTGAAAAAACAGCAGTGGACAGACGGCAGGGCAAATAAAGGAGGTGCCGTGCGGCGTCGGCTGTGATCTGGCCCTGTTGAGCTTCCTGTCTGTATTCACATATTAAATCCTCTGTAGTGGTCCTGAGAGGCCAGGTGTGATTTATAAAGAGCAGATATTGAGCTGAGAGAAGCGGCACTAACTTTGGACCACAACATGACTCATCTGATCAGAGGACAAAGAAGATATGCAGAAGCACAGTAGCTTACGGAGAGTGTTTTGCAGGTGAAAGTTGGTCCTGTTGTTCTGACAACACCGTCTGACAGCAACAAAACTTGTATGTGTTCATTTTCAGTTGTCTTTTTTGAGGCACAGCTTAGAGAAGAATCTACACACAACCTCTCTTTGTTCCTCTGGTAAGTGGACATGATATAAGAGACAAAATGGATGTCCAGGTGTAGCTGTAAAAACGGGCTGGCAGCTGTCCTGTCACTGTGCACAAAGAAAAGTCTACAAAGATATGGTTTTCCCAGTTTGGTGTGGAAGAACTTGACTGGGACCTGGCCTCATCCAACACCTTTAGAATCAGCTGGAACGCTGACTGAGAGCCAAATCCCTGCAGCCAGGTTCAACTGGTGGAAAGACTAAAAGCAGCACAGTAGAAGCTGTAATGGTTGACCTGGTTCCAGACTTCTCCATTACTATCCGCATATATGATTTTTTCAATCGGGCTCAGAGACGGCTACATACACCACATGGTGAAACAACTGACCAATCAGAGATTTGTAGGCATGGTTAGGGGAGTCATCGTCCTACATAGCTAGCTAGTTCCATGAAAAATTGCGACATGTCTTTCTCAATAGAAAAGTAATGAAAAAAATAACAAAACACACCATTTCCATGTTCCAGCAAGAAACATTGTAAGGTGTAAAATGAATGTTTTTGTAAGGTGATTTGAATAAGGTTGGGTGCTGAACCTGTTCAGAACTGACTGAAAGTGGCACTGAATGTCTGGTTGGATTCATAACCTCATCTGCTTATGCTTTAATTAGATATTTCCCGATTTAAAAAAGAACTTGGTTATATTTCTCAAATGAATGCATCAAAAAAACATTAGTATCACAAACACTGATCTTAAAAACATTAAAAATTGTTGTTTCTGCTAAACATTACTATTAGAGTTAATGAGGGCGTTTAGGAATATCTATGAATCTGCTTCGTACTGACACAACAGACACAAATGCATTAATTTAGTGCCAATATTGTTGCTAAACGTAAAATACATGTGATCAGTTAAAAAGCTTAAATTTTGGTCAGCTTCACTAGACAGTTGTTAAGAATTTCTTACTGTAGGTGATGGGCCCTGTAGCCTGTTAGCCTTAAATATCGAACATAAATGATACAGATGTATTTCATCAAAACTTTTACAATAGAAAACAGAGACTACATTACAACATGGTGTTTGTATTTTCAAGAGACTCCACTACTTTCTGAGTGAGGTTAATAGATTTTAAGTTTTCACTGGAACTAGATTACCTGAGAATATTACCTTTTTAAAAGGAAATAAAAGACCAGGGAAAAAGAGAAAATCACCTCATGGCTTACACATTACTACAACAGTTGGCATAGGAACCAACAGCAGGAGAATCAGCGGTATCGTTAGAGCTTTTTGACCGGCATTTGGTGCTCTTTGACCAATCAGATCATTCAGCTGAGACCACACTTAGTATAATGGGCACATTATCACCATCAGCATGTGCGCAGTGGGTGTTCAGGGACTGTAGGACATACTGGTCCACAGCTCTGAAAGTGATCAACCTGTCTGAGAGGAAATGGCTCCCTGCAGCTTCCCTTGCAAACAAACCATTTTCTTTTTAAAGAGGCTGGGGGACCAGAGTGGAGCAGCCTGTGGCTGCTTCTGTAAGTACTTGATCTGTATGAAAACTAAACACTCCATCCGCCCACTGCCACACAGCCAAGATGCCACTGCCGCTGTCTCATGGTATTAGTGCTGCTCGGCTGCTCAGTAAAAAGGGATTCCTTAAAATTCAAAAGATTGCTTTGGGCTTCCACGGCTTCTCGTCAAGCTGAGGCTCAATAAAGCAGCCAAAAAAATAAATAAATAAATAAAAACTTGTGCCCTCACTGAGAAGAAGAAACTATTCATTTCACACTTGCTTCATGGAGCAGCAGGAGATGGGCTTTAAAAGCCAGACAGATACGGCCCAAGTCAACAGTGGGGCTCTTTGTGCTAGAAAATCAACTCAACGGGGAGCAGGGGATTTAAACGACGAACACCTCATTTGAGATTAAATACCTCGACTGCAAAATGAGCCTTCATGAGAGGACATGAACTCTATTTTCATTGTTGAATAATCTGTCAGTCATGTTTCAGTGCTTCAATACTGGAGTTCAACAGAAAATATCAAGAAATGTCATTACAGAAAAGTCAGAGATATATTTGAGGTCATTTAGAAACAATGTGTGCATTACAGTTTCCTGGGACATTGGTGAAGAGATGTGAATTAGACAGATTTCAATGCATCTCAACTTGTCAATGTAGTTACAAGACAACGGCTTAAACTATCACCTCACTCATTAATTACATGATCTTTGCTTTGTGATATAGCTAAGTTGATTGTTTTCTCTTAAGATTAATAAGCCTGATATTTCATACAAGTGTAATATGTTTTGACATTAGTAGACGTGCTCTTTAATTCACCTTTACAATAAATCGTTTTGAGAACTGTACAATGTTCCACTCAATACATACTGTATCTTGGTCACACTTCTTCAAACTAATTAAAGGACTCCTGTTTTAATAAAAATAAATATAAATACAGTATGCGTAACTGAGTATTGGCCAACATATCCTCATCAGATGTTTTAGCTGCACTTCTGGCAAGGCTCTAAGAATAGCTAACCCCCTATTCACAGAAGACTCCAGCAGCTGGGCCTGAGGGATTAGAAAAAGTACCACTTTAAGGACTGCTCGTCTGTTTAAAAGTTAAGCTTCAAAATTAATTCTTGACCTTGGATCCTTGAAAAGTTCAACTTTGAAGCCCTTAAAGTGCAGTGCACTAACTACAATTTCATGACAGCTGGGAAAACTTCATCTGTTGATGAAGATCATATGGTATGTCGTTTGTTCTGTCCTGTCACTTTCCTATTTGTTATTGATTTCCTGACCAAATAAATCTGTTTGAGTAAGATTCACTGTGACGTTTGTTCCTTCATCAATACTCATGACTAAACTAGAACATGACTAAACCACTAGTTTATTTACTGTATTCTCTGGAAGAGTGTTCATAAAGGATCCTTGTGCTTCTCAGTTTTCTGGTTCCTCATCACTCTTCATGAATAATACAAGGAGGAGGTCGAGGCGGTCATTGAGGTCGCCGTGGAGTCAGATGGCCGCCAGGGAAGTCCCGTCCCTCACAAAGGTAAAAAAACCATCAGCAGCAGAATATACTTCTCAAACTGGTGAGCAAAATGGGGCCATTTTACTCTACACGAACAAAACATTCGTTTGTCTGATCAAAAGGTTGAGAAACTGCCAGAAGAATAGACAGCCACACAATCGGACAAAAGGAAAATGCCGTTTTTAAACTCTGCTCCTCAGATTAGGCATTACACCCACTCACACAGAGATAAATCTGTCCAAAGCTGTATTATCTAAATAAATGATCTGTACATGAGATAAAGCCCCACACATGAGAGCTGAGTAATGAAGCGTCAGTGTGAATGTGGATCTGAACTCGCAGTTGTTTGAGAGATGCTCTGCTGGCTTCTCAAACGCCAGGAGAAGCAACATTTCTGTTGCGGTCTGTGGATTTTGGAGGAGATTTGAGCCTGCGGGCCGACATGAGGTCTCATTTTCCTCAGAGCTGTGTTCACTAAGCAGGAAACAGTGTGGGAGTAAAGAGCGTGCTGCATTAGCGCACGACCCCCAAAAAGCATTCAATGACATGGAAATGTGCACTCAGTCGACCATGAGTGCTAAAAATGAAATAATGAGCGGAAGCTGTCGGAGACCAACACATACTGAGGAGATCACAATGACGATGTGAACACAACAACCAATGGCTCAAACTTTCCACACAGTATTTTATGATGTGGCCCTTCAAGAAAAGAAGCAGTTATGAAATACAACAGCTGAATCCAAGCATTCCCTCTTCTGGACTGAGCCCTCCTAGACTTCAGTGATTACATCGAGTCCGAAAGCATTGACATTAGTCATCTATGCATACTTTACACTGCAGTATAACAGAATCTAACTCGACTTTACAGGGGGTGGTTATAGGGGTGGATAAGACGCATACCTTTGGTGTTAGAGACCCAGGTTCAAATCCACTGTGAGACAACATTGTGTTCTTGAGCAAGACACTTAACCCCTAGTTGCTCCAGAGGCGTGCGACCTCTGACATATATAGCCATTGTAAGTCGCTCAAGATAAAAGCGTCAGCTAAATGAATAAATGTCATAAATGTAAATGTACTTTTGTATGAGCATTAACACATGTATTATTTTCAAACCCTTGGCTGAGGACCATCACAGTGTACATGGTCACTGTCTAATCCTGTTTAATTCTGCTAATTATAGACGAATCTGGCACTGCCACAATTACTACAGTATCAGAGTTTAACTGAATGTCTTTACACTGACACTGTTTGGATTAATTGTGGTTAATCCAAACAGTGCTGTTGCCCCCTTCGACAGGATAGCCTGAATGAACTGTTATGGACTGTTATTCAGTCTCAAAGCACTAGAGTGGGATAAAATAATTAAACCTCTTATTTAACACGCCAGCTTATGATTATAAATTATCAAACAAGACTTCTTGCATTGTCATTAAAAGAAATGTGTTGCTTGATAAAAATCTGAAACAGCAATAATGACACTTTATAAGGGTGAATAAAGTAGTCAGGAAACATAAGAGTACCAAGCTAGCACAAGATATTCTGGTTAAGATATTCATGACACAGATGGTGGCTCACCATCTGCGTCATGAAAGAAGACCGCTCAGTCCTGTGTCAGCATGCATCTTGTACACGAGGATTTAATGGAGAGGAATTAAAATAGAAATTAATTTCATAGGTCATAGCTTTCCCTTTCTTTTCTAAAGTTGAAGTTTATAGTCAGACCGGCTGATGACAGCACAGCCCAGACAAGAAGTCTAGCTGTTAAAACTGGACAACATTTGGTGAAAGGGTTTTTGATTGTAACCATTATTTGGATGGCATTCATTGTCTATATTTTCAAGGAACTGCTGGACATATTACCTGGGAAAAGTGGTTAAGAAGTTCGACAGTATATGCAGGTTTCCAAGTGAGGTGTCAGTTGTTCTTCTGCTTATAACACATCTAAAACAAACTAATTTAAATTATTAGGCTTATTTTGTATCTGTATATGTAGTATTTTTGGACTACAGCCCGTAGACTGGTTGTTCTGCTTAACTACTACTATCTTCTCTTCCTTCATCACATCTATTTTGTAACAACTGATAATACTCCTCAGAGTGAAATCTGCACCCTAAGTGTACTTAGTCTGCAAAATGTCCGCTTGAGGCCCTTTATAGACTTGATTATTTGTGGATTTGGACAGCCCTCAGGAGTTTCAGAGTATGTACCTGTTACCACAAGTCTGAAAAGTATGAAGAGGTCAGGACACATGGATTCAGCCAATACGTGGTTTTCGCCACAATCACCATTATTTAATCTATTCTGAAACTAGAAGCAGTTTAATCAATGGGGAAGACATTACAAACACAAAGCAAAGCATGACACAGCAGATTCTACTGGACTGGTGGCTCAGAGTACTTTTAACGTCATAGGATCACTAACGTCATTAGAATTGATCCTCTAGGGACCTTGAATATATTTGAATAACATATTTGTCAAAACATTTCACTCAAAATCAAAAATGTCGAACCAACGGCGCTAGGGGAAAAGTGAGGGGGATCAACAAAGTCATTAAGATGCATCCTCTGGGAACCATAAATGTCTCATATATGAACAATTTCAGTCTGGACCAAAGCGGTGGCCTAATTGACCTACCAGCACCGACATCCATGTAGCCATGCCACTAGCATGGCTAAAAATAAATGTTACATATTCAGCTTTTTAACTGATCACAGTTATTTTATGTTTAGCAACAATATAGCCACTAAATAAATGCATTTGTGTATGTTGTGTCAGTACAAAGCAGATCCATAGATATTCCTAAACGTCCACATTAACTCTAATATTAATGTTAAGGATCTGTTTAGCAGAAATGACAGATATTAGCTTTTGTACAATTTGTGAGTGAGCTGGAGGGATAAGGATTCAGACCACAGAGAGGAGCAGGTTCAGCAGGAAGAGAAAACGAGGCGCGTGTTGAGGTAACCAGGTGAAGATCTGTGCTGCAGATTCTGCTGAGCAGAGAGAGAAAGACTGCAGGAGGGAGAGAGGGGGAGATAAATGGATAAATTAAGAATGGCAGAGTCAGGAGAAACTGAAAATAAGAGATGGTGAAATAGAAGAGAAGAGACCAGAGGAGTTTGAGAGAGTGTGGTGGCGAAATGTGTCGAGTGACTTTGAGGCTGGAAACAGGCGAGAAGGAGAAGTTCATCAGACTTTGGTTTAAGATCCAGTGTTGCTGAATTCAAATTTATACTCTCAGGACTAGAAAGACTGTCAGGGCTCATTTGCTATTTCTGAATTCACACCATCAAGAAAAGTCTTGTTGTAGTCTGAAACCCGCGTAAATAAAGATCAACGGCCCATTACCTTAAAAGCTCAGTTCAATTCAATTTTATTTATATAGCGCCAAATCACAACAACAGTTATCTCACAGCGCTTTTCATAAAGAGCAGGTCTAGACCGTACTCTGTGATGTTATGTATAGAAGCCCAACAGTTCCCACCAAGAGCAAGCACTAGGCGACAGAGGCAAGGAAAAACTTCCTTTTAAGAGGCAGAAACCTCGAGCAGAACCATGGCTCAGGGTGGGCGGCCATCTACCTCCACCGGTTGGGGTGAAGGAGAGAGAGAGAGAGAGAGGTGGAGAGAGGGCAAGAGAGGAACAGAGAGAAAGAGAAAGAGAAAGAGGGATGGAAGGAGAAAGAGAGGGAGGCAGCCTACACAATATCCACACAGAGGTACAGTTAGGTGATTTGATATTGCGCTGATTGCAAAGTGGAGGATGATAGAAAACTCAATTACTAAAATAATCATTTGCTGCAGCCCTAGTTTAGTTAACTTCCTGCTACTTGTTATGAAGCGGCAAGGGTGCGGAAACCTGCCTAAATGGAGTGCAGGTGCCATATTTGAGCAGTTGATTCAGCTTTGCATGGAAAATTGAATGGGAGTGGAAATCACACCCAACCAGCACTGTGGTGTTTGGATTTTGGAGTATATGCATTGTCATTGCGAGCATGCTGACATAGCATTTTTTTAGAATCTGAACATTTCAAGTCAAACTCCGTCTCCGTCTGTTCATATCAGA
>NC_060171.1:4348368-4387103 GCF_021292245.1 Micropterus dolomieu
ACAGAGGCAAGGAAAAACTTCCTTTTAAGAGGCAGAAACCTCGAGCAGAACCATGGCTCAGGGTGGGCGGCCATCTGCCTCGACCGGTTGGGGTGAAGGAGAGAGAGAGAGAGAGAGAGAGGTGGAGAGAGGGCAAGAGAGGAACAGAGAGAAAGAGAAAGAGGGATGGAAGGAGAAAGAGAGGGAGGCAGCCTACACAATATCCACACAGAGGTACAGTTAGGTGATCCTGTATTCTCTGTATTAATGCAGAGTGAAATGACTCTGACTCACTCAGTATATTGTAGGGCTGAAACAATTCATTGAGAAATTTGAATTTGATTATTAAAACTCAATATAACTACATCGCCCTGTTTTGCACAGACAATTATTACTGTCGCACAACGGGATGACGGGACAAGGTGATTTGATATTGCGCTGATTGCAAAGTGGAGGATGATAGAAAACTCAATTACTAAAATAATCATTTGCTGCAGCCCTAGTTTAGTTAACTTCCTGCTACTTGTTATGAAGCGGCAAGGGTGCGGAAACCTGCCTAAATGGAGTGCAGGTGCCATATTTGAGCAGTTGATTCAGCTTTGCATGGAAAATTGAATGGGAGTGGAAATCACACCCAACCAGCACTGTGGTGTTTGGATTTTGGAGTATATGCATTGTCATTGCGAGCATGCTGACATAGCATTTTTTTAGAATCTGAACATTTCAAGTCAAACTCCGTCTCCGTCTGTTCATATCAGACAACATATGCGCTATATGCTTCACTAAAATCAATAGTTTGACCTTTTCCTTGCTCATTAACGTCACTTTTATCAGTTTTTTCACCCTGTCCCTTTCTCAAAATGTAACCTGCCAGCAGTTTGTAGAACAGAGTACAGACTTAAAAGTAACACATGCACACAAAGAAATAAATAAAACAGTGCAGGGAGCAGAGCTCAAGCACTTCTTACGGGCATATGGGCAGGCTGACATATTCACATGTGCAGTAGGTTCATTTTTAGGCATGTACAGGCATTCATTTTGGGCTGCCTATACGGACGTCTGCATGGATCCTCATTAGGCAAATGACGAAATGTATGTCATGCGGACCCTCGCAGCTATGCAGACACGAAAAATATAAAGTATATCAAGATTTGTGAAAGTTAAACTGCATTCACTATCTGTATTACATATGTAACCGTCGATATAAATGTCATGTGTAAAAACCTTGAGAGGCACAAAGTATGTGTGTGTTCATAGACTAACCGCCTACAGTGCACTATAATCTACATGCTCTTACAGAGTTGTGAGTGTTTCTGCTGATGAAGGTGGTGTAGGAGTGAAAGACAGTTTGCTTTGATTAAGTTGGCGGAAGGTTTCTCCCTTTCTTAAACAAGTACCATTCAAATAAATGGTTTATCATCTGTGTGTGTCTGTTTCTGAGAGAATCAATGATGGAGAAGGCAACACACACACCCCAACTGCTGCACTCCTCCTCCTTCTACTCGGCTTCTCTTTCATCATAATGGTCTCCTTTCTCTCCTAATGGCCTTCTTCTCACAGAAACGCCTCAGTCGATTTCACACAATATCACAGACGATTCACCAGAGGAGCCTGGTAATTGGTAGAAATGTTCCTGTTCAAACACTTCTTTAGTGAAAATATGCGGCAGGAGAAGGGAAGATTAGGTGTATTTAGATGACCTCTATCATAGGACGACACTATTTTTAACAATAGGGCGAAGCTATCATTTATTCTACACATTATTCCGTAGCTTCATCGAGTAATCAGACATAAAATACTTTTGCTTGGTGTTCCCCGGTACCAGGATCAGCTATGTAACTCCGATCACGGTACAACCCAAAATCTAACTCGACTAAACAGTCGGAGAACAACGACAACTACTGAACATTTATACATTTATGACTAAGAATTGTGGCTTACCTTTGCTAGACTTCATCTCAACTAGCAGTCATGATTTACGTTAAATGCTAATGTAATTTTGTTTCGCGTCCGCTCCATGGACTCGATGCGTAGACTGGATGCTTTCTGCTCAGATGCTGATATAATGCCGTTGTGCTGTTGTGGTAGGCTTGTTCCGTTTTACAGCAAACACACAGAGTTGTTTCTTTTCTTTTAGCTTGAAATGGTCCCATATTTTGGACACTTTCTGTCTTTTTCTCTGGCCTGTCTTTTCTTCGTCCCTCACCTTTTTTCGCTCTCTTCCTCTATTTTCGTAATCTGCGACATCTTAACTTGTACACAGCATAAGCGCGTTGTGCGACAGTAATAATCGTCCATGCAAAACATTGTATTGGCATTAAATAGTCCTCAATATACAGTGCATAGAAAAAGTTTACACACCACTGTTCTTATGATGTAAAATAATGAGACAAAGATAAATCATGTCAGAACTTTTTCCACCTTTAATGTGACCAATTCAATAGAAAAACAAACTGAAATCTTCGAGGGGGAAAAATGAAAAATAAAAACCTTACAATAACCTGGTTGCATAAGTGTGCACACCCTCTTATAACTGGGGATGTGGCTGCGTTCAGAATTAACCAATTACATTCCTACTCAGGATAACTACAAGTCATTACACACCTGCCATCATTTAAAGTGACTCTGATTAATCACAAATAAAGTTCAGCTGTTCTAGGAGGATTTTCCTGATGTTTTCTTAGATGCATCTCCGAGCAAAAGCCACGGTCCGCAGAGAGCTTTCAAAGCATCAGAGAGATCTCATTGTTGAAAGACGTAAGTCAGGAGACGGGTACAAAAGAATTTCCAAAGCATTAGATATACCCTGGAACACAGTGAAGACAGTCATCATCAAGTGGAGAAAATATGGCACAACTGTGACTTTACCAAGAACTGGACGTCCCTCCAAAATTGATGAAAAGACGAAAAAGAAAACTAGACAGGGAGGCTTCCAAGAGGCCTACAGCAACATTAAAGGAACTGCAGGAATTTCTGGCAAGTACTGGCTGTGTGGTACATGTGACAACTATCTCTCGTATTCTTCATATGAATGGGGGTAGGGTGGCAAGACGGAAGCCTTTTCTTACAAAGAAAAACATCCAAGCACGGCTGAAGTTTGCAAAAACAAACATGAAGTCGCCCAAAAGCATGTGGGAAAATGTGTTATGGTCTGATGAAACCAAGGTATAACATTTTGGCCATAATTCCAAAAGGTATGTTTGGCGCAAAAACAACACTGCACATCACCCAAGGAACAGCATAGCCACAGTGAAGCCTGGTGGAGGCAGCATCATGCTTTGGGGCTGTTTTTTCTTCAGCTGGAACCGGGGCCTTAGTCAGGGTGGAGGGAATTATGAACAGTTCCAAATACCAGGCAGTTTTGGCACAAAACCTTCAGGCGTCGGTTAGAAAGCTGAAGATGAAGAGGAAGTTCACCTTTCAGCACGACAACGACCCAAAGCACACATCCAAATCCACAAAAGCATGGCTTCAACAGAAGAAGATTAATGTTTTGGAACGGCCCAGCCAGAGCCCAGACCTGAATCCAATGGAACATCTGTGGGGTGATCTGAAGAGGCCTGTGCACAGGCGATGTCCTCGCAATCTGACAGATTTGGAGCGCTTTTGCAAAGAAGAGTGGGCAAATATTGCCACGTCAAGATGTGCCATGCTAATAGACTCCTACCCAAAAAGACTGACTGCTGTAATAAAATCAAAAGGTGCTTCAACAAAGTATTAGTCTAAGGGTTTGCAACCAGGTTATTTGAGGGGTTTTATTTTTCCTCGAAGATTTCAAATTGTTTTTCAACTGAATTGTTCACTTTGTAGGTCATATTAAAGGTGGAAAAAGTTCTGACATGATTTATCTTTGTTTCATTATTTTACATCATAAGAACCTGGCATTTTAACAGGGTATATGTATATTTCCAATGTCGATAACCTAGAAAGATCACCATCACAGTTTACTATGGGTACCAAGAGGCAAATTCTGCTTTAACTAATGAGGCACACTACACCGCTCTTTTACACAACGTGAGAAAAAACATTTCTTGACGCTAAACACAAGTTGCGACTGTAGTCTATTAGGGAGGAACCACAGAATCTAAAATTAACCTGATCTTAATTAAATTTTTACACCTCAGCTGAGAGTTTTCACACACCTCACCGGTCTTCTTCTCATACAGAAATAAGCAGTCTCTCACTTCCGTCAAATCGTTCCAATATTTCCTATTTATTAGGTGATCTAAATCCGAGTTCACACTCAGCTGATCAGGACAGCTATAAATACACTAGTGTAAATGACAATGCACACAGTTCAGTCCAACAAGACCAGTATGGAAGCTTTTATTGGACAAATATTTCACTATCTACAAATACTGTATTTATTTTTACATTTGTGATGTGTAAAATCATATCCACTATATACAGAGTGACTTCTACACACAAAACAGTTTTTGCACATTTGCAGATTGCTTTCTGTCAAGTACCAGTGTTATATATTCCTTAGTTTTCATGCAACTACACAGCAATGGAGTCTGGTTTTAGGTTCTGCCAATTTTGGTGAGAGGACGGTGAGCACAGCTTCTGGCAGTGTGTGACTGGCACGATGTTTTTATTTGTTTAGATGGACACTAAATCTTTGCCGTTCCTGTCCGATTGCTTTTGTTGTCTTTCTTTGGTTTGCTACATGCAACAAAAATGAACAAACCGCTGCGTTTTGTGTGAACTTTCTATTATGTAAAGTCTGACTTGGTGTGGACATACTCTTATCCCACAGACCAATTTCAAATGTGGAATGCCTTGAATGTGTACCACAGTATGATACAGTAAACTCTCATCCAGCTCTGAGGCTTCAGGGAGGTCATGATATATTTTGCTCTGCTTAAAATATTTCACCGAGCTACATATAAACCAGTGACCTCCAGATGATCTCATTCAACATCTAACTTATAACTCATTACATCCACTGTTGTTTTAAGTTAAATAATGTGTTAATGAAGTATATTCACAGTATTTAGATGCGGTTAAAGATATTCTGTGTAACGAACCGGCTCTGTTTGATTGCGAAGAGCTCTTAAAGCCTCCAGGGTCGAGTGTAGACATGTGTCACGAGGACAGAGCGGAGAGCTGCTCACACAGTAAAACAGAAAAAATAGACCCCGCTCAGCCTCACAGACTCAACATTTAACCAACTCTGTAACAATAACTGACAGACGATCATTTCATACAGCGCTAATCAAGAAAATTAATGAGAAGAAATTAACTTCACTTAGGCAGACGATTGGTAAATAAAGCAAATATTAAAGGATAAAATCTGAGTAATTTGAGTCATTTTCTATCACCATTAAAAGCGTAAACTCACTGATGAATTCTCCGCAGGAAGAAGAAGCTCCCGCTGTCTGTTCTGAACGACTTCAAAACATTAAACTGAGCTATTAAATATAAAAGAAGAAACACTTAAACCCCCACATCTTTCTTTTTGGTTTAGTTGATTTATGAAATAGGCAGCAAACAGGAACACACATACGCACCCACGCACGCACGCATGCAGAAAAGACTGAACCAGGCCTGGGCAATATAGAAACATTTTTATGACGATTCAGCTCCAATCGGCTGTGGGCGGCTGTGGCTCAGGAGTTAGAGCGGGTTGGCCGTTAATCGGGAGGT
Organism: Micropterus dolomieu; assembly: GCF_021292245.1. Classification (NCBI taxonomy): domain Eukaryota; kingdom Metazoa; phylum Chordata; class Actinopteri; order Centrarchiformes; family Centrarchidae; genus Micropterus; species Micropterus dolomieu. The sequence goes on from NC_060171.1 coordinate 4,353,997, forward strand.
CGGCGGTTCAATCCCTGGCTCCCCCTGGTTGCGTGTCGAAGTGTCCTTGGGCAAGATACTGAACCCCGATTTGATTTAATGAGTGTGAATGCTAGTTTCCGTTTGAGCACTTAGGCTCAGTGTATGAATGTGTGTGACTGGTGAATGCAGATGTAGTGTAAAAGCGCTTTGAGTGGTCGAAAAGACTAGAAAGGCGCTATTCAAGTACAGAGCATTTACATTCAATCATTTAAAAAAAATATGTTTACCTGGGAAAATATCACTATGTATTCAAGATTTCTAAGTTTGTCAGTCTTTATAATTGTATAAAAGTTATTTAATTATTTAAATTTTCTGGGGTTATTCATTCCTATAAAAGGCATGCATTTCAGTGGTTCGGGGAAAATGTTCTTTGTTCGTTCACATTTAATTCTAATGTTAAGATGCTCCACTTGTTTGTTTATTGATTTGTGAGCTACCATTACCACGCATGAAAATTCAATCTATAGCTACAAAAGTAGCTACAGAAGAATCAGTATTGATTTTTCAAGAATGTGAACGCTAACACACAGGTGCACACAGACATACTGGGACACACACACACACTCAAACATTAAAAATCCTGGGCTCATGCAGCTGTTTTCCTGAGAATTACAGGCAAATCCCAAAATCTCAATTCCTGTTGCCCTTAAGCACTCTGCCTGCTTCATGTGATGGCAAAAGCTTAAAGTAACACACTAAGTTTGTGATATTTCCCATCTTTGGCACAGCTTTTTGGCAAAATTAACATTAAACATGACCCATCTGTTGACTGTCGGAGTGGAACATTAAGCTTCTCCACACAATTAACATCTTATGTTGTTAAGACTGTTAAGCCATCACTTTCTCTGGGAACTTATCTGAGCGCTGGTCTATTCTGTCTTGCTATCCGAATTATGATGCCAAAACAATAGCATGTGTTAAAATTTGAGCTAAATTAAAGGATCCTGTTATGTATCAGTGGGATGTACAATCTGAAAAGGACCGTCATCATTGGTCAGAAATGACATCACTTCAGCCATGTAACCTGATAGTTTCTTTTTTTCCTACTGTGGACACCTTTGTCATACAATTTTGATAAATATATGAGTGATGAAATGATTCCTTGATTAATTGAGCAAAAGAAGTGACTTTTAAGACACAACTGTCAATTATTCTCTGCTTCCTGCAGACATTTAAAAGAAGTAAATAGTGATTAATTCATTAAAGGTGCCGTAGAATGCTCATTTTCAAGCTATACTTGTATTTATGGTTTCTAGTAGAAAATGGTTATAAGCTGTAATGTTAAAAAAAAACATATTACCCCCCATCAAAGCCCACTTGCTTCTGATTAGCGGCACCGTGCTGAAACAAGGCCTGCTATGCAAGACTGATTACAGTGCAAAAACAAATTTAGTCACTGGTGTTACTAAAACCGGATCAGAGTTGATGGAGAAAATACTGTCTGGAGTTTGTCAGAGTTTATATGTTACTGGTAACTTTAGCAGCTAACTTCTGCTATCAGCAGCTGCTAGTTCTACTAAACTAGCTACTGAGTTAGCCGTACAACTTCTGCCCAGACTAGAAGCTTGGTGCTCCGGTGGTGTGTTGGTTTTTACATTTGTATAGGATCTTTGGATCGCTGGTTCAGAGCCACTGTTATCAACAGCTAGCTGTTACCAACCTGAAGCGTTAGCAACAAGTAAAGCCATTTGTCCATCAGGAAACTTCATAAATCAGGCAGAGGCAGAGCAGCCAGATGACATCAGAGGGAAACCCATAAAAGCACTTTCTGCACTTCACTGCCCAACCTCTGGCTCTAGTTTTATGAGGCTGTATGACCGCTAACTCTGGAACGTGGGCTGATCTGTGTAACTTTGGGGGCGTAAAACATCACAGATGTTACTTAACATCTTGCGCTTCTTGTTACATGCACTGAACTCTTTTTATTCAACTACACCAAGGGAAATACAGTTTTCCATTCTACGGCACCTTTAACACAAATGTGTTAAATTAAGCTGAGGTAGTAAAAATAATCCTTAGTTGCAGCCCTAAAATATTTTCGATCACCCAGCCCTTGAGTTCACCTATCACACACACTGTTGCTTAAAAAGCTGAGAGCATGAGGTAGTTTTGCAGTGAACAAGACATTTTGACAAACAGACACGTCTGAAAACATCATCTGAGAGCTTCTGCAGAAGGCTGAGCGCTGAGCTGAAGCCAAAACACCAAACCTCCAGTGCTCAAACATGCAAGGCCTCGAGGCTTTAAAGATCTGAAGACGTTTTAAACTTTCAGTGATGTTAAAATCAAGCTTACAATAAAAGACAAGTTTTTCTACAAGCAACCACAAGAGACACATCTCTGAATAAAACTCTGGCAGGAGTGTTGTGGCCTGCCACATGACTCCAGTATGAGATATATCAGAGTAAGTAAAGAAACAGAAAGGCACTGAAACTACCCAGAGGTCAATGCAAACTCATTTATCTTTAAACATATTCAGTTTTGTATGTAAAGTTGGGGATTAGATCTGCAGCAGGAGGTCAGGGAATGTGCTTTCCATAGCTAAAATAAGTGATTTCTCCTGTTACAACAGAGTTATTTGTGATTATTACAGGGTGGATGTCCTTGTAGGTGAGACAGTGAAAAGAAATGAGCTCCCGGTTCCTGCCAGCCCTCCCCTGTCGCTTCAGCCACCTTATCGCTCCACAGGACACTTAATACTGATTACAGATGTATAAAAATGGACAAAGACCTTAGAGTGCTGAAACATCAAGAATAACCGCCCCCAACCCACAAAACGGCATTTTTGGCCGTGCATTGCAAAAAAGCTACTAGACATATTACTCTGTCATTTGAAGAAAGAGACATTTTTCACTGAAGGCGACCTTTATAAATACAGTTATTTGATGAATTGATGCATGTCATAGAATCATTTCAATTATCTTTTCTCTTCCAAGTACTTACAGCGAAGGAGTTGACATTGGAAAGAAATTTCGCAGAAAAGTCAACACAAAAATCAATCAATAATCCAAACTTTGAAACCATCTAAAAAAAACACACATTTACTTTAGATTGACAGAAAAACAGAGGTGGAAAGTAACAAATTAAAGTTACGTTACCGTAATGGAGTAATTTTTTGTGTACTTGGTTCTTTCCAATGTACTGTGAAGTTTTTTAAATCTGTAATTTTACTTTTACTTAAGTATGTCTTTTGTTTAAAGTATAGTACTATAGCTACATTTTCAATCACATCCGTTACTGAGTGAAAAGAAATGCAAGGAAAAACTAGCGACCACTTTGGCTTCAACTGCAAGAAAACAACAGCTTTATGATGCAGTGCAAGCTGGGAAAAAATGCTGCATTATTAAGTTACTGCTCATGCAAACTAAACATTTCCTCCTGCTGCAGCTTCACATTAAAAGCATTTATCTGGCTAAACACAAGTTCACTTTTATTTTGAAGTAGTCACAGGAAATGCAATCTGTTTGTAAGTGAGATCAGCGCTGACCGCTCTCATTCATCAAAAATGCGTCTACACAACAAGAGAACCGTCATTTTCTGACAGCGGACCATTTTGATATATTGCAGTGAGTGATGCAGTGAGGAGCAGACACCGTGAGCTGTTAGATAAAGAGCTGCGGGCGACAGGCTGCACACCTCCACCTTCTCAGCCAGGTTACCAGCTCCTTTCACTTCCGCTGTTTGCAGACTCATGTTGTGTGCAGCATAAAGTCAGATCATGACTGCTCACATATTTATGGAAAATACCAATAACTGCCTGACAATAGTTTCTTTAGCTGCCCCAGACTTCTGTGCCCTGTGGTATAAAAAGGCATCTGCTGTTACCACCAGTAACTACAGATGTCTCATGCACAACAACGGCGCGGCTGCATAATAGCGTCAAAACCAGTGGATTAATACCAATCAGAGTTACATTTACAATTACAAAAAACAGTGAACCCCTTGGCTGAGAGCATTTTCTAGTTAAGTAGGCCAATGTAGTAGCCAATGTAGATTTATCATTATGGATTTTAAGTACATTTTTTTTCTGTACGTGTTAGCTACAACATTGTTGATGTCATGGGAGGAGTAAATTAAAAGGAAAACTTAACATTTTTAAGAGAGTCCAGTCTCCAGGACGTACTACAGGTAACATCACAAGAACAGCATATCTTGGGAAACTAGAAAGTAAGCTGAACATCCGTGGTCAAGTAATTTAACGTTACCTGACACATGCATAATGCCTGGAATAGTGTTGTGTGGCTCAGTCCAAGCCAGTTTGTTTCCTATTTACGTAGCCACGGCTGTGTAATAACACCGGATTGTTTTCAGCACACACAGTGTACGGACAGCTATCGGACCGTGAGGAAACAAACACCACATCCCTGAACACGCAGAAGAAAAGCAATCTAGTGTATGCGATCCAATGCAGCAAGGAACGCACAGACCTGTACACTGGGGAAACTACCAACTATGGTCGTTCAGACTTGGCCACGGGTGACTCTAACGACGATTACCACAGCCAGGAGCACTAACGAACCAGCGGTATCGACGATCCTAGCTAACGATCCCAGAGGTTAAATAGCTGAGTACCAGTCAGTCAGAACTGAAGAAGTCTCTTGGATGAGGGACGAAACATCTTCTAGTTTTTTCTACAAAGTCCAGTTGCCCTTAACCTCAACCTTTGTTGGATAACTATGACCTGGATGACTGAGAACCTTCACAGACACTGTGAGGAAATATTTGCCAAAAAGACGTTTATTAGATTAGAATCTAATACCCCACCTTTAAATTTTTTGGTCTATTAAATGTCAAAAAATAGTGAAATAACCATCCCAGAGTCAAAGCTGCATGTTCAGATGTGCGACCAACAGTCCAAACCCCAAAGATGAAACTGATGGAATCACTGGAACATAATAGAAAACGTAATATGTGCAATATGGTTCAGTGGTATGATAGATATGAAGGTCTGCCTGTTAGGGGTGGGGGGAAAAAAATCGATACAGCATAGTATCGTGATATTTGCCATGGAAATACTGTATCGATACACGGACGCCAAGTATCGATATTTTATTATATAAATTGCAGATGGGACTTTTTACTTTTTGGTCCTAGAATAATAAAATCTATTTCTTTTTTAGTCCACTAGAAAACTTAACAGGACCATATAGAGGACTGAAAAAGTGATATGAACAAACAAACCTAGGAACCTAATTGGAAGTTGGAAAAAGGTAATAAATTGAATCGCAACATAAATATCGTGATAATATCGTATCGTGGGGCCTCTGGTGATTCCCACCCCTACTGCCTGTGGGGTTAAAACTTCAGCAGGTGAAGCAAAAGGGGAAAAAAAAAAAAAACAGAAGTGAGGTCACATGAAGTTTGACGTCTGCAGTTCACATCCCTTCAAGTCTATGTGGACTTTCAATACCTCTGTTAAATGTGACGGACAGGAAAAAAGCTTGAGTAATGCTTTAAAAATGGTGTCAGTATAAAAAAAAGTCCTAAAAGAGCTTGAACAGAGCTTTGAAATAAACCTGTCTGAGATAAATAGGGCCGACAGCAGAGAACCTACAACTACACAGGAGTGTGTGTGTGTGTGTGCGTGTGTGTGCGTGGTTTGTCTTGTAATTCAATGTGACTTTGTGACCGACACGATGTAATTTATGTCTTAGTGACCTGAATAAAGATGGATGTGATACCCTGCTAGTCTCACTCTCACACACACACACACACTTACTTCACTGCAGACTGAGAGAACTCTAAAAAGATGTGGATTTGTCCGGCGTTGCATCCAATCCAAATAGCTGAATGAATCGAAACCACAGTGGATGCAGTGATTCCTCTGACACCAACCCACACACATACACACAAAGTCAAAGGATACACATAACATCGACGAGTTCATAAATCACATCACAAATCAGTTGGGGTTTTTTTGCCAGTGCTGTCCACCATTAACAATAACAACATTGTGATCACCATGTTAATATCTTAGATCTGCGAACACAGTGATGTGGCTAAAAAGATGTCAATGCAACCAGTCAGACTGTTAAATGTACACCCCAACATGTCTTTGTGATTCACCATAGGTGCTAAATGACAACAATATAAAATATAAAGTAAAACTCCTCCATGTAGAGCAAAAAAATAGGTCTAATATGTCAGAGCTCTATAGCTGTATGTTAATGAATCTGTCTGCAGTGCTGACAAGAAGAGCTGAGAAGCAAAGAGGATCAAAGCTGCAGTTTTACCAAAGAATGAGAGAGATAGTGAGCGATGGAAATGAGCGAACTAAAATCTCAGTTTGAAAATTCATTTTTTTTAAGTTTATTTGTTGTGTTCATTTTTTCTGTGAAGTTACTGTTTCAAGAGGAAAATTTGCTGCTAAAGATAAATGAATAATTGTGAGAACTGTAATCTGAATATCGTTTAAATTTCAAGGTACTTTTCATGGAAATCAGGAACCTTAACCTGCGTTTCAACCGGTGAAAAGAAACCAAAGTTCTAGAGAGTTAAATGTTGGAGACATTCTGTGTATTGGGATGGGGTGGCGCTGTGTTCTGCAACAAGTTTACTTAAGACAGGTGTTAATGTGCAGGTGTGGCGAGGTGCATGGTTTGTGACCGTGAGGCACGGCGTGTAATCATGGAGACTGACTTGAGTTAAGTTTATTATTGAAGAAATGTTTAATTTTTGGTTATGTTAATAAATGGATCGGCATATCCGACTTTAAGTTCAGAAGTTAACTTCAGAAGTTAATTATTTTATTATTTTAAGCCACAAGGAAACAACACGCCCGCGACATGCGTGCAAAACAACTTAAATGTTGTCTAAATACAAGCATCCGTATAAGAACTTTGCATTATTAACTGCTAAATAAAACTGGAAAAATGGAAGGTTAAAATGTAGATTTAAATTAGGAACTATCCAATCAAAGAAAAATATTTGAATCTGAACAGATATTTGATGAGAGCTTTGGGTTCCTGACAGGCACACAACTTGATTGCAGTAATCACAGAGCACCACTGAACACACAAAAGAAACTCAAACCTTAACAATTTAAAATAATAATATTAAAATAATAAAAGCCACATCCACACTCTTTGACTGACACGAATGAGCACTGTGCAACAAAGAAAAATTACACATTTCAACCAAAAGGTTTCAGGAACTATGGAATAAAAGAAAGAAACTCTGGAAACTAAAAGTCCTTTTTGCACATTTATGTTTGCTTTTCAGCCAGATTTAAAGAACCATGAAGAGTAGACAAACCACTCTGATGATAACAGATTAAAAAACAACGGCTGCGTTTGAAACACAATTTATAAACTCCGTAAGAAACTGATGATTATTGAGAAGAAGAAAAACTTGTCTGTGTGTACAGTTTTTGGAACATTTTATTAATGCAACATTCTTGCATGGCTGCTTGTACTAAGACAACATTTAACATTTAATAACTTTTCTTTTCACTTGTCAAAATGCAGGTTGAGGTTCCAGAGTTCTCAGAAAAGTTCCTGTGGTTGAAAAAGAAGAATGAATACTACAAATAAGTAGTAAATGAATCATTTGGTTGATACTAATTTAGCGCGTGATGGCATGAGATAACACAATATGAAGGTCTGAATAATGTCACATGCTGCTCAAGCAGGAGCAGAAGGGGAAGATAAAGACAAAGAGGAAACCAGATTTCAAAGTATGTGAATTTGGACATATTGTATGAATCTCTCTCTCCAACACATCTCAGCCTTTCAGTACAAAATGGTTCTAACCAACACATACATATTAATGTCAATATGGAAACACGCTAGTCTGACTCAAAGAGCCGGCATCCATCATTCCTGCTGGCTCAAACAAACAGAAAAACTAACATTGTTGAGTTCCTGACTGTTTCCTATTCTATCTGATACATCTGTGTGCAGTCAGCACAGGAGCATCCCTCCGTCTTCCCCTGTAATCTGAGAAAGCTCAGCCGACACACGATCTGTTTTTATTCTTAATTTACAAGAAAAGTTGACTGAGGCTGTGCGCTTTCTTTCTCCAGTACGTTGTAATACTTTGGTATTGCCATTTTCAAAAAATATCTGCACACTACGTCTGAATTTATATCAACACACACAAAACCAAGCAGGTAGTTAAACCATTGTGCTTCTGTTGCTTCATGCAAACTAAAATACAATTCAGACCAACATTTTCATGTTGTTTCTTCTGAAAGAAATGTCTGACCAATAAAATCTCTGTTTAATGATGTTAGGCAGCAGCACGAGTTTGTCTTCATTTCTCCACCTCCCTCACCCACATCTTATAAGTGACTGATCTAAGTGAGCAGCTCAGACTGAGGTCACTGTAACAGAGTTACAAAGAAAATCTGTCGGATAATGACTGACAGGAACAGGAAAGAGGCTTCTTTTCATTCATATACAAACAAGGTTGAAAACCATGATAATTCAAAGTCAAACTCACCTTCCCCAAGCTTTATCTTTCTTTGGTTAAGAAGCATTTAAAGGAGGGCTGGGCGAGTTAACGCATTAATTAATTAACGCCGACAATTATTTTATCGCACGTTAACGCATTTTTTATTTTTATTATTTTGAAAGCCAGTTGCTCACTGGCTCTGAATACACATACACTCCAACCGTGGGTCACAGGAGGGTCAAATCACCCACCCAAACCAGCAGTGGAGGGAGGCTTCGGCAGACTACGCTGTCATCTTTTTTCCATATTTTTCCACCCGCGATCCGTTATCACAGCAGCAGGTGAGCCGCCTGCTTGTTAATGACGCAGCCTTTCAAACTACTCAAACAGCCGAAACCAACATCTGCACCCTGTGTTCAACGTTGCTTTAACGTTACCTGGTCTGTGCTTGTAAAATATCCACGGCGACTTGTAACGTCATTTCAAGTTTTTAACAGAGAGAAGTCTCATGCGATTAATCACGATTAAAAATTGTCATCGTTGCCCAGTACTAATTTAAAGCAAAATATCATAATTGCTGTTGGACCACTGCTGATCAGTTGTGCGAAAACAAAAAGCAGACAATTTCTTCTCAGACACACACATATTTCACATTTTCCTCCTCAATGGTTTTAAGGTGGGCTACTCAGAAACTGCATCATTTGAATGTTAGGGAGAAAGTTTTCAACCCACAGTAAATATCTGCACATTGATTGAGACTTCATAATAATTTGACAGGCAAGGCTGAGTCAGAGATGCAGCTCCACCTTTGATGTAAAACATTTAATAAAATAAAGAACATTTACTTTAAGTTCGACTCTGTAGTTTCAGATTCCACAGAGTTAAATGACCTCTCAAAATGAACTCCTAGGAGAAGAAAACAGGGCCTAATCTTGCTGCCCAATATGTATTAATAGGCCACAACCTGAGGGACAATGAATGACACACACAGCGCACGCATGTGTTCACACTCACAGACGGACACATGCACCTGAACCGGACGTTCTTAAGGAAGATATTGTAAGTAATTGTTCTGTGTCGTTTAAGGATGAATCAGTGTGGACTGACCTTCAGCTGCCTGGCGACCTCCACGTGGTTGTCGTAGACGAGGATGTTGGCGATGAGGTTCTCTCGCACTGTAGAGAAGGAGGACGGTCCCTCTGTGACGTTCGGCTCAACTATGACCTTCAGCAGAGTGTGAGGACACCTGGTCCCATCCCACACCTGAAAAAAAAAAAAAAACACAAGATGATGATGAGACTCTGCTCACAGGACACATATTTCCAACCTGCTACAGGCAGAGAAAAATAATGGAGAAGAAAGTCAATTATCCATCAGTCTGTCTGTCTATGAATGTAGAATATGAATATCTCTCACGCGGCCAAAGATCAGTTTCTGGGTTTATCATCGTTTGGTTTAGGCGGCTTAGTTCCAATGAAGGGAAATCTTAATACTACAGCATTCTTTTGATCTTTATACTTTTTAGTAGAGGTGGGAATGACCAGAGTCCCCACGATACGATATTATCACGATTATGCGATTTTTTAATTTTAATTTATTGCGATGTACTGGAATTTCTTACCTTTCTTCCAACTTCAGATTATGTTCCCAAAGGAAAAAAGTCTTTTTCTAGTGGACTGAAAAAGCAATTGATGTTATTATTATAGTACCAAAAAGTAAAATTCTCACGTACAAATTATGTAATAAAAGATCTATACTTGGCGTCCGTGTATCGATACAGTATTGCCACGGAAAATATCGCGATACTTTGCTGTATCGATTTTTTTCCCCCCACCCCTACTTTTTAGCGCGCTTCCAACTTCGGGGTACAATAACAACGTCATGTTATTTTCACCACTCTTCTGTAATAGAAATTCATTCAGTTATTTCCAGTGAGCTCTAGTTTTTAATTTTTTGATCGCTGTTAGATCCCGTCAGTGCCTTCCAGCAGGTCAAAGGGCTTGATTCTAAAAACCCCGGGTTTTATTTTAGAATATACAGTAACCAGTAATTGTTATTTTATCTATTAATGTGTTTCAACTAAATGTCCAGGATTCAATGTGCTGCTTTCACTTTGTAGGCTGTGTAGATATTGTGAAAAACCAAATGAAATCAACGAAAACATTCTCAAACACACTGACATTGTCATCAACCTGAAAACAACCTGCAGAAGTGACCCACAGTTTACCTCTGCTGCAGTCTGTTTGTACAAACTCTATTCCCTCTCCTGAAGAAGGTTTAGTGTTTTGCATCATTCTTCCAGTGCTAAACACAGACCCATAATAAATATTGATAAAAACAACCTGGCTCATTAGCCTGGAGAAATGCACCACAAACTACAGTTCATCAGTAGTTCACCAAGTCTGTAACTTTCTTACCCTCAGCAGGGTGCAGGTGGTGTCGATGGGAGCTTTGGCCAGCAGCTGGCAGGTCAGGTCGAAGTAAGCACTGGGCTGAACAGCAGACAGAGGGATTTTGGGAACCGGGGGGAGGAGAGCCTGGCTGGCGGCCCAGGATCGCAGCTCCTCCACAATCTGAACATCCTCCTGGTCGAAGTGGAAAGAGCGGCTGGATGTCCGCGGCTCCACGGCCCCACCCACCGCTCCGTCAAATGTCACCACAGAGAAACCGAAGGTGTTGATCAGCGTGATGGAGTCATTGAAGAACTTAGTCTGTGTAGAGAAACGTGGAATCATCACTGATCTCTGTAACATTGAGTGAGTTTGTTACATATTCTCAGTATGAAAACAATATTGGTGCTTTTAGATGTTTAGTTCCTAATTTCCTGCCTTAAAAATGACAAAATAACAATTCAGTGACAAAACATGGTTACTAAAAGAATCTGTAATCCAGGCTGAACCTTGACTCTGTGCATGCGGACGATGTCTCCGATTTTAAAGATTTTTGGATGGTCGTCCAGCTTCTCACAGAACACGGTGCAGCAGATCTTCTGGTTGGACTGATCTGTAATCTTCAGGCTGGAGCAAAAGTCTGTGGAAAGAAAGCTGTCTGTGGTCGGATCTCTGACGTGAAAAAACAAGGACAGGAAACACTTCAGCTGCTCTTGATGGAGTTGTCGCAGATTGACACTGACGGAGCACTTAAAACAAAACTTTAGGAATATGATGAAGAACAGATATATTTTGTTATCCATGATGTTTGTTGTTGTTTTAAAAATGATGATATCAAGTCAACAGCGTGTGACTAGAGACCGGACAAGAGTTAGCGTGAGCTAAAGAGCTGAAAGGACAGATGCTCAGCTGGCTTTCTTGCTGTTGGACTAGTAAGTAAATAACTTATAAGCTGGCATGCTGTGTCTTGTGTTGTTGCGCTTGATGTTTGCCTGTGTTAGCAAAGTTGTCGTCTCGAGCAAAATCACCCAGAGGTTTCACAGACAGAGGTTTAGCTGCTAGCTATAAATCTCAAGTTGACGTTAGCAATCTTACTAAGATAACACATTTGAACATCTGTAAAGTTACTGTAAGCGCTTTTTTGCTTTGTTGGCTAGCTTACCACAAAAAAAAAAACAATATTTTGTAACTTTTCATCCATACAATAAAAGCTGGTGGAGAGCAGCATCGATTTGGTGTCTAAGCCGGGCGAGCGGTAAACATAACATCCCTAAACCATCCATGTGCATACACAGAAAGCCTGAGGCAGAAAGCAGCAGCCACCCCCCCCTCAGGGTACAGAACAGAGCAGGCATCATTAACAACAAAAATAACATGATTAAGGGTAAGCAGGCTAAAGCAGCTTAAATAAGGCGCCTTGTATGGAATTTGCCAATGAATGCTAAGAGGAGAATCAGCTGAGCTATCAGCTGATGAGCTGAGATTCCAAGCTGAGCTTGAGTTCATTGCCTGCCTGAACTAACGCTATGACCTCTTCATACCTTTTCCCTCCTCCATGCACCTTGGAAACATGTAAAGTTTTGCCAAAAATCCCTACTGTGCTTTGTTTGTATCTATCTGACAGCATTTGATCTGTGTGCACATCACGGTGTATCTCAGTGTGGTGTGTGTGTGTGTGTGTTTCTCCAGTGTCTGATCAGATGGATTTTTGTAATATATTTGTTTACTTTAAAAGATGCCTGAAGGATCCAAAAAGACAATGACAAAGTCTGGACAGTTTGTAGCCTAGATGTCGCCTTCTCTTTATTATCCTTCCCAAAACACACACACACACACACACACACTTCATCATCCTGTGTTGCATAGCTGCAGGTCGACTCAGACTGAGCAGTCTGGTGTTTATTGTCTTTTCATTTCCATCGCTCTTCTTTTGTGATATTGCAGTCTGAGCACTAACATCCGCCTGCTCCTCAGGTCCAAACTGTATTTTTGCGTGATATAAGCTGCCGTGTGTTAAAAGGGAAATTAAATCAATGACTAAACATTGTTCCAGACGTTCAGTGCAGCTTCTTGTGTGATGTTGACGAGTACTGAAGCTTTTAAAGCCTGAGCAGTCTGTTCAATCCCAGACATCCATTATTAGACTATCAACACATAAGCTGAAAATATATTTTGCCATCCCACGCCTCTCCACACCTTTCTGAGTGTGTTGCAGGCAGAGACATTTCCATCGAAACAAACTGTGCATCTGCTCTTACCCAGCACTGATCCAGCTTTTATCACTTCAGGAAAGATTTTCTCTTTTTTCTGTGTGTCAGCTCATTTCTGTCTCAGAGCAGGGGAAGTGGTTTATGTTTCCTGATCCCGTTTACCAAAAACTATCAATCTCTTTTACATTTACTCTCAAACATGGCTGTTGAGCGTCTTAACGTCTCTGTCCGTGGTGCTGAAAAGGTCTGATAACTCCTCTTTACCTTTATGGGAGAGAGCTGTCACTTTTATATACCAATAAACTTCAGGTTATAATTTGTGAATACAAAAATGAAGTTAAGATCTGTCTTTGATCTAAAATAAAATACAACTTTTTTCTACAATTTGTTTCGTTTTTAATTTTTTTAATTAAAAAAAAAATCTTTTTCCTCATACACATGTATGTGTATAGATTTATTGGTGGCATTGTTGGTTAGTCTGTCCATTACTTTGGTTCAGACAGAAATATCTCAAGAACTATTTGATTATTGACATTCCCATCAGCTGTACTGTACTTCACATTAGACCCCTAGTGTTTTTACAGTTAAGGCTTTTTTCCCAGGCTGCTTTAGAAACACACTAACATACTCAATTGTTGCCCCATTTTTTTGTCTGCTTCCAGACTGACCTGTGCCGCGGCTCTTAAACGGCTGTTTGAAGAAGAGCACCACTCCGTACACGTTGACTACAGATCCAGCCTTCAGGTCACTCAGTCGGACGTACGTATATTTCGGAACCTTGGTAGTCCTGGAAACCTGAGGAGAAAGAAAGCGGAGTTTAAAAAAAGGGAACCAGCAGCCCAAGTTAGCATGAGAATATTAACACACTAATGTCAGCATGTTTACATGCATTACATAAGATTTAGTGCTGGGCAAAGATTAAAATTTTTAGTTAATCGTAAGAAATGTGATTAATCGCGATTAATTAAAATAGAATAATGGATTCTAAAGTAGTGTATTGCGCACTTTTGATTTAAATATACTGCTATATACACAAAAGTGCAATAACACGTGGTTTGCAAACACTTTAAACAAATAAGGTGCTTTTTACCAGCAGTATTCCCTTTACACAGTAGCAATAAAATGTTTCTGTTAAATCTCAACTTAAACATTAAGCTAATCAAATCAAATATTAAATCAAAGCTATTTAACACTGCCAGGGCGTTACCTTTTATCTAGCTTGTTAATACAAGTTACCATCAGAGTCCAGTTTTCTGAACAGGTATCAGCAGAAACATTTTTTCAGGGAGCAGCAGAAACAGTCTATGTTCAGTAGCAAGTTTCCCTGTTACAGTGAGGTGACGTGGTCGAGCACAAGGTGTACTGGGTGCGTTCCTGTGAAACTGTCGCGGTCGTACTCGCCTCACGCACACGCCCACCTGCTGCCGAAGTTGAATTGTCTTGAACTTTTTGTACGCGACGCGCAGCACAAGTCATTGGAAGAGAGACTGATCCCCTCTGTCTGTGAGTTTCTAGAATCTAAATAGTTATCAGGACATCAGCAGGAGGGAATTCACACGGCAGAGAGTCCCCGTAAAACTAAATGCAGGTCAATCAGGTAAAGTTAGCCTATGTATAATTTTAATTTAAGTTAGAAATGCTACGGCTGTGTAGCGCAAGGGGAACGCGATAATATTGCGTTAACGTGCCCACCCCTAATAAGATTGTATTTATTTGGCAGGCACTTTTGACCAAAGCAACTATTTCTCCCTTCTGACACCTACTGAGAGGCAACAGCCATGTGGCAAGACGCTGTGGGGTTTAGTGTGAGATATATAAAGTTGGTCTGTCAAACTGCTGCAATTTGACAACATCCCTTAACATGCGTTATGATACTGAGAAGAGGAGGCACAATAAAGTAGCTACTGTGTGTGAAACTCTAACGTCTGTTTATATTCAGTTTCCACTGCATTCATTTTAGTGTGGCCCCCTTATCAATCCTTTGTGCATATTATTACCTCATTTATCATTATTTACCAACACATTGTCATAGCAGGAGCCCAGCTGCTTTCTTCTCTGTTCATTTGCTGCTTTAAGCTAAAGATGAACCTCCTGCATGTGTTTCATAACAAATGTGTTTGTATTAATGTGATGGCAGTGGTAGGCCTTTACTGTGAAGCAACCACATGAAGTGTTGATAATGTCAGCATTATTTTTCAATGAGCAAGAATGAGTAGCAGAACTAGGTGATCACATTTTGTTTGTGGAAAAAACTAATCACAAACAAATTATTAGAGTGATTTTCAAACATTGTTCAGCACTTTCTGACCAAAGGACAGTAGGTCACAAAACAACAAAGACTGAAAACATCTGACTGGAGTAAACAAATATTCCACTTGTGATGTGTAATTAAGTAGTCTGGGTTTGGCTTGTGATCAAAAAGATGTATCAACATGCAGGTGAAGTGGTGAGATGTTTGGCAGAAGCAATCCTCAAGCTTCAAATATAATAGAACAAAGATAACGCTCATCTTTGTCTCCTCCTACTTCATGTATGTGTCCTGTGATCACAGCAAATATCTAAAAGAGAACTTTACTGGCAGTATGTGAAGTGTCTCAAGTATCATGTGAACATCCACCATCTAAAAGTTATAACTGTGCATAAGAGAGTTAGCGGTTGTCAAACATGCATGATCACATGCTAACTGTGTGAACAGTGAGGAGAATGAGGAGCACCTGGAGCTCATTATCATCTCTGTACCATCACTGCAGACTATGATGAAGGCAAACTGAGGACAGAACTGACACTTGAATAACTAATAATCATGTTTTCCGAGATTGATAGATTTTGCAATCTTGGCATTTAACTAAACAGGTAATTTCTGATAAATGTTGAGAGCTTAGGAAGCGACTGATCAGAGCAACGGATTTCCAACTTTCCCAATCTCTTTCAACGTTTCAGTCAGACGGGATTTTCAGAGGAGGATAATAAAGATCTGAAAAATAAGCATATGCATATATAAAAGAGCGCCAGACAGAGGCAGTCTGCCCAACATTTATTTTTACCAGCATTTGTTCTACAGTAAAGATCAAACTCAGTCAGTCAGCTTTTTAATTTAAGTCTTTAAACTTTGATCACAGGCTCCTAAAAACATTTAAACTCTTTAATTTATTTTTATTCTGTTTGTGTTATTCTGTCGGTTGTATCTGTTGTAATGTTTATCACAGCTACACCTCACTGTTTGGCTTAATATTTTATTTCCTGTGGTTGTAAAGCAGCTCCTCTCCGTTTCTTGTTATATTATTGCATCTTCAGCAGTTGGAGCCCATAATCTCTGCGGTGTCTTTACACAGAGTTCAGACCTGACTTCTATATTCGTTCTCATGTGTCTCTGCAGGCTGACAGTGAGATGGGCTTTAATCATGAAAGTCTGATGTTATTTTTGCAATTTAACATTCACTGAGGAGCAGAACTGTTTCATTTTATCTATTAAAAGCAGTCTGTTCCTGTACTACAACATTTGGGATGAGCCACCGTGCTCTAATTTTGTATTTCACTCAGAAAGAAGAGGCTAGTTAGCCTAGCTTCCTAGCTTCAGCACTGATTCCCTCTAGACATTTTCATTCTTGCCATTTCAACACCTGCTGAGTTATTGGCGGCTCTCACGCACTCAATACTGTGTTCATTCGGCATTATAAAAAGGCTGGCAAGTGTTTGCTGTCACTCATTAAGGTGTATCCATACAACATGGATCGAGCCTTCATTAAGGAATGATAAAGGTATATTAAAGCTTTTTAGAAAATATCTGTCAGGTAGTGACAGGATAGTTTGACGTTTTTAACACCTAAAACATGATGTATGACACTTGATCCAGCACAGATTCAGTTCTAATTCAGTGTCTTTATGTTGTCTGAAGCTCTGACGTGCTGCTAAATGGAATTAAACTTTTAATTCTGCACTTTGTATACTTTCAAGATACAAGGGAGATTTTTTTTAAATCATTTTACAACACAGGGTTGTATAATGACATGAAGTTGTAGTTTCCTTTATGCTACACACAAAATGCAAGAATGTACAATAATTATATACACACTAGATGGGAGGATTAAATAACAAGTCATGAAAATAAAAACTATTTTACATGGTGCAGTGCTGAGGATGAGTTTAGGAGTCCTACAGCCGGGGGGAAGAAGTTGCTCTGAAGTCTGGTAGTATGACAGCAGATACTCAGGCCAGACGACAGCAGGGTGAAAAGGCTGTGGCCAACCCAAACTCCTAACCCTTTAGTTCAGATTTTCTTTTTGTCATTTTATGCACGAACCAGATTTTTTCTAAAACTATAATTACAATAAAAAAAAGTTATAATGTAAAGTCAAAATAATGGCAGTCAAAAACTACATGATTCTCATAGTTTTAAGACTTTTTTCTCAAAATGTCTTGGGCTTAATACCAAGTTTTAAATAGTTGCTCAGTTTCTAATTGTTCTGATGCTTGAAGGAAGTTTTGACCTCGGATTTCTACATGTTTGAAGTGATGTTTTTTTAAATAACAATTACATCAAGCAGTTAAGTTTAAAGACACTGGTATCAAACAATCCTCGATGGCACATCATCACCACCACATAGACACAGAGGTCTAGTGAGACCCTGATCCAGCCGAGGTGACTCGGGGAGAGCCGGCAGCTGACATGAAGCATCCTGACAGATACAAGACCTTCACAACACACTCCAGCAGCCTCTTCAGCTAACAAGGCTTCTGACTCTGACCTCGGCGGAGAGTGCAGATCTCCTCTTGATGGCCGGTGGGGATCTGGGGTCAGGAGGAGGCGGCAGGCGGGACACCTGAAGGACAAAGACAGAGAGGAGGCAGTTCAGACACCACAGCAGACACCAGTGTTGCTGCATGAGTCAGGATGTGAGGGTGAGTGAAATACTATCGATAAAGAGTCTCAAATAAAAATTTAAGTAAAACTGAGTGGACTTTACCTCAGAAAACAACATAATTCAATCTATCTAGACCCAAACCGTAAATGTACCTATAAGGTTTATACTTAGTCAATCTGTACAGCCTACAGATTTGACTTGAATTTTTAGATCCACATAATGCTTTTTGACTTACTAATCTGAATTTGTAAACCCCCCCAAATTATATATTAAATTGCAATTGCACACGTGACATGTGGGAATGTCCAAAGATTAACAGATGAGTTAGTGACAGCTGTAAATCCAAGGAACCTATGTTATTGTTGTTAACGTAGTTCAGCCTGCAGGTAAAACACGAGATGTATGTGAAATTCATCAGCAGGTAAACAGAGACACGTCTCCTGGTGGTGGTGTAGTTGTCATGTCTGTCTGAAACTGTCGTAGAGTTAAACACGGCAGCAGAGGAGTCACGTTCAATTTACAGCTCACACAGAAGATCTCATGCTCTGACAGACGGTTAGAGTCTGCAGACTGAATTCACACACACTTATAATTCTGTACCTGAACCTAATTCTAACCTTAACCTTAAAACCAAGTCTTAACCTTTAAACAGTCCTTTGAAGTAGTGAGGACAGGTCAAAATGGCCTCACAATGCAGAAATGTCTGAAACTGAAATTGGTCCTCACAAAGACAGCAATACAAGCCCACACGCACACAGATAATGAAGCTGTGATGCATCAGTTCAGACAGATATGGATGAGCAGTAAACGCGTACCTGGGATCACAACCTCACAGAGGTTCAGTCATAATTCTGGGGGTCGGGTTTGGTCACTAAATGTTTTGCGCGTGTGCATTTGTAGTTGAAGTTTCATGTATTAAATGTCCAGTGTGTAATATTTAAGAGGATCTATTGACAGTAATGCAATATAATATCCATAATTATGTTTTCAGTGGTGTATAAAAGACCTTACTTAATGAACTCTTGTGTTTTTATTACCTCAGAATGAGCCTTTTCTATCTACATACACAGCAGTTAGCCTAAAAGGACAAACAGCTTTACAAAGCACGTTTCATCAACTGGTTTATTGGAAGTAAAAGCAGAAGCGAAATTTGGACAAATGGAGGACCAGACGCATTATTTAGTACAAGAGCCGACAGAGCATGTCGGCCACCTTAGCTTCTCCTGCTCGCCTGGAAAGGGAGGGGTGAGCGGTGACTGATGGTGAATTCATGTGGTGTCGGAATAATTAAAATCTTTTAATCCTCCTTAAATCTTTATTGCAAAAAGAGATATAAAGTGTATATGGGACACAAAGAAGTATACAGAACTTTGATTTGCACAAAAATCACGTATTGCATATACATATTTTTAGTTTGTTATTATAAAGATAGCAAATATAAAGACAAAGAATATGGGTGAAAGGATGTATTAGCACACGCAGGCAGCAGGGATTGTCTGAGCTACAGAAAGAGCTGGAGGGGAGTAAAAAGTATTTTGTAGTGAAAAAGTAGCTGCCTGCTCTCATTGGCTGGATGTGGACGTCGAGTCGGCCGACTCCTCCAGATATTTGGCATGCTAGATATCTGGCTGGCGTCTGCAATGTTTCGGGGAGCCGTTCTGATGAGTCGTTGAGTTGTTCACACATAACTACTTACTTTATAATAAGAACTCTGACATCATGTCAGAGATATGTGTATTGTGCTGCAGAGATATCTACAAGTTAGCATGCTAACTAGCTATCCCCAGCCCATCCTGTGTTGCAATACCACTTGTGCCTTGAGAGGCGATACTCGTGTCCAGTCACTCCATGATGTTGCACGAGCTGCTCTCCCTTGCGTACCTCGACCTCTCATTCCTCCACTACCTCTACTTTGTCTCCTGCCACCACCTGATCTTCCCCGTCTCGTTGTCTGGGTACACACGGGAGGTGGAAGCTCACCGAATCGCTGGACGCTTCTGATAAATAATGACTAATGTGTTCCATGCATTTTAACATAACTTTGTTGTTGCAAAAAAAGCAATACCCGCTAATTCAGGAACACATAAAAAGCTTAATTTATGAGGTTATTAAAAAGATAAGCTTTAACGTTATATGTGATTAGAAAAGAGCGGAATCGCTTGGAGAGTAAGCACCAGTTAGCTTGAAAGCGCACCGAGACTGCTTGGAAAGGAAGATATCAGTCTGGTTGTTTGGATAGACCAGAGTTTGACTGACAGTTTTAACACCCGCTCAAACGAACTGCAGAGTTCATTTTAACCAAACCTAACAGGTTCGGTGTGAAGGCATGCATAGCGCAAATGAACTGCGAAAGACATGAAAGAGCTTATTTATATGACTACATACATGCAGAACATATTACTTATTTATAAAAGTCCTCACATAAATGCAGGAGTCATCTTCTGACAGCAGCAGGTTACAGGGGTGCAGTTTATCCTTATGAAATGTTGGAGATTTGCCCACAGTGAAGCCAGAGGCCACCACCACATCCTGCAGGAACACACATGACAAACGACAACAAGCAGAGAAATCAGAGATTAAAACTGAGAGAGGTAAATATACATGCTTCTTCCCAGAAGGAGGACAGATTGAAGCAGCAGATGTTGCATCCTGGGAGACATTGAGTAAGACTTCACAACAAGCCACCGATGATAAGCTGGTGTGAAAAGTGGAGATTGTCTTTTGTTTGGCATGTCAGCTGCCCTCGAGACGGCTTTAAAGCCTCCACTCAGGGCTGACAAAGGGACAGCAGATAGTCTGAATAATCATGTTACAGAGAAACACAGCCTGACAAGAACTCTGTGATCTACAGCCGAGCGCAGCGGCTCAGGCTGTGATGACTTCCTGCCTTTCCGAGCTCTACAGTGCTTTGAGTTCCATCAAGACGTTGCTGTAGGGAAACCAAAACCACAGTGAGATGCTGCTGACAGGAGGATTATCCCTGATGTGTTCACTGTCCCCGACCAGGTCAAAAACAGATTTGCCGCTCTGTAAATAACATCACAACTGACGCTGTGTACAGATGTCTACAGTTGTGACAGTATCAGAGTGGACTGAGAGTGGACTGAAAGTAAACAGGGAGCTGCAGCAACAATGATTTGATTTGATTGTAAAGTCTAACGGAGCAGCAGGAGGTGAACTGTCACACCAGAGCCCTGACACATGAAGAACAAAGATAACTGAGCTCAGGATCATCTTTTGACACCCATGGTTATAGTGGTAACAGCAGGTGCATTTTTAATACTACAGGTCCCAAAATACTGGAGGCAGCAATCACTTCTTAAGCAGCTACGTTGTCAGGAACAGAGAAGAGGAGCAAGTGGTGAAAAAAGCACTGTTTTTCCTGTGGCTGCTTCACAATAAAAGCCACCAAGTGTTTCGCCAGCTCCTAAGCAGCAGCAGTCGGACATAGGGCTGCACAATTATGGCCAAAATGATAATCATGATTATTTTAATCTATATTGAGATCACGATTATTTATCACGATTATTCATTGATTTAAGGTACAACATATTTTTCTTAAACAGGCTGTTCAATATATCGTCAATTGGTTTAATTCATTTTAGTCACGAACAAATTAGCACTTAATTTTTCTATTAAAATAGGGACTGAAAAAAGACTTACTAAATCATATTTGTTGAAAAAGATGTTATCTTAATAGTTTTGAACGTTCTACCTCAGATTTGTAAAGTGATCCACTGTTTGGCATCAAGTGTTTGTCATAAATAAAAGTTTAACCGCATAAATACCCATCTGGTTTCTTCAATTTTCACTCTGCAGCAAAAATCTGCCTTTAAACTTGAAAGAAATAAGGATTTGACATTTATTGTGATAATTATCAATATCGCTTTTTTTTTCAAGACCAGGCAAGACCATAACTTTGGGAATATCAATAAACTGCTTGTGCATTGCCTGATTTATTCCTAACTTTTATTGGATGTAAAATGTTTTGCTTCAATGCCACCGATAACCCTAATTAAAAATTCCTGTTAATGATTGTCACCCCTCCCCGCGATGGCGACGCTTACTTTGATTTCAGCTCTTAGCTTTTGTATGTGGGTGTTTTAATGGGAATGTGGATCTTTCAGATCAATTTGAGAAGTACCTATGATCTTGTTCCACATTTTATTGTGTGTCATGTAATAAGGGGAACTGGTCTAAGTCTTGACTAAGTCTCGGTTCGGGCGGTCTTGACTACAACACTAGTGCACGCGCAGCCAAATCGCCCCCTTGGCAGTAAGTTTAGGAAGCGCTTGATTTGTGCAGCAGAGTTTTCCATTAGCGGATGAGCGGAGCACGCATTTCAAACGGCAATATCGCTGTCGATCATGTCCATTTATTGAGGGAAGCTAAAATCGTAATTGCAATCAATATTCAATTAATTGTGCAGCACTAGTAGGATGTGTTTGTTTGCATTACCTGGAAATTAACACTCGCTTGATATGGCTGAAAACAATGATATCAAATTCCAAACAGTAACGCTGGATATCACAACCATGCATTGTTTTCTGTGAATCATTTGAGTGTAAAGGCAGCTCAAAGCTAGTGCGGAAACTCATAGCTACTGCATAATAATCTGCATAAACTGCTGTTATAGACTTTTCCCCTTTATTTTCTCAAAGCACAGGCAATTCAATTACTTCCAACAATCGGAGGTTAGGGCAGCTCAGCGCACATTTCTTCAAACACACTGTATGTAAATGAATTGATCTCATCCTACAGATTAATATCATACTCAACAACAAGACATGAAACACCCAGCTCATTACCTTATTCAAATCGCAGGTTTTATGATCCAGAAATATATCCACAGACCAAAAAGTCAAGCCGTGTTTTTAATGAAAATAACATAATATAATCTCATCAGCATCACATGAATATTCATTAAAAAAATTCAATTCTTCATTCAATCCTTTCAGCCTTAAAAAGGACCCAGCCTCAAGGGATTAGTTCTCCAATATCTTGTCTGACAGGGAAAGTTTAAGCATTTATTATCTAATCAAATATATCTGAAAAACCTACTAAATGTAAAAAAAATCGTATATAATTCCAAGCAGAGTGATGAGTTTGGGGTAACAACAAAAAGGCAGTTTACTAACTGAAAACAACCAAAAATAAATAATAAAAATACAAAATCTCTTTCACACCGAAGATGAAATCTATTTGATTAAACCAACATGAAGAGGTTTGTTTAGTGCTTTTGTGTCTCACAAGATAAATCAGAATTCATTCTACAGATGGACAGATAACTTTAGAAAATGTACTGATCATCATCGTTGTGCATCATCATCATTTTCATCATCATCCTGGTATCCTGTTTTCTCATTTATCCTTAGGTGCAATTAAACTGCATTTTAACTAGTTAGATTACATTTCACATTAATTTGGATTTACATTTTCTTTTCCTCTCCTAGGAAACACTTTCAGATAATAAACAAAACATTTCAACAAATTAAGTATGCAAAGCACTATGGGATAATTTTGGAGTTCTTTGGTGACGAGTGTGTGAGCTTTACCGGGGTGGCTCAGAGGAGAGAAAACAAAACAGAAAATAACTCAAACTGTCAATTAGATTCAGCAGCGAGACACCATCAATCTGTGCACGAACATCCTCATCATTGCCATCCACACTTTCACTCAACAGCACGTCCTCACACACTAAATATAGATTCATATGATGGTTCATATATCAGGGCTGACGAATATGAATGTCTCTGCAGATGTAGTTTTCAAAAAAATTGTTTATGTTTCTCCAGGACTGTAAGAAGCCCACATGAGTTATCAGTGGTGCGTATAATTTGCTGGATATTTATATTGTGAATATATTTCTATTGCTTTTATCTCATGTAAATAAAACTGACAAGATAAAGAAAAATGGGTTTTTTTTTCTCCACAATAACTGCTGTACCTGCATTTGCGTTTCTGTCTAAGATTTTAAAATCGTTTTGATGAGTGAACCTACCCCTTGATTGACAGCTTGATTGAAGTCCTTGGCCAGCGCTCCAAACAGGACGACGTTAATGGACAACTTCTGAGACGAGGCGCTCGGCTGAGATTCTTCTTCTGCAAAACAGACGCGCAAACATGTTTTTAAACTGCAATGAAGTAAAGATGGAGATTCGACATTAAGCTCGGGCATACATATTTGTTATCCTGAATTTTTTTTAAACATTAAGATACTCACAATCCAATTGTGAGGATTTTGCTGCTTTTCTTTGTCTTATGTGATAATAATCTGAATAGCTTTGGGTTTAGGATTGTCGGACAAAACAAGCTGTTTAAAACACATGGCCTTGGGCTATAGGGAACTGTGATGGGTTATTTTCACTTCTTTCTGACATTTTATAGACCGAAAGACTAATCAGACAAATAATAGCAGATAAATTCATAACAAATATAATTGTTAGTTCAGATCATGTGTCATCAATGCTATGGAGACACATGAGCCACATCAAGCAAGCATCAGGTGTTTTCATTCAAAATTGAAACTTTTGTGCCTTTTAAAGTAGTTTTTCAAGTGGTCCAGCAGCTTCATCAGCTTGACCCATAGCATGCCCTATTGACCTATCAGTAATACTAAACTATTAAACAAAATTGGTGGAATACACTAGTAAGCAAAGCTATGCCGACACCGAAGCGGAGATTTAGCGTGTGTAAGTATTTTTGGTTTTGCTGACTTTGTGAAAAGCAGCTGCTTTACAACAACAACAAATCTGAGGACTCAGCAGCTAGCTGCATCACATGTGAGGCAGTAGAGGAACCAGAAACAAGTGGAGCAACTTCAGCTTAGGGCTGGGCGATGTGGCCAAAAATGTCATATCATACGATTCCAATAATTATCACCATAAAATGTAAAATCATTATTTCTTTCAAGTTTAAAGGCTGATTTTTGCTCCTGAGTTAAAGTTGAAGAAACCAGATACTAGGTTTTAAATAAACACACTGACGTCAAACAGTGGATCACTTAACAAATCTGAGGTAAAAATAGATTTGTTAAGTGATCCACTACTTGAAATAACATTCAGAATAATTATGATAAAATCATATTATTATTATTATTAGTAGTAGTATTATTTCAGAAAATATGCACGAGTCAAGTTAAGTAAAAAAAAAAAATTCAGTCCCTTTTCCTCAACAAAATTAATATTTTAACAGAAAAATTAAGTGCTGATTCGTTTGTGATTCAAAGTAATTAAATCAAACATTTATTGAATATCTGTAATTTTATTATGGAGGAAAATGATATTGCAATAATAATCATTATTGTTTTATTACCCAGCCCTACGTCAGCTGTACAACTGGTCACCACACTCTTGCCAGAAGCGTATTAAAAAGGCCACCACCGCTAAGATAGCAACAGCTAACCTTACCAACACACAGCTCTAAGCAGGAAGAGAACGATGTATTCTTCCCTTAAACATGTTAGGGAAATGTCTGTGTTGAGTTCTGACCACAGACGAGACTTTTTGAGGTGTTCTTATCAGTATGAACAAAATGGACCAAATAAGGAAACACCACCATCCTGAATATATCTCTACAGAGTTGAAACAATAGTGTGACTGTCACAAATCAGACAAAATATCCCACAATGCACCAGAAGGTCAAACCCTGTCCCAAAATCTACAGACAATGTCAATAAACCAACAATACAGGAGAGGTGGACACGCTCATCCTGCAGCTGGAGACAGTCGGGGTGCCAGGGAGTTTAAATGAATAAAAGGAAGGATGTCCCCGCCACAATAAGAGCCTCAGCTTTCTGTGTCTTTTCAATCAGGCTGCTCAGAGATAAGAAGGCCACAAACAAGGTAACAATGACACACATTTGCCTCCGTCTGCTTCTACAATCCAGACCAGCTAACCGGATTAACACACATCCTATTCTGAAAGATCCACACACACAGTGAAACTCCACACACCATCAACTCTGCAGTACTATGCAGGGGTTTTTCCTTTCTCTCTTTAGGTTTTACAGCCCATTGACTCGTTCAGTATCAGCATTTGCTGTTTTTGGCAAACAAGTTCTGATAAACCTGCTGTACACAATCAAACCTTTGTGAACTTTTACATGCAAATTCTCATCATTGACTAACAGCAAAACATCTTCACAGTGCTGACCTTTAAGAGCCGGAGACTCTAAACCAGTAGATGCTATCATATTAGATATATCTATTCAGTTTTATAAAACCATGCAAGTATAAACTCCACAACAGAGATGCTGCACTGTCTGCACTCAGACGTCAGACGTGAAGCCCATACAAATACGGACAAATACCTCGAATTGTCCGGTTAGCGATTAGCTTTTAACAGACCGATAACAAGCTTAGATTGAGGGCTATTGTGGTTGGCTAGCACTAGCAGGTACCAGCACCTGCCAACCAAGTAACAGCTGGTTTTCTAGCCACAGCCAAATCGCCCACAGGTTACCAGGTGTATGTCACCAAGCTTCCAGCCCCAGCTGTTTCCAGAGGAAACACAATTGAATCTCGCACACTGTGGCGCAGAATATCACATTCTATTAATAGTTAAAAACAGTGTGACAGAGGTAAGAATAGGAAATACTTCAAAAGCTACATTTAAAGCTTCATGCAACACTAATCCTGTTTTTTCTGGTCTTGACTGGTTAACTCAATGTGTATTGCAATAATAATTAACAATGTTGTGTATTTAGTCTTCTCAAAATGCTTTATTTTAGAATTTGACTTTAGAAGTTATTCCTATTTTGATTAAATTAGGCTGGTGATGGAAGACAAATATTAGAACTTCAAATAGGAGTCAACCTAATAAGTATTTATTTGTAGTATCCCAAGAGAGGCATGTAGGAAAGCTCCCAGCATGCACTAATGCAAAGGACAAATTTTATCTCTTAGTGTCATCGAACCCCAAATTGCAACTGACGAGCAGACCAGTGCTTGCCTGGCATGGTAATGTGAAAACAATACTGTCACATTTTACATGCTCACAAAAAAAATAAACACTTATTTCAGTCCCAACTCTCAAAACACTCAACTCAAAAAAGATATTCATTGACTTTTACGTTCAGTTTCAGATGAGTAAATGACGTTGATTTAAAAAATATATTTTTCAAAAGGAGTAATAATAATAATAATAATAATAATAATACTAATAACAATCTTTATTTATAGAGCACTTTTAAAACCAACATTACAAAGTGCTCAACATGAAGCAGTTATAACATAAAAACATGTAAAACAATACAAAAAACAAATGTCACTTCAAAATATACATCAAATAAAATAATGTAAAATCCAATAAAAGTATGTTTCAACCAGGGATTTAAAAGAGTTTACTGATTCAGCCGACCTAATTTCCTCGGGTAGATTGTTCAAGAGCCTCGGTGCCCTAACTGCGAAGGCTCTGTCCCCTCTCAATTTCAGCCGGGTCTCTGGGACAAATAAAAGCCCCTTACCCGACGATCTCAAGTTCTGAGCTGGTATGTAGTGTACTAGTGGGTCAGCGATATAGCAAGGTGCCAGACCATGTAAAGCCTTAAATGTTATAAGTAAAATCTTAAAATCAATACTAAAACATACTGGGAGCCAATGTAATGAGGCCAAAACAGGAGTGATATAATCACGTTTCCTAGGTCTAGTTAAAAGCCTGGCAGCTGAATTCTGAACATACTGTAGCCGATCAATAGATTTTCGATTCAGGCAGGTAAAGAGACTGTTAAAGTAGTCTAAACGTGAAGAAATAAAAGCATGTAAAATGGTCTCAGTATCTTTAAAAGTTAAAAAAGGTCAGATTTTAGAAATGTTTCTGAAATGATAAAAACATGATTGCACCAGCTTTGTGGATTTGATCTGATAAACCGAGGCAATCTGTGAATGGCACAATATGTTTGGTCAAATGCTTGGGGCCAATGATGAGCATCTCTGTTTTATCGGAATTTAATTGAAGGAAATTATTGTATATCCAGTTTTTTTTAACTCATTAGGGCAGTCCTTCAATGAAGTTAACATTTCAGGGTAAGCGAGTAAAGATTAAATTTTTTTAGTGCATCCAAAAAATTACTTGACTGAAAAGCCACATTGTTTATTAATTAAGTGTACTGAGTGCCAGAGAGAGTATATGATAAAGACCACAAATAAGTCTAAGAACTTAATCAATACATAATGGTTCATCACTATAGTTCAGGTTTTTCCTCTTCTAATAATGAATTTTCAAAATTTCCAACCAAGTAAACAAAAAGATTATTTCATTCTGTGACTGCCTGACTGTGCTGAACTTACCTTTACATCTGTACCAGCCTGCTCTGAAAACTAATTTATAAAAGACAAAGGCTTTATAAAAGACAAAGAACCCAGAAGGCAGCTGCTGCTGGGACTAAATTCAGGTACGAGTGCACACCTGATCCACACACAAACACAAACACATGTTGAGTGTTACCTTGGATGACAGTCTTCAGGATGAAGTTGTCAGCTGCTAAAAACACCAGCGGCCCTTTAAGAACCACCTTCCCCTGGAGAAATAGGAAACACTTAACTTAGAGACAAATTGAAAAAACATTTGGCCCTGACTGAAGCTCTGCAGAATTTCACTGAGGGCCGTCAACTGATCAAAGCCACATCAGAAAACTGAGCAGCATTGATGAGCGCCTTGGGCCAATGAGCTGTGAGACAGAAGACGGATTATTAAAACAATAGTATCATGTATAAAAAAAAAAAAATAGAAAACAATGAGTGAAACTAGGTGCATGTGAACAGATGGTGGCAGGTGACAGATAAATGAAAAGGGAATAAAGAGAAAAGTACATGGACATCAGTGCAAGAAAGAAGAAAACAGAAAAACACTTGACCTTCTTGAACGCTACAGAAAGATTTTGTACATGTGAGCGGCTGCACAAAACATATTTTAGCTTATTTTATCCTTAAAGTGTCTGAATTTTGTTTTTTAAAATGTTTTTTTTCCCCTAATTACCTTTTGCACAAACGTCCATAACAAAAACATTAAGCTCCATTTTTGTGGAAATAACCAGCACAGAAATTGTCTTTGTCGTTTTGTACTGTCTAGAGGAGCCGCATGGCACACAGATGGGAGGATCATTCAAATGAAGCAGCGCAGAGTGAGTTGTTGGTATTCTGGTATAAACTGGGTCTTACAATAGACTTCTCAGAACCAGGTCAGGATTCAGAGGCAGAGAAATACACAGCTTGGCCTTATACACCTAGCATTAAAATGCATCTCGTATCCAGATTGTATCTAAATATGATTTTAACCTAGTATTAATATCCGCGAGTGTCCACATTGAGATCCGATCGAGATCTAGCCCTAGCTCAAACAACAGAGCAATACACCCTCTACTACCCTACAACTATAGACTGAATAATAACTTCCGGTACCGTGTCTCAGCAGGCTTTCCATCGTGATTTGTTTTCCTCTATTGATTACACCTTGACTGAGTATAACTCAATTGTGCATGAGTGAAACATTTGATTTTATTTGCAGAAGACTGCGACAGGTACATATTTCCTGGCACACGCAACATTTACTGGCAACGCATTGGCATTAGTTCAATAAGGTGAAAATGTGTGCCTGACCACCTCCAGAGTTGGGCTGGGCGATATGGACCAAAAAGTCATATCCCGGTCCTGTTAGGCATAAATGTATGAAATATACATCGGTATTTTCTGCTAAGTGGGCTGGGCGTTGGTCTGTCTTAGCGGCCATGTTTTTACTATTTGTAGTAACTTAGCTTGTTTCTTATTTCACCATTTTAATTATACTTGAGTGTCACTCACTTATTGAATCTGCCTCCTTCAGTTCTCTTCAAACTCACAGACCTAAGAATTAACTCAACATCAAACTATATTGATATAAATGGTATTGTCTAATTTTACATCTCTTTTGAAATTATCGGTATACCTCATTATACTGATATACCGCCCAGCCCTACTCCAGAGCTGGCTTGGCAGCGGAAGCTTTTTTAATGCCAGGCGTAAATGGGCTGAGAGCTCAGTGGTAACGAGGTAAAGAGTAGATGCTGTAGATTCTGTCTTTGAGAGAAATATCGGTATTATCACTGAGTGAAATTTAAAAGCCTCTCTGATTACAATCCTGCTGTAAACAAACCTTGACTGTTTTGTTGGTGTAGTTGGTGCTGGTGCTGATGAGCGAGAAGGGAATCCTGGTCAGGTGTGATGGTACCTGGGCGCCGGGCCCCGCCCCCTCCGACAGCACAAGGACAGGCATTACATCAAGGTGTCCTGAAGGGCATGAATTGAAAAATACTTTGGGTTAGAGTTCAGTCTCTGGTTTAATGGGACTGATTCTAGGTCTGTTGAATAATGAGGTCACTAACAAAACATCTGAAAATGTTAAGTTCATGTTTATCCGGCTTGCACAGAAGTGAATGTCAGTGATTTCAAGCTTCTGCCATCTGAAAGAATTCAGGAAACACATCTGCTGACAGACACTGATCCAACCTGTGATCTCTGGTTTAAGGTCTTTGGTTTGAAGTCTAGTCTAACTGTCCTCCACCACAGACAACTTACCACCAGGACAAAACCTCTGACAGGAAACACCAGATCCATGTCGACAGCACGGCGGGAGGGTTAAAGTCTGTGAGGCGTTTCAGAGAGAAACCCAGAAAAGCGTTGGCCGCGCTCCCAGCAGGTAGCACGTTGCTTCCTGTCAGAGCTCGTTAGTTTAATTTCCGACAGATTTGACTGGCGAGTCCCTCGGTGGTACCTTGTCGACTGAGGACGGCTGAGCGGGAACAGCCTGCGAGGCAGACGAGCTGTTCACTCAGGCGTACAGTTAGCTGTTCAGTCAGGCAGAAAACCCAGCCAGCAAAAAATAAAATCAAATAAACCTCTGATTTAGACCAGAGGGGAGGAGCCAGAGGCCTGAATTAGAGCACAATGAGTGATTCATTCATGAGTCCGGAGCTGCTCTGTGTGAAGGTACCACAGACGATTTCTGCAGCCGACCTACATGACACTACTTGTAGTAACAAGTCACTCTGTCAGCCCCCGAAACAACACAAACCTCACTGAGCTGCAGGTTCATCAGCCACGACGCCAGAGCTCACCTGGCAGCTCAGAGAAATTTCAGCGGCTTAAACACTTAAATTAGTCTGTCTTTCTGGTGTCACTGTCACACCGATAAAAACAAACAAAAACTGTTAAGAACATTAAGCTGACAAGTGTCTGGTCAGATTCTTTGTTCTGAAAGTCAAAATGCTGTCAAGTTAGACTGTATTTTATGATGTCTGAGAGAGCTCCACTGCAATTTATGAAAACACAAAAGGCAAGCAGACAAACACAATATCCTTATCCTTATCCTTTTCTAAATGCGTTGCATTTAAAAAAAAAAAAAAAAAACTAAAACCCAAGGAAATTCAGATACACATTAACCATGACGCAAAATAAACAAGTGTGATGAAAATACAGGAACGCTGAAAGAAGTCACACAGAAAAAAATGGAAAAGGGTTCACAAGCTAAAGGTTTTCAGTAACGGTCATGTGATTTGGGTTTATCTATGGCCGATGCTTGCTTGATATTAAGACAGCAGGCAGCCGATGGCCGATTAAATGCCGATATCAAAACAAAGTCATGTATAATTAAATTTTTGCATGCAGACTACACTCTATTATGCAAGTAATCTTAACCAGTATTGTGTTGTTTTAGATGGATTTTTTATTAATTAATGATATAGAAAAATACATTGGATTAAGCTGTAGATTTCAGAAAGTTACTTGTTGTCCCAGGACTCAGTACAATCAGTCTGAGGCTACATCCACACTACTACTTTTTCATTTTGAAAAAGACCTTTTGCTAAGTCTGCACCTCCCGTCCAGACGAAAACGGCTAATCCAAAGACCTAAAACGAAGAAGTTTGAAAACGATGCCAACCCCGTTTTCGTTTTAAGATTCCGGGGTAGCATTTTAGTGCAGACAGGCAAAAATGGAGGACTTAGCAGACAGTCACATATGGCTTCCTGATTGGGTCTTATAAGTCATGCAAAGTCAAGGCAAGGCAAGGCAAGTTTATTTGTATAGCACATTTTAACAACAAGGTAATTCAAAGTGCTTTACATAAAACATAAAAGCAACAGGGAAATATAAAAAAAAGTTTAAAAGCAACATAAAATATAATAAAAGTTACAGTGTTACAATCAGGGTTAAAAGAGTTAAATGGATAAAAACAATGATAAAAAGCTAAAAACAAAGAAAAAGAAAACAGCACAGTAAAAGTTACAGTGCAGTGTAAGTTATCAATAAAAAGAAAAATCTTAATATTTAATTAAAAGCAATGGTAAAAAGAAAAGTCTTCAGTCTTAATTTAAAAGAACTGACAGTTTCAGCAGACCTGCAGTTATCTGGGAGTTTGTTCCAGATATACGGAGCATAATAACTGAACTAACTCTCCTTGTTTAGTTTTGACTCTGGGGACAGAAAGTAGACCTGATCCCAGACGACCTGAGAGGTCTGTATGGTTCGTAACGAAGCAGAAGATCAGAAATGTATTTTGCCCTAAACCATTTAGTGCTTTATAAACTAACAGCAGGATTTTGAAATCAATTCTTTGACATATAGGAAGCCAATGTAAAGACCTCAGTACTGGAGTGATGTGATCCACCTTTTTGGTCTTAGTGAGGAATCGAGCAGCTGCGTTCTGAATCAGCTGCAGCTGTCTGATGGATTTCTTAGGGAGCTCTGTAAGGACACGGTTACAGTAGTCAAGTCGACTGAAGATAAATGCATGGATAAGCTTTTCCAGGTCCTGCTGAGACATAAGTCCTTCAATCCTTGATATATTCTTCAGGTGATGGTGGGCTGACTTTGTAATTGTCTTAATATGGCTCCTCAAATTCAGGTCTGAGTCCATGACCACACCAAGATTTCTGGCTTGATTTGTGGTTCTTAACATTAGAGATTGAAGTCGAGCACTGACTTTCAATCGTTCCTCCCTGGCTCCAAAAACAATAACTTCAGTTTTATCCTTGTTTAATTGAAGAAAATTCTGGCACATCCAATCGTTGACCTGCTCAATACAGTTACTCAGCGCCTGTATGGGATCATAGTCCCCTGGTGAAATGGTTATGTAAATCTTTGTGTCATCTGCATAATTATGGTTACATATTTTGTTGTTTTTCATAATCTGAGCCAGTGGAAGCATGTAAATGTTAAACAAAAGAGGTCCCAGAATGGAGCCTTGGGGAACTCCA
>NC_060171.1:4387123-4388010 GCF_021292245.1 Micropterus dolomieu
TGGGGAACTCCACGTCATTTTTGTCAGCTCAGATGTGTGATTACCTATAGACACAAAGTAGTCCCTGTCCTTTAAGTAGGATTCAAACCATTTTAGTACTGTGCCAGAAAGTCCAACCCAGTTTTCAAGTCTGTCTAGTAATATGCTGTGGTCGACCGTGCGAAGACTGAAATTTTGCCACTGTCAGTTTTTAAATGGATGTCTTTGAAGACCTTAACAAGAGCCGTCTTAGTGCTGTGGTGTGGTCGAAAACCTGACTGGAAAGCACTAAGCTGTTGAAAAACAGCTTTTTCAATGATTTTACTTAAAAATGGGAGATTTGATATGGGCCTATAATTGCTCATTAGTGAACTGTCTAGATTGCTCTTTTTTAAGAGTGGCTTAATGACTGCAGTTTTCAGGGCCTGTGGGAAAAAACCTGAGAGAAGAGACCTCTGTTTTAACATTTGTGTGCACGTAGATAGCAATCTGTAGCAGAGCTAAAATTTTTAGTTGCATTTAGTATGCATTTTAAGAAATTTATGAGAATTGATACCCAATTATGAATTCATAATTGAAGATTCATAAAATCAAAATTTTCCTCGTTTCAGGGCACCACCGGAGTTGTTGAGTCTCCGGACCTCTAGGTAGTTTTAATAATTATACAATTATTACTAGTGATCAGTTATCTTAAATCAGTCAGTCAGTCTCATATCTAAAGGGTCAATTCTCTTGGCAGGAACTAGAAATAGGCAATGCACACAGCTCTTGATTATATTACAGTGAATTTATTCTCTAACTAAGGTGATAAAAAGATGGTTGGATACAGGGAACATAAGCATTTGCTGAACAATGAGCCTGGAGGTTCGATTGTGGGAAGCATTTGACTCATACGGCATAGAAGAGCT
>NC_060171.1:4388030-4467029 GCF_021292245.1 Micropterus dolomieu
GACTTTGTAATTGTCTTAATATGGCTCCTCAAATTCAGGTCTGAGTCCATGACCACACCAAGATTTCTGGCTTGATTTGTGGTTCTTAACATTAGAGATTGAAGTCGAGCACTGACTTTCAATCGTTCCTCCCTGGCTCCAAAAACAAGAACTTCAGTTTTATCTTTGTTTAATTGAAGAAAATTCTGGCACATCCAATCGTTGACCTGCTCAATACAGTTACTCAGCGCCTGTATGGGATAATAGTCCCCTGGTGAAATGGTTATGTAAATCTGTGTGTCATCTGCATAATTATGGTTACATATTTTGTTGTTTTTCATAATCTGAGCAAGTGGAAGCATGTAAATGTTAAACAAAAGAGGTCCCAGAATGGAGCCTTGGGGAACTCCACATGTCATTGTCAGCTCAGATGTGTAATTACCTATAGACACAGAGTAGTCCCTGTCCTTTAAGTAGGATTCAAACTAGTTTAGTACTGTGCCAGAAAGTCCAACCCAGTTTTCAAGTCTGTCTAGTAGTATGTTGTGGTCGACCGTGTCGAATGCAGCGCTGAGATCCAATAATACTAAGACTAAAATTCTGCCACTGTCAGTGTTTAAATGGATGTCATTGAAGACCTTGACAAGAGCCAGCTCAGTGCTGTGGTGTGGTCGAAAACCTGACTGGAAGACATCAAAACAGTTATTTAGTGCCAAGAAAGCACTAAGCTGTTGAAAAACAGCGTTTTCAATGATTTTACTTAAAAATGGGAGATTTGATATGGGCCTATAATTGCTCATTAGTGAACTGTCTAGATTGCTCTTTTTTAAGAGTGGCTTAATGACTGCAGTTTTCAGGGCCTGTGGGAAAAGACCTGAGAGAAGAGACATGTTGAGAATTTGTAGTAGATCTGAGGCCATGCATTTAGAAACATTTTTGAAAAAACCTGTTGGCAGAATATCAAGGCAGCATGAGGAGGATTTCAGATGATTTCAGATGTTGTATTACGCAAAGAAAAAACACAAAGCTAGAGTGTTTTTGTTTTGGTATTTTAATTAAAATATTATGTACTGTGCAAATAACACTTCTGTACTGTAGGGGTGTGCCAAAAAAATCGATACAGCAATATATCTTTCTACATTTTTCCATGATACTGTATCAATATTCCAGGCCATCATATCGATTCAAAAAATAAAAAAACAGCTTCCTGTTGATACCAGCACGGCCATGCCCAGTGTACGTGAACGGCCATTAGATGTGCGTGTTCAGTCGTTGTATAGACAGAGATCAACTCTGAAACGCAGCTAAAACGCTGGTGTGGCTCGAGATCGTAAAGTAAACTTTGCTCAGTTTCTTTAGAAATATTAATCAGTTTAGCGCGGATACATTTATTGGTATACCGGACAATAAACTATAATCGTGAAATTCAACAATGAAAGTTACATGTTTAAATGTTGTTTTATAATGAAATAATGATGTTGATGCTTGATGTGTTTGAGATCTGACTGATGACCCTATGCTCCAATGTTGACAATGATGCATTTCAGCAGCTTCAGCTAGCTACCATTCATTTCTCACACAGACAGGAATACCCTAAATCATGGAGGCTCCCATTTATAACGGATGATGACTTCAAAACATATGATGATGTGCTTAAAAGTTTACCGATATTCCAACCACCCAAAAGTTTCAATTTGGCTTTACGAACTAACATTTAGTTATATCTGATCTAATCTGCTGCCAGCTAATTAAAAAAGACAAATTACTAATTAGCTTAGGGATTTCTAATATTTTGCCAAACTGGGAACCATCTATTAGAACCCAAACTTAATGAAGATGGCATACTGTAACATTCACCTATATAGCTCCATTAAATCCTGAGAAACACTAACGTTAGCATTCAAAGAAATCTTTCAAATGTTGATTTACAATGAAAAACACTTAAGTGGCTCCTCTGACTTTGCATCTCCATTGGCAGCTCCATAGCCACACTGTATCCTGCAGGCAAAGTCACAAAAACCCACCTGTGTGATAACATCCTGACACCTGGACCTGCAGGACCTTAACTATACATGCAGCGAGCTGGCCTGTAGCCTCCAGTAGCTGGTTAATTTGTGAACGGTACAGACTAAGCTGTTAGTCAGAGTCCCTCCCACAGAGCAGCAACATATCAGAGACCACCAGTCGGCTGTAAACAGTCTGCTGATCCCCGCGGTGGGACAGCAGCCGATCCCTGCCAAATGACGGGCGGGCCACCCCGAACAGACGGCATCCTTCTTGCTCCTCTGAGCGTCACAGAAACCCACTGCTCAGCTGCTCCGGGACACTCATTAACATAGAGGGTAACTCAAGTTCATCCCATCCCAACATCATTCATGAGGAACAGAGCGGCTGAGAAGGACAGAGGATAGATCTCCAAACAGAAGCAATTAGGACTGCAAACCAGACATGACCGTTATGGTGGGAGGACACTCAATGGTTGCAAGTTGAGTAAATAAATAGGTGAAATTTATTTAATATAATATATAGCACCTTTCTCAGAGCAAGGTCTCAAAGTGCTTCACAAAAGTAAAATCCCCTCATTAGACAATGTGACTTCCTCGAGTGCCACCGAGTGAGACACAATGTTCCATAGCAGCTCGGAAAGTGTAAGTCACATCTATTTATGGCAGTAATTTAATTTATTCGATTTTCGATTGATTCCTGCCATATACAGCTGGAATTGAATGATTAGTTGATAGACAGAAAGTGAATCCACAATTCTGATCATTTTGGTTCAAACATTCTCTTGTTCATGTGACATCTTGCTGCTTTTCTCTGTTTTAAATCATTGGATATCTTTGGGTTTCGCACTGTTGGTCCAACAAACCAACACATTTGAAGTCTTTAACACCACGGATGGAAAAATTGTGATAAAGTTAAGGCTGTTTGTAGTCTTTGTAAAATGTGAAAGCAATACATTTAAAGTTACCACTGCAACAAATCTGAGGAGTCACCTGTTAGCTCTGATGTCTTAAACAAAAAAAGCCAATTTGTATTCTGCAATTTCAATTTCAAAACACTTTATTTATCCCGAGGGGCAATTGCAGAGGCGTGTGCATTAGTACGATTTAAACTGTGTATGCGTCATGTGCTATTTAGGTTTATTGTAATTTTCCAGGCTTACTAGAAAATCCAACAATGAGTCAAAAAGACAAGACTGGAGAAAAGTCTAAATTGGAACAAAGTAAACTCATTTGCATGTTAGACTTAAATTCTAAACATGTGAGGTGCCATATGAAATTGTTTTACAGCCTGGATCTGGCACCTGCGCCCGTAGGGTTACACTTAAGGTGGCTATCATCAATATTTATCAAATGACAACGTGAAACCAATGTGACAACGTGAAAAGGGGTCGCTTGTAGGGATGAACCTACAGAGAATTATCAGCTGAATCTGCAGATTCTGGTTTTATAGAGCTTTATAGTGAGTTTCAGTTTATCATATAGCTGTCATTTTTGCTCGTTTCATGTTCACGGTCGACACATTCAGAGGATCACAAAACTTAACGTAGAGTTATAAATAGCACAACATCACAGTGCACTGTACATGACTCCCACCATCCACTGAGAAACAAACTAAACTCTTAACTCGCATATTTAGTTGCTGTTTTACAATCTCCAATTTCCAAAGCACACTCATTAATTATGGACAGAGGAGAACTCCAACACACACAGCTCAGTGCTGGCTGCAACCTGAAGGTTCATTTTCTACAACATAAAGCCTCCAGCTGCCACAGGCGTATGCTCCAGCAGTTTCACCTATTCAATAAATAAAAAATAAACTCACACAGCTCAGCAGGTGATTTCAGGGGGTTTTATCAGGTCAGGAACAGCTTGCAGGTGCACAGTGGAGGGAGTGTGTCAAGGGAGAGCAGCTCTGCAGCTCTCAAAGAACCCCATTTATTAAAACCTTTTAAAACCACACTTCAGCACAGAGTCGCAGGCTCTCTGTGGACGAGAGCAGAAAAAAAAGTAACAGATGGACAGAAAGACACAGGACAGACACTCCCGTTTAAATTGTCTCTCATCCACATTAGACTTCCTCCAAGATAAGAAAAAAGTAGAAGGTTACATTTTTTAAAAAGCCACTTGGTTGCTGCTTCTAACTTTACTTTGGACCTTAGTCAAAACTATATCAACTATTTTCCTAATTGCTGAAAATCTGCTGTCCGAGATTCCAAAGAAGGCAGTAGGGCCGCAACTAATGATTGTTTGAGTAGTCAACTAATCTGTTAATTATTTATTCGATTAGTCGACTAGTCACGATTATTTTTGTCACCCCCTAACCCTAACCAAACCAACCTAACCAATTTAACTAATTAACATATCTTACAAGTAAATTACTGATCTCCAACACACAGCCTAACTCGCTAACGTCACCATTAAGTGAACGAGGTTTACTATTCAGAATAACCACAAGTATCAACGTCAGGGGGAAACCAGGGAAGAAGACAAGAGTAGGATTCTCCTATAATTCATTGATTTATATTAACTTTAAAACTTTTAACAAAGATTTTTGCTTTGGAACTATATAAAATAAAAGCAAATTAAAAGCAAGTACTATAACCACAACTGTACACTAACAATGAAATGTCTATTAAGAACAATAAAGCAACAGTCCCCTTTCATAATACTTATAGTTATAACTCAGTGGAGAATGTTCTGTAGGCTACATCATGTTCCTTCATTTACTTTAAATCATTATTCAGATTGTAAAGACAAAATAACAGAGGTACAAACATTGAAACTATCTTACATTTGTGGCCTTTCTTCCTCTGTCGTTGCTGCTCTGTTGCTGCTGCTGCAGTGGTCTGTGCAACTGGGAACAAGGGACTCCGTGGGCGTGACTGGGCGGCCTGCCGGCACCGCTAACCTCACGGGCGCTTGTGGAGCTTCTCAACCCCAAAAACGTTTCAACATCAACTTTCGTAAGACTGACAATATTCAAATTCTACACAGTTGATTTCTCAGCTCAAAACTTCTCAAAACTGTATTTATTAATGAAATAGCGCCTGAAACTTATAAAAACAAAACCGTTCTGTCTCTTTATCCCATTGCTTTCCGCTTCTTGCATGAAAGCTTCTTCTTCGTGAGTAGTCTTACAGTCAAGCAGTCATGGCAGGCTTCCCCCAGCACTTCCTGCAGTGCACTGCAGTTAGAAATGAACAACCAGAAATGTTCTTAATAAGAAGATTGCTATCTCTCCCTTAAACAGCCTCTCTGTAACAACGCGTCGACAGATCAACATTGTCGATTAACGTGTCTATGTGGAGTTTATAGTTTGCTGAATTAATGCAGTTTTAAGTAATGCTTTCCACGTCTGTGTAGCTGCGAGGGTCCACCTGACGTAAATGTACCTTTTGGTCTTTGCAGACAAGCACGTCGCTGTTATTGGCTGATATTATCTTACTGCACATATTGAAGCAGTGTACATTTTTTGTTGATGAGTAACAAGGAATTAAACCCTCTAACCCCGATAGAGTTGGTGCCTTGTTGAAGTCAGAACTGAAGAACATTTTTTCTTTTCATGCCGTTTCATCTCATTCCTCATCAGAAGAGTCTTAAAATATTCAGTATTTCAGAAGAACTGGAGGAGGTACAATGTCGGTCTGTGTAGTAGAGATGTTTTTTATCTTTGCAACCCCACAAATCATCTGTCTTATCTCCTCACCCTCAGGTTGAAAACACAGATCTAAGAGGTTTATTTCCATGCAGACTGAAGGAGTTTCCTCTGCAGTAGGACTCAGAGAAATCCTCCCAGAGGGCAGTGAGAGATGAACCTTCTCACATCAGCAGCAGCTGATAAGAGGAAGCTAACACAGGTTCAATAACACAAACAGAAACAGGATGGCATGCCACACTATGAACAACATAATAATTAGGGCTGCAACTAGTATTTTCATTATTGATTAACGCTTAGATTAACTGACTTGTCTATAACCTGAGAAAACTAAAACTGAAAAATGACCACAATCACAATATCCAAGAGCACAACGTCGTAAAATGTATTTTCTTTATCTGATCAACAATCCAAAACTGAAAAGTGTATTTTACTTTATTTTTTATACAAAGCAGTCAATTCTGATGCGTGAGAACCTAAAACATCAAATGTTCTCAAACATCCAGCTGAGCTTATAGAACAGACTCCCTGCACAGCACTTACACAACCAAACTGATGATGAATTTGCTTTGAAACTCATTTTTTAGACACTTTTCTAGTCGACAGATTCTGTCGACTAGAGTCTAATGTGTCCTGTTTAACAGATCCGATGGTGAAGAAAGTCACTGTGCCGGTTCCTGTGCCACAGGTGCAATTGACACAGAATCCCGATCGTATATCAACAATAAAAACAGCTAAAACAGACAAAAAAGAAACAATTTAACTACGTAGCCTTCTTAACCATAGCAGAAGGACAACTAAACAAATAAGCAAAATCTGAACAAGTAAGCAAAATCAAACGCTCTTATTCTGAAAGGCTCCATGTAGGATATGTAGCTCCCACAGAGCGGAGCAGAACGTGCTCACAGAGAGCGGTTATCCATAGTTGAAGGACACAAAATGACAAATTAACTTGTTAACAACGTGCAGGCCAAACGCTCCGCTGCTGAAACACTTGTGTGAGTTGACACCGGACAAAACCGCAGCACAGCCGCTGCCTGGGTCGGTTCGGCTGGCGCCATTATCCCACACGTTTTCCTCCAGTTCATTTGTTGTTGTAGAACGTAGACGGCCTGTGCCTGCTCTGATTGGTGAGTAGGACTGTAATTGTATATAATTGTATAATTGCTTATATAGCTGTTTAATTAACCTGCATTTTTATCGCCATCTTCGCAATTAGCTTATCGCGTTCTTTCAAATCGCAATTTTGATTTGAAAACGATTAATCGTACAACCTTAGTCCTGATCAGTTCAGTCACACGATGTCTAAACAATAACAACTCAATAAATATGTGGCCTTTGCTGTGTGATTAAGCACCTCTGCTCTTCTCCCCTGAATGTCATATTCTATAATGTTGGTCAGCCATCTTTATTAAATTTGTCATGTGCTTATGGTTTATTCTTATCTGTTGATATTTTTTTGTTTTTTTGTATACTCGTTATTATAACTCAGTGTTGCCCACACATTGATTTATTTGTGGTGGCCCGCCACATTATCAGTGCTGACCGCCACATATTGATTTTCGATTTTTATTAATTTTTTTTTTTTTTTACTATTTAAAATGGGGAAAATCAAATTTGATTGTCAGTATCGGGGACCCAACTTCAAAGAAGTTATAGGCAAGCATGTAAGGAGCCTAGCTAAGAAGAATAGCTATGTTAATGTTAGAAACAGTTTGGATGTCTAAGTTAGCACTTTTATACCTTAGTTTCTATTAAGAGAAATATATTATTCATTGCACCCACCCAGTTACAGTGCACCAGCGGTACCAGACTTAATTACCAAAAACTTGCATGAGCCTCATGTTTTACCTGTAAGAGTCACATTTTAACACCTATGTCAAAACGTTATATTTCCACACCACAGAGCATCTCTCCAGCCTGGCTGCTGACAACTCTGTCAGATGAATTGTGAGTCTCACTGGACGGCAAAGAGCAGGTTATTTACCCGACTTTGCTAACATTTAGCACCGGAGCTGAGCTGCCGTCCTTTTCCATCACATTGGTGATTCAACTGACAAAAAGCAAGTCAACTCATGGGCTTCGTGACTGATTAATTGAATTATTGACATTTAGGGGGCAGCCCTAGTTTAAAGCTTAAAAAAGTAAGCCAACATGTCATGGTAAACCTCACAGTGTTGAAATGAAGACTACGGATTTGTATATGTTAGGTCACAGCTGTTGCTTCCAAGTTGTGCAGTTTTGAAAAGCTGACTTGAAAATAGGGCTGCACGATATTGGAAAAAACTATATTTTTCTTTTCTGCGATATATATTGCGATATGAAAAAAATACAATACGTTTCACCACATTACTTCAGTTGCTCTATTTGAAAATAATTGAGCATCCTAAATGAATTGATCAACTGATCGAGAATAATATTGGGATTGCTAGCTCACTGTGCATGCAGAGCCTGCTCGGCACTCACTAGTTACAAACTGTGTATCCAAGAACTCTTTAATCGGAGTGAATGATGTGACATCTGACAAACTTGAAATGAGAACTGTCCAAGTTTTCCTTTTCTATCAAGCAGCAAAAAAGTTGAGGTGGTTGAGTTAATTTGACTTGCTTGATATTGCACTGTTCTGCGATGTGACTATTGTGCAAGAGCACATTGCGATGACAATGTTCCGGCGATATATTGTGCAGCCCTACTTGAAAACCTCTCAGGACGCGGAGTTCAAAAATATGACCTTAATGATGATTTACGCTACTTCTAGAAGCAGAGTACCGACTGCAGGTCCCACAGTGATCAGTTTTATTGGCTTAATGGAGATGGTTGTAGGTTTTAAGAAGTTCCTATGAAGGTACACTTCACTGAAAAAATTATTTCTGCATAAATGTATGGCTGTCAGATAAGACGGCAGACTCAGCAGATCTGTAATTACTGTAACAACGACGATGACAACTTAATGTAATTTAACTGCACAGGTTTTTTGTAGAATAAAAATTACAGCCCATCATGGTAAGGAAGTAAAGAAAGGCTGACACACATCGGGAGCAAATGTTTACACACATCATAATTCATTCGGTAATTTCATTTGAATATATTATGATAATTCTCAAATAAAAGACAGAAGTTATTCAAATAAAGACAGAGATGCTTAGAAAGGTTCCCTAAAATAATTGAGGGGTGGAATTACCTGCACTGTAATGTCTCAGTTGATAAACTCAGAATAATGTACATTTCCACAGCACTGATTCCATCAGTACAACAACAGAATCATATCACACTCTCCACTCTGCTAAAAAACTTTCTCTTTGTAATCCTAATACTGCTCTCATTTAATTTCAACTGCTTGTACTTTGTCAGGCGTTTAATGTGAAACATCTGCAGGAAGGGTTGTTTCATTGACAGTAACGTAACACTGATCATAAATGGCAGAGTATGTCCTTTGAGTTACTGGAAGGCATACATTGTGAAAGCTACCCAACACTTTATTTAAAAATGCAGTTATTCCATATCTATTAACAATATTTACATGTATTGTAAGCTATAAATGCTTCAACCCCGATCACTACTGCACAGACTATGGCTACCAGCCATACCCAGGTACAGAAGGAGGAAGTAGAGACATATTGTCCGTCTTTAAATACAGTCTTTAGGCTCAACAGCATAGCAGATTTGTGTAGGTAACACATATATCGCAGCAATTTCACAATTAGCAAGAAATTCCCCCATTGCTCAGCTTCAAAAAAGCCGTTTTTCCATTACCAGTACCGCCTAAACTCGCCTCGCCTCGCCTCTACTCGCCTCTACTCGGTTTGGCCGTGCTCCGTTTTCCATTGCAGACAGTACCCAGAGATCGTACCCCTCAATGTAGCTGGTCGTCATAGCAACGTCACGCACAACTGCCGCAACGTAATGTTCAATGCGACACACACACCAGCGACCAATAAACAGCTGTCACTTAGGGCTGGGCGATATGGCCAAGAAGGCTTTCACGATAAAAACATTTCATATCATTCGATAATCGATAATTATCACGATAAATGTAAAGTCGCTATTTCTTTCAAGTTTAAAGGCTGAGTTTTGTTCCTGACTGAAAATTGAAGAAACCGGATGGTTAATTATGTGGTTCAACTTTTCTTCATGGTCAGAATGGGAGAAACACTTGATTCTAAACAGCGAATCACTTAACAAATCTGAGGGAGAACATTCAAAATTAAAGCTGCAAGCAGCGTTGTGCGGGCCCTCGCATTTGGAGCGCGACGGGGTGTGAGGCAACCACGCTGCATATTCTTGAGCTCTGCCGGTGCGGCTGTCAATTTGCTACGCGCTTCGGACGCTGCATAAAGGTGTTATACGTCACTTCCTGTGTCTCCTTTGTGCCGCTACATAGCCCTTGGCGCTATGACTATAAATGAATATTGCTTGACGGGGCGGGACAGTTATCAAGCACGTAAAGTTTTGTGCAGATGTGAGCATGCACATTGAAGTTACTTCGCCCTGTGTCATGGCGAAGAGTTGATCTTTGACGCCACGGGTACGCCCATTGACGAAAACTCACAGATAGCGCAACTTCTCATCGTCAATGACTTTAGAAGGCACAGCAGAAAATTGAGTAGTTTTATAACTAAACTAGTCCATCCATCGTCAACCGCTTATCCTGCACATCCACACCTAAGGACAATTTAGGGTTGGGGCAACTGGGGTTTGAACCCACGACCTTCTTGCTGTGAGGCAACAGGGCTAACCACTGCACCACCGTGCCACCATAACTAAACTTGTATATCTTTTTTCAGTCCCTTTTCCGCAACAAAATAAATCAAATCGAGCTGAGCTGGTACCGTGCAGTGGAAAAGGGGCTAAAATCCCAACAACAGGGCCACCCCGCCGCCTCCCGAAATAATGGGTTTACCAGCTCAGTTACTTTTGGTTCCAGTTCTGCTGATATTCACGCTGCATACAAATATACTTTTTCTTTGTCACTTAAGTAATAAGATCCACAAGCTCAGCCAAATGTATGTCATATCTTTCAAGTCAGCATTCTTTAACAAATTTTGAGCTTTGT
Organism: Micropterus dolomieu; assembly: GCF_021292245.1. Taxonomy (NCBI): domain Eukaryota; kingdom Metazoa; phylum Chordata; class Actinopteri; order Centrarchiformes; family Centrarchidae; genus Micropterus; species Micropterus dolomieu. The sequence goes on from NC_060171.1 coordinate 4,398,724, forward strand.
GTATCAGCATCAACTGCAAATTAAAACTGTTGAGCAGATCAGAAAACAGGAAGGTTTATTACTAACATATGATGATATATAAAAACATGCAAAAACTATATATAGAAATAAAGTTTCAAATGAAGGCCTGGTTCTTGCATTTGAAGCAAATAATGTCAGTCAACGCTTGGTGTAAGGGTGACGTTGGCGTAGGGAACATTTTGATATTACACCCATATCTTATTGTTGTATTATTACAAAATACTTATCTTTAAAAATACAGTGAGTGACAAACACTGATCTCCTTTATGAGTCATTTTTTCTTATACAATGCCTCGGCGTCAGAAATCAACAGACGATGTGAATTAATCCACTCTGCCAAATCTCAGCTAATCAGGACGGAGCGAGGCAGAGGGGAAAACAAACATGTCAGACCGAGAGTGACGGTCGCGTTGAGACGCTGCCTTGCAGGTGTTTTTTTTTTTGTTTTTTTTTTTCCCCATCTCTGACAAACAGCCACTGTGTGTCAAAATCACAAACTGTCCTCTCTGTTCGCTCAGCCGACGCCGGAACGTTTGCCAAGACACAAACTTTATTTATTCCACATTTGCATAATCTTTGTCTTTCTCTCTTTTTGTGGGGATGAGAGAGAGAGAGAGGCTCAACAGAAGCAGAAATAACCAGAATATCAGAATACCAGAATAACTCTGGAGAGAGGATTGTCCCAGCGTAAGGGTATCCACGCTGGAGTGAGCGGTGGTATGTTTCTGCATGAAGAACCAGTAGCTGACAGACATGATGCTCCAACACCTACACCACAGCCACTTCCTGTTCATCTGTCACAGGTTCTCAAACTCAAATGGATACAGAGTGGTATTTCGTACTTGAGGAACTCTGGCTGAGTATAAATACTGTAGTACAGATAGCAGCATGCAGAGGGCATTGTAACAAAACCACAACAAAAGAGTCTGCCAACAACAGATGTCTTACAGCTAGTGAAACCACCAACAAATTGTAAGACATTATTCAAATGTAAATAAAGTTGTGCCTCTTGCAATTTTAAGATTGCTATTTCAATGTAAAAATTATTCATCTTTGAGCGGTAAATTCAATCTGTCAGTGTGACTTACACATATCATTACAGAGCCATCAACATGTCACATAGTCATTTTCCAGACCGTTTGTTTTACTGAGTTTTATGCACAATTGACGCAAGAACATGTATCTTAAGGATTCTGTTCTTTCAGTCTCTTCAGCAGTAAAGAGTCTGGATTCTCTTTTATATAAGGTTTCAGGTGAAAAGGGTGAAAAAAGTGACAGGTGGTCTCTGAAATGCTGCAGCCATCAAGGCAAAGAGGAGAAATGCCTGGACGCCACAGCCAGATGAAAGTCAATGTCCTCACCCGCTCATACAGAGCTGTCCAGCGGGAGGCTGCCAGGGTCATGCATTGTGATCTGTCCCACAGCGAGCTGTCGCCACTTCAAAAGCAGGAGGGAGCGCTCGGCTTTTAACTCTCAGAGGCGGGTGGAGACAGGATGAGTAAGCACTCCAGAGCTCATTAATATTTGTCTGCAGATCCACACAGAAGGAGGAGTGGAGAGAAGAATCCATGAGCTGAATGATCTCTTCTTCTCAGCTTTAGCCCTCCACCCAGAACTAAAACAGCATTTTTCTCCTCCCACAACGGTGCTTTAGCAAAACAGCCCACTTGGTGTTCCAGTATGTACAGGGTAGCGATACTGATTACGGCTGCAACTAAGGATTATTTTCAGAATCAATTAATCTGCCGATAAGTTTCACGATTAATCGACTAAACATTTAGTCTATAAAATCAAATGTCAAGAAATTGTGAAAAATTACTATTAAGTTACGTTATAAGTCGCGGTGGATATTTTAGAGAGCCAGAGAGAGGCGGGGCAAGCCGGGGTGTTTACCTGAGGTGTAGGTGTGTGTGAATGTGTGGGGAGAAGAGAATCCCGAGGCAGGTGCAACGAATACTTAAAAACAATAATAAGAATGTTTGTGGACATTAAAACCTGCTTTCACAGGATGGTATAATGTGAAAATTTGAGATTTTTCCTGGGGGGGGGCAGGGGTTTACAATCCCGATGCCGGATCTGTCAGCCATCGCCGATAATCGAATCGCAGCCCTCTGAATCGTAATCGAATCGAATTGTGAGGTGCCCAGAGATTCCCACCCCAATTGACAATAAAGCACAATTAAATTTGGGTTTAATTACATTGATCAAAGGTCTTAGCTGATGCGAGGCATCCGTTTGTTTTGTTTTCAGGTACTTACATGAGTGAGTGCTGAGTCGGATATCTCAGAGCGACGTGAACACTATTTACAAGTCACAAACTCATAATTATATTAACTCCAACATGACATGAACAAGGCATAAACGCCCACATACAAACTCCAAAGAACTCAACAGGAAATCATCTTAGTGACATTGGTTGCACCGGCCACTTTTATTAAAGACCTGTTGCTGTTTGCTTTAGAAAGCAAAGTAAATTGTGATGCAATCATGTGCTCTAGAGCAAACAAAAAAAAAAAACGCTAAATCTATTTTCTGAGTCATCTGATTAACCGAGCAGCACACCTCAATAAAATATCAACAGTAAAAATAGACAGGGCTATTTCCGAACACAATCACAACCTATGTGAACAGAGATAGTGGAAGAAATAGGTGGAAAATAAGCTCTAAGGTGGCTCATTATGGCTGCAGACTGCTGCATCTTATCTATATTATTTCAAACACTGAATCACTGCATAAGGTCAAATTAAAGGTATAGTAAAGTAAAATTACATCAGCACAGAAAACCAACTCGACAGGTATACTAATTTCATTGGGGAACAAAGAGGCAGTGATGCATCTCTGGTGTTTGTTTTGAATACTGGTTTCATTGATGGTGGAGATGACAGGTTGAGATGCTAAAACAACTAAGACATCCGTCACATGAAGAATGAGGAGAAAAAAAAACACAAAGTTATATGAACGGAGGAAGATATTAGTGCCATAGGCAAGCGATGTCAAACGGGTGGCGAGTCAACTGACATATAGCACGATGTCATTAGTGTTGCACTGGCACATACCACTCCGACTGGTGACAAATGCCACTGTTGGTACAGCTGCATGCCACCTAAAAACAGCATCTAGTTCCACTGGCAGGTGCCACTTTTCACCAGCAGGACACTGCTGGAGTTAGCTTCTGATTAGCCATTAAGGGAAACTCAGGTCCAGATCAAAAGCCACTATGCCTAGAACTGTCAAATCCGGACTTGATTTTCCCAAAGAGGCTGGAGAGTCTTTATAACGCAGTTTCATATTTGTGAAACCATTAATTCTATTTGTGAATATTACAATGTATATGTTTTTTCGCATGTAGACCACATTAGACCAGGTCCAGATCAAAAACCAGACTCTGTCTAGTTGTCAAATCTGGACTAGATTATTCCACAGAGGCTAAAGTTTCTACCAGCAGGTAGCAGGTAAGTAGACACCTGCCACTCATGGGATGAACGCTATCTGTCAGCGGAACAGGGACATGGTACATGTAAGCCATCATAACATATCAGTGGGAAGTGGTATGTGCTAGTGTAACACCAAAGACCTGCAGGTCAAAGTGCCAGCCACAAAGCACCAGTCAAGGAGAGTGGTATCTGCCAGCAGAACACCAGTGACATGCTGTTTATAAGAGCCATGAGCCAGCAGAACTATAATCAGCAGTAGAGTAACGTTACCATCGTCAAGTAATTCTTGATAAAAGTTAAGATAATTAACCAACGGAGCTAAGGCGCTATATTAGGTACTGTATAACAGGTTAACGTTACCTAGTTGTTGCTCTGTTGGTCCACCTGTCACCGTCCGTGTCAAGGAAGAGTAATAAACAACTACTGCAAACATGAACAGTGACCATAAACCGATTCATTCATGCAGTTACTTCACATATCTAAAGATCGGCTATAACAAGTTAACTGTTAGCTTAGTTAGTTAGCCTGCTAGCCAACTTTAGCAAACACTCACGTTACCAGTCAAGGCACATAATGATCTTACATGACAGGTATACATATCAGACTATATATAGTGTTGAAGTAAGCTAGTGAACAAAGGAAAACTGTAAGAACGCGTAGCGACCGAGCTATAAGTTACCCTGTTCTGTCGTTCAGTCGAACGTCAAGTGAACTCCATTCAAAAATCATTCGCTTTTAAGTTGTATTGATTCTCTGCAGCCATGCATCGAAAATAGAAGATAATGTACATGTTTTTATGACTAAATAAACGAAATTGGCAAATTCGGCAAACATACAATCCATAATGCAGCACGTTATTTAAATAATATTTCACATTTCCCCTCGGACTGCATGCCATGGAAATTAGCATGATTTGTGGGGAAAGGAAGACTGCGAGCACCAACAAAACAACACAAATACAACTACAACATTTCGGATACAGTTAATAAAAGGACAATCGTAGTGGAATGACCATCTTTAGCAGTCATTATGTCGGGAACGGAAACACACCATTACATGCTGATAATAAAAGAGGAAAACTTACGGCTGCAGTGGTCCGGTTTGTTTTCCCTCGCTTGGTTTCGAATTGACAGGCTGCTGTAATGCGCATGCGTGGATAAATAAACGTTAGCAAGGGAAAGTATTGAAAGTAATAAAATGAATACAATCATAGAAACAATTATTTAAAAACAAAATAATAACACTTTAAAAAATGCCAAATTTAAAATTGTATAAATATGTAATTACATAAAATCCTCACAAGTCATACATATAAAAAACATTGTTTTACTAGGCCTACTTTAAGTTGTGTTTAATCAGTAAACTAAACACGTTCTTTTTTTCTGAACCTTTATTTTAATTGTTTTTATTGTCAACTGAAAAAAAAAAAGTCCCTCCACATTCATCTCTTAATCTTGAAATAAGAGTTCATCTGCTCTCAGTGACTTATACTTAAACTGACATTGTACTTTTTAAGTTCTTCAAATCATAAATTCTTCCACATCCACTGTTCATACAGATGGATACATATATATTCCAACTGTTTTCAGTGCTTACACTTCAACAATATCTACCTGACAATAATACACTTTAACTGACACTTAACTGATAGTAACTCCTATGAGGAATTCCACTTCAACTGAACCATCCAGTTCAATTTGTCACTAAAACTTCAACTAACATTTCAATTCCTTCCAGCACTGAAACTGAATTGAATATTTAACTGGCCAATCACAGCACAGCATAGGATTCGCTCAAACTGTGGTCCGACCTTTTTATATACAGTCAATGGGGTCCGACACTTTCATGGTTGCGCTCAATTGTCGCCAGCGTCTTTTTTCAATTCATTGCGATGGGAGCGCCACGTTTTTAGAACATTGGTAAAAAACGCAAAATGCAAATGCAAAAAGAGTCGTTTTCTAGCTTGATATGGTCAAACGCTGTTCCTGGGGCACTTGTAACAGTTACAGTCGCTACCGGAGAGGTTGAAAAGAGAAGTACGATTTATTCTCTTTCCAAAACCTAAAATAAAATAAAGACAAATGTCGACCGTGGATTGATCCTAATGTAATGTTAGTTAGCTAACGCAAGCTAACTTCCTACTGAATGTAACGTTATAAAGCCCTACTGTTCTGCTTTTTAATGATTGTAATAATGAATAGAGGCCTACCCAGCTCTACAGGAACAGTGTTGATCCTTAATGTCGTTGTCTTTTGTCTCAGTCGTCGGGGGATGTGATGGTCTGTTTGAGTCAGTTTGAGTCAGTCTGAGTCAGTCTGACAGCCTGAATACAAACAATAAATAAATAAATAATGCAACTGCAAAACTGTCTGCTTCTTTCTGTGATCGCTTTTCCCAACAAACTTGACAATATTTCTCTGAGGAGTGCAGTAATAGACAGTGGCAGCGCCGACAGTTTGTCGGACTTAGCAACAGTGACTAAGGGGGGCGGGGCTTAGCAAAGGGTCAATTTCTTTCAGTGATTCAGTCTTAGCTATTACTGCCATACCAACGCATTTCAAAGCTGAGGACTCAAACGTTTTCAGACATTTGTAGCAAGATTTTAGCAGTGAGTACACAAATTACCCAGACTGAGGTAAATCAAACTCCAGGCTTAATTACATCTGTAATTAAAATATTTTTCTATAATTGCACTGAAGGCACCCTTTCCACAGGTTCACTCTGCACTGTGACTGTGACAGCAGATTTCTGTTTTGGCCGTATGACAGGAGTATGCCAACAGGAGTCTGTCAAGTGCAGAAGGTGCGATACTGGCATCAGTATCGACATCAGGCAGGTATATGCCAGCGTCCAAACACTTGACTGCAGTCACTGGAAGTGACAGCTTCCCATTCAGTGACTCCATCCCCTCCCCCCCTACAGTTGGTGTGTTTGGAAGGCATTTCTGCAGCACTCTGTCCTGCCAGGAGTCAAAATAATGTTATCTGCTGAAGTGCAGATGTCACCAGCATCAGAAACCCAACCTAGTAGAGTGTATGTCCTTTTCAACACCACTGAGTGTCTGGTCTGAGATGACATGTATCTTTGTTATGTTTACTCCCTTCATGTGTGATCGACCCTGGCCTGTTCATCAGCTGTCATGTTTAAACAGGTTGTTATGACCCTGGGGTCATATTTTGTTATTTATTTATCTCTCCCTGCACTTTCAGCTGTTCTCCTCCCTTAGAGTGTGTGTGTGAGTGTATGCAGGTAATAGAGAACAGGTGGGCACACTGGATTGGTCCTGCAGAGCTGATTGGAGCCTCCTGATTGGTCACCTGGATGACAGCAGCCATCTTAAGCCCCACTGACAGGAACTCCTCTCTCTCTTTGCCATTCCCAACCTGAGCCTGTGTACTGTGTGTTATGTCTGTGTTCATTGTAAGCAGAGAACTGTTGTGAGTATATTAGACTGTAAGTGAAGCTGTGTAGTGAACACATTAACTTTGAATAGCTTACCTTTGTAATTCTGATTGTTGTTGACAACCTTGTTTTGCTGGCTTTAGCCAATTTTGTTTGCTATATAGCAATTTTCTTTGGTGTAGCTTTATTGTGTTAGCTAGTAGTGTGTAAGAGTGAGAAGCCCTTTTTGTTTGCACCATTTTTCTCCTGTTTTTCATAATAGGAGCCTAGTTTAGAGCTTTGTCTTATTTATTTTTTGGTTTAGGAAAGTTCTAGGTTTTCTTAGTGTGTTTTGGTGTGTTTCATTTGTTCTGGCATTGCTTGGGAATGGTAAGATTGGGAAGCAACACATTTATGTTACATCCTGGATACCCCTAGACCTTGGGATGTAACAAGGTACATTGGTGATGTAAACCTTTATTTCTACTTGACAATAAAACACTTTAACTGATAGTAACTCCCATCAGGAATTCCACTTCAGCTGACCCTCCCAGTTCAATTTGTCACTAAAACTTCAACTAACATTTTAATTCCTTCCAGCACTGAAATTAAATTGAATCTTTCACTCCTTTTTTGACATGAACTGACTGCAGTCAATTCTGTTTCAACTTCCACTTCACTTTCTTTCAGTGATTCAACTTCAGTTATTACTGCCATACAAAATCATTTTAAAGCTGAGGACTCAAACATTTACAGACATTGACGCTATTTCAAATATTTTGACTGCAAAATTTCAGCAGTGAGTGCACGAATTACCCAGACTGTGGTAAATCAAATTCCAGGCTTAATTACATCTGTAATAAAAATTTATTTTCCATTATTGCACTGAAGGACACCTTCCAAAGGTTCACTCTGTGTGACAGCAGGTTTCTGTTTTGGCTGTCTGACAGGAGTATGTCAGCAGGGGTCTGTCAAGTGCAGAAGGTGTGATACTGACATCAGTATCTACATCAGGCAGGTATACCCCAGTGTCCAAACATATAAACCTGTATCCCCTTATTCTCCTGAACTTGCAAAGTTTGAACTCTTAAGGCAATTTAAAAGTTGGTGGACAACAGTTTGTAAGTACACTAACAGCTGCACCCCCAGTCACCAGTCTGTCAAGCTCCTGAAGTTTGCAGATTACACCACCCTCATTGGGCTCATCTCTGATGCCTGTGGCAGTTGAAGAAGTTCAGCCTGCCAAAGACAATGGTGGTGCACTTCTACACTGCCATCATTGAGTCCATCCTCACCTCCTCCATCACCATCTGGTACGCTGCTGCCACTGGAGGAAAGCTTGCAACTGACTCCTCCCACCCTGGACACTGGACTGTTTCAGACTCTCCCCTCTGTCAGGCTGTGGTCCATCAGGACCAAAACCTCTCACCACAATAACAGCTTCTTCCCTTCTGCAGCTAGCCTAATTAACAAGGCCCAGGTCCCTCACTGACAGTCCCCCCTTCCCTCTCAAATACTGTATATCTTTGCACATATAAATATTTCATTTCACATTATTGCACATTCCCAGTATATTGTACATATTTGTTTTTTGTTAAGTGTTAATGTTGTTCTTCTATATTTTGTCAATCTATCCCATATTTATATATTTCTACATTTATTTATGTCAACTACATGTTTGTCTACGTGTAGCACCTTATCTCCAAAACAAATTCCTTGTACATGTAAAAACTACTTGTCAATAAAGCTCTTTCTGATTCTTTTATTGAGAAAGGTCTTTGCAAAATCCCTTGCCCCCCGAGTGTACCAGAGGTGTCTGAAAATCTAAATTAGATCCTGCTGCACTAGAAGAAAACCAGGATGACCAGGAGGACCAATATCATTAGGAACCATCCTCTGGTGAGCATGTATAACCAGAGTAAATTTAACATCAATCTGTCAAGTAATTATTGAGATATCCTTCTGTGGATAAACCTGGATCAATCAGCATCATCATGCGCTGGGCAGAAACAACAACTTCCCTCTCATCAAACAGCAGCTCCGCTCTGAGCCATCACCAGTGTCATATTCATGTTACATTATAGATGGAAACCTCAGAAGCTTTTACAACCAGATTACTGACTGTTTAATTAAATTGAAAAATGCTCACCACTCACAGAGCCTGTGATAGAGAGCATAATTCTGCTGCTGTATTAGCAGGAGACTCATTACTCACCACTAATGAGTTTCTCCTGCAGAGGCACACCACAGCAGCAGGCCCGAGGTTCTACTCCTGCTTTATGTTTCTAATCAACTGTCCTCCTCTGTGAAGAATATCACCAATAAACTACACACGTGAAGCTGTCTTCCAGATGGAAAACAACAACTTCCATATTGTTCTATTTGGTCCTTTTGCTGCCTGGGGGAGAAAGGGGGATCATTAGCTGGTCCTGATAGATGCTGTTCACACTGACCACAGGATCATAGTGCTGCCGCTGCTGTTAGGAAATGGGAATCTGACCCCAAATGTCCAAATGGTTGTGTTGCATCGCCACCATAAAGTTTAAACATTTCATGTTTCAGAAGTTTCAAACTGGTAGATTTTGTGCTGTTCATTTTTTCTTAATTTTTCACGAGTATGAATTTTACTGAATCACCATTTGGTTTGTCTTTAAGAGCTCAGTGTTCTTTGAAAAAATATGTTGTGTGGTCAAACCATGTCTTGGTGTTTTTACACGTGCTGAATGTCCACACTGGAAGGATGAAAAGGATGCTGTTACAGTCTACTCCAACATCCCGCTGCCTCCCCAGTCTCTCTCCAACAACTTTGTGTCTTTTGCCATACTTTCAGTCTGTCCTTGAGACATTCATGGTGTTGCATTCAGTAGTGTAAAAATTACCAAAGTGAGAGAAATAACTGTGTGAAGAATGAAAGAGCTTGAGAGAGAAGTTCAAACTCTACCTACTTTCACACCTCCACGCCACTAGCCAATGTGTAAAGTTGCTGGATTATCAGAAAATTCCATGACTTCTTATCTAATGTAATCTCTAGTATAATCTAATAAAATGTACTCTCTCTGGTCTATCAAGTATAATCCATCATAGTAATTTAATCAATTCTGGTCTCTTACCTATTCTAATCCATCCTAATTTTATCTATTCTTTAGTCAATTCAAATCTAATCTAAAATATTCTAGTCTAGTCCATTATTTAGTCTAATTTGTCTAATCAAATCCAATGATGTCTTTTCTCTAATCTAATCTAACCTATTCTTGTCTAGTCTAATCCAATGTAGTCTATTCTCTGTCTAGTCTATTCTGTAGTTCGATATAACTAGTCCTGTCTATTCTCTTGTCTAATTCAATTTAATCTTGTGTATTCTAATCTAATCTACTGTTACGTCCCTGCTGTCTAGGGGTAGGAGAGACGTAAACATAAACCAGATGGATTTGGTATGGGTGGAAAGATTATTTATTAAGCAGTCTGATACACACAAAATGGTCAAACAGTAAATGGGCAAGTGGGTGCTGCGTAAAACAAAGAACCAAATATAACAAAAAGAGATCCCTCCTACGTGGGGGATTACTAAACTACTTGAAAAAAGATAAACAAAAACCTCTCTAGCCGTTGTTCAGAAGCGGAAAAAACACAGGGCCCTCTCTAGCCCAAGTCTGTAGACCACCTACTGGGATCAGCCCAGGTGAGTTACCAACTCTCAGTAACACACAGATCTAACAAACACAGAAGCTGTTTCCACTGAGGATACGCGCACACACACAGAGAGTTCAAGGTTAGGACCAGCGTCAGGGCAAACCACATGGCAAAAGGTAGCTGCCCCGAACCAGCAGCAGACCAGCCTATTTGAGGGGGGGAAGGCACGAAGGCGGTCCTGCAGGCAGCTTGGCGATTGGAGAAGGGGTGGTGCGCCGCTCCAATCAGAATCGTCGGAGGTGGGAGGCGGGATCAGCCAGGCTTGCCGAAGTCCAGCCAATCCCCCGCCTCACAGTGTAACACATGCACTGAACAAAAAACTACAGCAGACAGTGGTCTATCACCAACGTTCATAAATAATCCCAGGAAAATAATAAGTCCAGATGCAGGCTGGGTGGGTGTCAGTGTCACCCAGCAGCAACACAGATGACACAAAAATACGTCCATAAATCCTGACGCCAACCTCCCAGCAACCTCAGGGGCAAGGAAGAGTTGGAGGAAGAGGTCGACAAGGTGATTTACTCATCCTGTCCACCCCAAAGATGAGCTCCATCAACCCTGTGAGTTTCAGCAGGCCCTGAGGAGTAGTGGCGTTATGTGGTTTTGTTGCAGACAGAGAGCTGAGGGCAAGGTGGCCTGTGATCTGGACAGAAACACAACCTGAACTTTCTGCTCTGTGGTTACAGATGTCCATTAAATTGACAGCAGTCCAGTGTAAAAACAACAAAAACTACAGTCTGCGCCAGCATCATGACAGCAAGTTTCTTCCAAGAAAGTAGATAATCCGTATTTGTAAAATACATGCAGAGGTACAGAGTCATCACAGTCCTAGATGTTGCTATTATCTATTATCATGACATGATCATACATGATAGCATCAGTTATGTCAGATCAATATGTTAACTTGTTAAAAAAAAGTCCTCATGAGCCTGATGATCCAGATGTGATGTGCTTTATTACTATATGAACTAGAGTCTACAGCAGGTTTATTGCTAGCATGTAGCATATGTACTACATGTAGTTGCTGATAAATGCTCATGTTAGGATGGCAGCATGCTCACAAACCCAAGACTAACATAATAATGTTTAGCAGGTATTTGGTTATAAACCAAATTGATGAAAAGATGAAAAGTTACTGTTGTGGTTATGGGTTTTGGTTTGTAAAATTTTGGAAATGTATTTGTGTTACATTCCCTTAGCAAAAAAATGCCTGGACTGTCAGTAATCAGGTCTTTACATGTCCTTTCATTTGAGAGTGTAGCTCATGTCATCGTTATTCTATCTTAAATCAGTACAAAAACAGTACATAACCAACACTTTGTGCTTGCTGAAAAAGGTCCTTAGTGCAGTGAGACCAGTATGTTTATTTATAAAGATGAAGTGATTCATTAGATGTCAGTGTGACTTTTAAAAGTAGACTGGGTCTCGGAAAGCTTAGACAGCACCGCTTCATACAAACCAGGCTATATCCTGCTGTGTAGAAATCTTTGGTCCTCTTCCCTCTCTCTGCCATGAACAGATTTCTTCCCTCTCTGCTCAATGAACTCCAGAAGCCAGATTCTTGCCTTATCTCTTACAACTCTCCCCTGAGGTCTCTAGAAAACCTTTCAAAATACTCAAACTAAAAACCCCCCAACAAACTCTGAGAACCAGCTTCTGCCTCAAGAAGAGCTTTTAGAGAATTAAGAAAAATCTAAGTTATGGCCATATGCACCTTTGCCTAAAAACTGCCCTTCACAGTTTAGACCAGAAAAGCCCTGGTTCAGAAACTTTTTCAGAGTTTAGTTCTCAGTCACGACTGACATCCATCAGTGAAATGAGTCTGGAAAAGCTGAAGTGGAGGTAATTGATCGCAGAATTAATACATGAGTTAACAGTGAAATTACAAATAACATTTTTATGAAGTTAATAGCTGCAGGCTGATTGTGTGAGAGAGAGACTTCAGCAGTGGATCATTTCCTTGATCAATGATGATGTGAAGAAACGTTGAGAGCATGATAACAGCACAACAAGGAGGAATGAAGGAGTGGATCATTACAGACACAAAGCATCAGAGAAGATCTCAAATATCATCAGCTAGACAGAAACACCAACACAGGAATATTAATTTTGAAAGGTTTGATGAAATGAATATTCACTGGAGGTCTACAGCATTGAAACCACAATCATCAATAACCTGCCAAAGGATTTCAACAAATCATTCATGTGATGTGCAGAAAATGAATGAATTAATACAATATATACATTTTCCTGCTCTGACAAATATGTCAATTCAGGGCTTCAACACATAATATCAGCTGTTAGCAGTCTATAAAGATAGAAAATGATAGAACATGATACAAAATGCTCTGGTCAATGTGGAAATGTCTAAATTCAAGAGTAACATAATTTACCCCTTGACGCAGATTGCTGCGAATTTGCATCATACCTCTTCCTTGCAGACTGCAAGCCAAGATAGCACATAGATTCCCCCAATGCCTGTTGGTGCATATTCGATATGTACCTAGGAACCTTTTGCAGGTCCTGGTTTCTCGTTTGTGCCTATTGTCGCTAATTTGCATCATACCTAGATCATACCTGAATTTATATCTTTTCTATGTTCTACAAATTAACAATCTTCACTTAATTTAACATCAGTTTGAAATATGTACGTTACGTAACTCATCTAACATTGTGAAACAATCGTAGTTTAGTTAGGTTTAGGCACTAAAACTACTTAGTTTTAGGAAAAGTTTGGGTTAAAATAACTACATTATGTGACTTATGTGACTTTAGTTACTTAGTCACGTGATTTAAGTCATGTGACGTAGGTCACCTAGGAATGATATTTAACTTAAAACTTTAAATAAGTCAACTTTGACTTTTTTCCCACGGGCTTCCTGAGTTTACTCGACCCATCCATCTACCCCAACCATCTCCTTACACAAACTTTGTTGCTCTTTATAGTACGTCACCTGACTTATTCCTTTGCCACCATCATACAGCCACTCGAAGTCATGGCCTAACAATAAATGTAAATATGGGTTGTAATTAGCTGCAGCAGAAGTAGAAACAAGTAGCTTCTCATTTTTAACACATAACTGGATTTTGACTGTTGAAATTACAACAGTTGCAGGCAGATTATATCAGCTAGTTGCAAGCACTGTCAAGGGTAGGCTGAGTGCGGTCTTAGATGTGGAGCCATCCACAGACAGGAACCCTTGACAGTAGGACGTCACGATTAATGGACCCAGCAGACTTTGCCGATGAACTTTGCGAGCTACAGTGTGACTTAATTGAGCTGAAGGTTTTGTGGAGGGAGGCCATAAATTACCTTGAGCGGGAGGTTATTGGATCGCTGGCTCAAGGAAGAGTTGCTGCCAAGCATTGGTTAAGGGACTCATTACCGCCATGGGCTCTTCACTTCCTCCACAACTCCGCTCCTCAGCTAGGCAACAGCATGTGGCTGTCTAGCCTTTTGTTCTCACCTGCTACTGTGTGTTCATCTGATCCTCAGCCTGCTAGCGCTCCAGCGGCTAGCCACTTGCCTGATCCCTGTCCTGCTAGCTCGCCAGCGGCTAGTCACCTGCCTGATCCCTGGCTTACTAGCGCCCCAGTGGCTAGCCACCTGCATGATCCCCAGCCTGCTAGTGCTCCAGCTGCTAGCCCCCTGCCTGTTTTCCAGCCTGCTAGCATCCCAGCACCTAGCCACCCACCTTGCCTGCCCGTCTGCCTGCCTAAGGCTCCAGCTAAAGACTCAGAGACTATGACTCTCCTGGCTTACTTTGCCATGAAAGCCAGGGAGTCAGAAGATGCACAGGCAGCCAGTCTCCAGGTGTCCAGCACCTCATCCCCCAGGCCACCCAGTGTTGCTGAGACTATGCTCCTGTGTGGCATTCTTCCGGGTCAACACCTGATTCTGCGTTGGTGGTCCGATCGGTATCAACTCTGCCTGCTGTCCGATCGACTTCAGTTCCAGCTCCTCTGTCAGTGGCCTGACAAACAAAAGCACCGCTGGTGGACCAGCCGACTCCAGGCCGGAGTCTGTTCTAGTCGCCGGTACTCAGCCTTGCTGTCCAGTCCTGTCCGGCCAGTGCCAGCTTCTAGAGTCCAGTCCGTGGTATGGCCGACGCCAGTTCCTAGATTCCTGTCTGGTTCAGCCTCCAGAGGGGTTCGGCCTTCGCCGCCAGCTTCCAGAGGGATTTTGTCTTCACTGCCAGCCTCCTGCTCCACCTTCGGAGAGGTTCCGCCTTTGCTGATGGCTTCCTGGTGGGTTCTGCCCTCATCACTGACTTCCAGCCCCACCTCCAGAGAGGTTTTGCCTTCTGGCCTCTGGGTCGACCTACGGAACTGTGTTGCCCCCTTGCTCTGCTCTGTCTGTTGGGTTGACCTCCGGGTCGTCCCCCTGAACTGTCCTTGTCCCTCTCTGCCCTGCCTTCGGACCGCCCGCCTGATATCCCCATGTCCCTTTCTGCCCTGCCCCTTTCCTACTATGGACTTTGTTTGTTTTTTCAACCCATGGACTCTGGCATTTTCTTCTGCCCCTGCTTGTTCTGTTTTTCTTTTTTATGTGCCCATGGACTCTGGCCCTCCTGTCCTCCCTCCACCCGCCCTGGCTCAGTTTGTCTTTTGGACTTTGTTTTGTGGGGTGGGTTTTGTTTAAGAATGTCTGGGGACGTTCTTTGATGGAAGGGCACTGTTAGGACTGTGGTTTGGGTTCATGTTTTCCTGTCTGTTTTTGGTTTGTGGTTCTGTGTTTCTCTGTGTAGCCTTGTTTATTCTTTTGTTTGTTTGCATTCTAGTTTGGTGTTGTAGTTCTTGTCTTTGTATTTATTCTTGGTTCAGTGTTTATTATTTTGTCTACCTTGTGTTCTGTTTCATCCTAATCTCTGTCTGTTTCTCTGTTTGGCTGTTTCTGTCTGCTCTCCCTCACTGTGCCCTGTCTGTTCTCTCCTTGTGTCTGTATCTTAGTCATTAGTCCTATGTCTCAATGTTAGTGTAGTCCTGTTTCCTGTTTGGTCCGGTCTCTGTTCCCTGCCCTGGTTTTGTTCTGTTATGCAGTTGTTCCCTGTTTTCTGTTTTACTTTGGTAACTCTGTTCTTGTTTGTTCCCATATGCTTCACTTTCTGTTTTATTTTGTAGTGTTCAGTTCTTATGTGTCCTTGTCTAGCTTTGTTTCCTGTTGTTTGATTACCTGTGCTCAGCTGTGCTTCCCTCCCTGCTCATTTGCCTGTGTATTTAAGCCTTCAGTTCTGTTCAGTCTTTGTGATGTCCTTGTCTTACATTGAGTGTTCTGTTCTGCAGCTGTTCTTTGGATTTCTTTCCATGTGCTCTGGATTACTTTTGTTGGACTTACCTCAGTTCTGGATTTTGTGCTTGCACGTAAGCCTGTTTTGTTTGGCATTATTAAATCTTTATTTTTGAACTGCAACCATCTTGCCTGTTGTTTGCGTTTGTGTCCACTCCTAAGACTGCACTCAGCCTACCCTTGGATGGCACGGCGCCACAAGGGGGGCAAGAGGGGGCCCCCTGAGTTGTGACAGTGACCCACTTGCAGAGAATAAATATAAATGAAGCCTTCATTTTCATTAGCCAACATAGCAAGGCTAGGCTATATAGAGTGGTAACTTTTAGACTAAATGATCATCAAAATGAATGCTGCAGCAGAGAGCCTTTTTATTTTTTCAAACCGCCTGTAGCCCTACGAATAGCTTGCAATTACTGTGATAGAAATTAAACCTGTAAAGATGTAGCCAGAAGTCTTTTTATGTGATAGTGGTGTTTTGCGGTCCCGCCAAGTGAGCGTGCATCTCCCTGGTATGTATTTTGACCTGCAGAGACTATATTGTTTTACAACGCTATGCTATTGCTCAGCAAAAGTGATCATTCTACAATTTTCCGTTGGGTAAAAATCTACTTTGAATTTTGGAATTTAATTGTAATGATTGAATTGTTTCTCTCCAACAAATAGGCTATTTTTGTGTAGACTGTTCTATGTGTACTGGTCTAGCCTAAGGACACCTTATTCTATGTTATTATTATGAGCTGTGTTTAGAAAATATGGTAAGGTAGGGAATTGTTTGCATCTAGTCTAAAAGGATGAAAACAAATATGGAAATTGGCATAGCGGGACAATACCCAACTGTTTTACTATACAAAAAGCTTTCCCCCTCGCTATTTTTAAATGCCCCCCCAAGTCACTTCATCCCAGCACCAGGCCTGGCTGGCTAGCTGATTAAGTTACTGTAAGCTCTATCTGTTCAGACTTTTTAATGTTTCCAGATTACTTCAAATAATGTAAAATGGTAATAAATATGCACTAGAAGGCTACATACAGTATATGATATCATGCTAACAGGCTGAGGCTAAAGCTAACAGGTCCCAGGTAAGAAGTCAGCATCCTCCCAAGATGATGAAGAAAAAATAGCTACTACTCTAATGAGTAAGTTAACTGCTTGCTACACCACAATATCCCATTTTCTGTCACATTTGATGGAGCAAGGAGTATGGCTACGTACTGCTACCTGTTATCTTCATTTCAATGTTCTGAACATATGTAGCTACAGATCTTGAATTGTATTACATGTATTTGTGTTGTATTCTTCTTTGATGGAGAGGAATAATGTGATGAAACTGTTTGTACGCTTTGTCATGATGGTCTGTTGTTTTTATAAACTGCATCATCCTTTCTGTCATAAACTGCAAGCGAATAGCTTCCATCATGTTGCTGCTGCTGCTGCAATTAATCCTAAACTGTGATTCAACAAGTGAAGGCCTTGGAGTGAACAATGAGGATTAACAAGCTCCAGGTGTTGCTGTGAATACTCTAAAGATTGTCCAAAGAAGACAAAAATAAATTTTAAAAAATTGAGCAGAATAGAAAGTACAGTGGACCTACTTCTAAAGTGTTGTATTGATCCAAATAAGATGAAGACAGATCAACTGGAGGAGAAGCAGAAATGATATTTCTCTCCCTGTACAGAGAGCTGGTAATTCCAATCAATTTTGACTTGATGTTCATTACTTTATAGTTTGAGAGGCCAGGCTTTCTTCCAGCAACTGCAGCAGCTCAGCAGACCTTCCCGGGGTAATAAAGGTTTACAGCAGAGCGGTGACCGTTAGCACTCTCAGCTGGTCCCCTGTGGCTTCCTGTGGTGTTGACACCTCGTCCACAGAGAGTCATTATTCTGAGTGGTGGGCCGGCAGGAGGCCTCGGGATGAAACGAGTATGAGCATGTATGAGCTGCTGCTGGACCAGAGGTGCAGACATAACAATACCAAGAAGATGGATCATTATGAAGCTGGTTCAGTAGAAGAGCTGTGAAGTGTGGGTGGGTGTAACGGCGTGTTTGACAGCAGTGGAGTGTCGTGTTGAGGCCTCTGGTCAGACAGAGATGGTTAGTTAAATGTCTTTAAGTCTCCAGAGTGTTGGCCAAGCAGACGCTGCAGAGCTGAAGAGTTCAGTTGATAATCACAGCACAGAGTCCTCACATTCAGTTACAACATGCTGTTATATGGTGTTCTGAAAGTGCTACAGTTCTTTCCTCCTTTCACTTAATTATTGAACCTCATTATAAATCACTTGGCTGATTCAAATAATTTTGTACTGTTCAGTTCAAATATTCATTGTCACTGACTATGTAGTTTGTTAAAATTTTTTCTGAGCTAAGTTCATACTGCTGCAGGTCACTAGTACGTTCACTCTGATGCTAGTTCATGTTGTTGTGTTAAGTTCAGTATAAAAGTAGGCACATACTGTACAAGCACTGTTTACCAAGAGTACTACCCCACATTGTTGATTTCGCAATAGAGATATAGAAAATAGAGATATTGTATTTTTAATTCGACATAATCATCTTTGTCAAAACCTGCCGCCTACATTTCCAACAATGCAACTCAACCGCCAACAGTTCTGACGTTATTTTTTTCAAACTATTAGACCCCATTTACACCTGGCATTAAAATGTGATCTGTATCGGGATAAGGACAAATGCATGTTAATGCCAACTATAAACACGTGCACAATGCATTGGGACTGGGGTGCGACTGGGCAGTTGTAAATGCACTCCTGACAGTATGAACATATCGTAAACTCCACCTCTTCCTGCTAGCTTAAGGAAGCCTGGCAAAGACCACAAGTAGTAGCAGTAGCTAGCAAGCAAGTCCTCCATCGAAAAAGTGATTTAGAAATGAATACGTTTGTGGCATTGCTTCCCTTGGCATCGGACATGCGATGTTTGTTGAGAAGCCTCCACAAGCCTCACCTAATCCAACTGACACAAAGTGACCTCACTTTAGGCAATTTATCAGATTTCACACAGCTCCTTCTGCAACCAAATAAACTTTTTTCACATGCAGTAGTACTCCCCAACAAATCAGAGGAATTGCCCTTTAATAGCTCAAAGGGCAACTATTTTCAACATTTCAATTATGCTTATCGGTTCCTAACTTTTTGCATATTTCAATCGTGGCCTTGATTGAACTGCAGTGATCTTTTAACAATCCATAAAAGTTGTACTTATCTACCAGGACCTTCTAGGCAGATGATAATGTCATGTTATTTGTTATGCAGTACGTAAACAAAGCGTGCGAGAAGAGAGTCTGTTTCCTGGACCATCGCACGCCACAACAAATGCTGAAAGTTTGGCTGAGCTTCACTAAAGCTACTTCAACGCGGCATGAATCTGAAGGAACACACCGTGTTCAATATGTCACGCTCTCCCAGCTACAATGATGCCCCAGATACAGCTAACGCTAACAGTCTCACGCTCAGGTACAAACACGTGAGCTGGCATTCATGATGTCTACAAATGATTCAATATATATATTTCTTAGAGACGAGTCCCCAGAGACGCCCCTCTAGTACAGAGACTCCTTTCACTTTAGCCATGTAGGGGAAGATGAGCAAGGAGGAAGACGATGAAGGTCACAGAGCGCTGACAAGATTTGTGGAACCGGATTCAATAAGGACCGGATTCAAAAGTAGAATTGGAATTGATGAAATTGAAACGATACCCAACCCTAGTAATAAAAGCTTATAGATAATCTCTACTTTTGGGAGCTGCAGCAGCTGAGTTTAGTTTTGCTGCATGCTTCTCATAATGACACTCTGTGAAAACAGACGGGGGGTTTGTTTGGGCAGCTCCATCATGAGCGCCATTACAGAAGCTGCAATATTTGTTTTGTTGTTTAATTAAAATTGTGTGTGTGACAGGGACGCTCCTCTCAGTCTGATAAGACTGACTGTTATTTGTCCGAACACTCTTATTAGGTTTCATGTGAAAGATGAAAGCTATTCACCTCGTACAGGATCTTAATTATCATACTTCAACAGTGGAACTGTGCTAGGAGAGAAAAATGGCTCATTATTGGAATTGTTCTGGTGTAAACATTTGATTAAAGACAGTCTGCATTCTGCTCTGCTGCCCCAATAACTTACAGTTATAAAGTGTTTTAACTTAATGAAACCTGGAGGACAGCTTTGCAGATTTAAACAATCTCAGAAGATTGCTGTCAATCATAACTTTAAATAACTGTAAGGAAATAACTCAAGTAGAGGTTTCTGGAATTTAACAATTCTTCATCATGAAATATTTTGCAATTACAGCAGTGCTGCTGCACACAAATCTGTTGTGTTTGGTGTTTTGCATAATGATTACCAATGTGCAGAATCCAGAAGGAGACCTACTCTTCTTCTCTTGGTAAATCACAGATTAAACAGACTGTGTGAAGACATTTACACATGGGGGTTTGGGTTGAATAGATTATTTCATTAAGAGTTAAGTGAGCTTTGTGGTGTTTAAAAAACAACAACACTGACTGTACGCAGGAAACCTGGTACCCTACATGGGAGCCTCAGTCACTGGTTAGTAACATTTTTCTGGAGATTTTAGCCCTGACTAGCCCAGACTTCAGATTGGTAGTCTCACGAACTAGAAACTCGAATAGGTCTTGCCAGTTCTTGCAATGTCCAGAGTTTAATCTTTCCAAATAACACAATTTACAAAAACCTAGAAACTTCAACCTCAATTGATTTTCATGTTTTCACCTCTGTTGAAGGTTCCCAGGCTCCTCTGTGGTTTCAGTAAACTCAGCATTGCAGCATTAAATCACACTCCAGTTTTATACTAGCTGTTGTTAAAAGGGGTATGAGATTTTCCTGATCCTTTAGAGAGTTATGAGAGAACTCAGCTGAAACCTCCTCAATAACCTGCAGGTAATCTTCAGATGTTTTATCAGCATCATGCAGATGTTTGTGTTTGATGCCTTTTACATGCTTGATTACCCTTTTACTCTCTGCTCTTCAGTCCACAGTAAACTCACATTCTTTGCCTCTACAGTGACCCGGTCTCGTCTGCATTAATATTTCATGTCACCTAAAAACTTTAAATGGGAGTGAGGCGTGCCGGTCTTTAATTCCTACTTGTTCAATAATTAATGCTGTTGGATTCTGATGCACTGCAGAGCGTCTCTACTGGAGGAAATTTACATCCACTTACCCACTGATCTACATTTCCCATCAGGCTTAGAGAGCGCCTGCCAAATTCTTTACCAAACAGAGAGAGAGAGATAGAGACGAACAGTATCGAGTTAATTCATTGTTCAAGTACTGCAGTTCTCTGGCTGATTGTTGAATAGTTTTCTTTCCTCAACAGTGAATTATTAGATTTCAGAAATCTCTAGATCAACTTTAAAACTGTTCAGAAATGTTAAAGGTCAGCAGGAAAAGTCTGTTAAAGGAAGTCTTCTTCATGAACAAATAAAAGATCTCATCTGCAAACCCAGACAGCAAAGATATTATCTACTTATGTATTAATAAAGTATTGTGAGTGTAATAACAAACAATTACGGTTTCCTCCCGTTTGAGTAACATTTGCTAACAACTACAGTAAGCAGCTGTTTTAGGGAATTACTGAGATTGAAGAAAAAGACAAAAGAATAAAAAAAAAACTTGTCGTCAGGTGTTTTTAAAGATGTACAACTTTAGTAGGAACCAATGGGTGTCAGTCAGGATTAGAAACAAGCAGCATGTCACTTTTATTTGGCAACTGTCAATTTAGCTAAAATGAGAACTGTCTGAACTGTTTTGAGTCACAGTAGAATTAATGAGTCATTAAATACAACAGAAAGTGCTGATCCAGAACAATACATTGATCAGGTACATTCACCTCTGGATCTTCTAACTCTGCCCCATTAAGTGACAGTTTAGCTGTGATTGACAGGATGCAGTCTTCAAACCTCTCCTCATTGGTCGGATGGGTTTCTACACTCTTCACACCACCAAACACAGCGATTTATTTTTATCGTCCCAAAATAAATCTTAATTCCTGAAAGTTAAATCACCTGCAGCTTTAAATCCAAAACACTGACGGGGGTTTTCAGGGGACAGTCCTGGATTTGGATCTCTGGGTTTTTCACCATACAGTCTGTTAACGCCTAACATTTTTTATTTTTAATACAAGTCACTCCTTACATTTGAATTTTCTACTTTCAAGGTGGTTTAAACTGCAATTACCCTGTAGTGTGAACTCTCAGACATGCCCTGAAATCTTAACGTGACACCTCACCCCTACTCTTTCTTTTAATATCTACTAATTTCTGTCAACATATGATTGATTGTGCGCAGCAGCTTATTGTAGCAGGGCAGATATTGTTAACCTTTACAAAGAGCCCTCAGGTAATTAAATGCAATCTAATACATAAAACAGTCCTGTATTTTATCTCTGTAAAGATAATTATGTTTTTTGACTCTGCCAGAGACAATTTGATTTAAGTGGTCATTTTGTGCATGTAGTTATTAATGGTGTTGCATTATATTTACATGTGTACCTAAAAATCATATTTGTATATGTACATTATGTGAGATATATGCTTTATTTATGTATATCAACATGTATATATGTTTCCAAAAGTCAAGAATGACTGATTCCCATCTTTTAGCCAATATGGATGAGAAGTCTGTAGCTGTTTTCATTCTTTATGCTAAGCTAGGCTAACTCCAGCTCTGTACTTAAGAGAAACTCAAAGTCTGTCTAAAAGTCTACTACATATGTAAAATTGTTGTATGAAGACTTTTTGTCTATGTGAGGTCTGATAAATGTCCTCAGGAATCAGCGCTGGTTTGTGGTTAAAAATGAAATAAATCTGTTGATGTGGACTTACCAGACCTCTGTAGAGCCTGCTCGAGGCTATTAGCTGCTACTAGTATAACAAATAAACTGTTGGTGGGTGAGTTGCATTGTGGGTAATGTAGGCACAGCAAGGTTTTGACAAGGAAGAAGAATGCATGGAATAAAAAACAATGTTTTATCATTGACCGCTGTGAGTACGACAATGCTGCAGGTGTTTGTACAAATTTGTGGTTGTAGATTTTGTTGCAGAGCAATGCAGTTAGAGATTTTTGGGATCGATTCTGTTCCATTTCTTTTTAAATAATGTAGTCAATTGGCAGAGAAAGCTTCTGAATGGCATCTCAAGAAGTCTTTTTTGGTAATACGTCATCAGGCCTTTTTAAAACAACACTATAGAAACTACACAATCTAAAAACATCTTACTTAACCATGCTCTTTTCACACACAACTGCTTCCATTATACATTTTGTTTCTTCTGGTTTCTGCTTTGGTACTTGCACTCTCATGTTTTCTGTCTGTAAAAATCATTTGTGAAGCTCCAGAGGTGTTTTAACGTATCGGTGGGAAGCCGCTGTTTTTCCTCCAGCGGGGCAGAAAATGTGAAACGCTTCAGGGAGTTTCAACAGGCTCTGAATCGAGACACAAACTCCTAAAGTGCTTTCATCACTCCAGGGACAAACAGGATTTCACAGCTTTGTGCAGCAAATCCTGCCTCCTGGGACTGAAAATGGCTTTCTGCTGTGAAATACCTGTAAGAGCAACAATAAAAGGAACAACGATGGTGCACCTACTTTAATACTAATGACCATCCTGATTTAAAACCATATAGGCTGAAAAAGAGGTTCTGTGTATGAAGTTAAAATTGATAGATTGCTGAATAGAGTATATGTGTTTGCCAATTATGTCGATCCTCCAAAGTTGCGGCCTGTTTACTCAACAATAAATATCACCCATTCAAACTGCTTTATTATGATCATTTTATAATACTCCAATACTGTAGGTAAATTTTTTTAATGTTTTGGACGAGGCAATGATCATTTCATCAATCTAACCCCAATCTGAATTACTGGTTAAGGTAATTCAGTCAGCACTAATTTGGTTATTTGCAAGTCTAGTTGTTTTTTTTTTTACATTTACTGTAACCATTTCAAGAGCATTTAAATGACTATATTTAATTGTAAAGCAGGTCCCAACTGGAATGTAACAAAGTATATTTACTCAATTGTACAATTTTGATTCACTACTTAACTTCAGTATTTCCATGTTTTGCTGCTTTATACTTCTACTTCACTACATTTCAAGGTCTCCACTAGTTGCCAGGCAACTGCTCAGAGCCAAGAAATGTAAAATGACAAATTAATGCATATTTTGTATGGATGAAACAAGTGAGATAGAATGTGTTAATTAGTGACCATATATTTACTGTACAGCTTTAAAGTGGTATCAGTCTTCTCATCATCATCAAATCTTTTACCTAAAACGTTGAATTTTCGCTTTAACAATATGGATTTTGAATGCAGGACTTTTACTTGTAATGCAGTATTTTAACAGTGTTGTATTGCTTTAACTTAAGTATCTGTGCCACAACTACACATTGACGGCCAGACATTTTGTCACGATCATGTCCTGAGTTTTTCTGTATGCTGTATTTTGATTCTTGATTCTCTGTTTCTAGGTTTTGTATCTGCAGTTTAGGCCTGTCATCTGTTCTGTAGTTTAGTTCTCTAGGTTTTATTTATTAGTCCATTCGGTATCTGCTATTTAGTCAGTGTTTTGGTTCCATCTCTTGTGTTCTACTGTTTCGCCTTGTTTATTCTCGTGAGGATTGTTGTGTTGGTTCTCAGTCTGTTCTCCCTGTTATGTTCTAGTCCATCTGTAATAGTTTGTAGTCTACTCTGTGCCTTTGATCCGTGCCTCAGTTCCTGTCTCTTTCTGTTATTATCTGGTGTTTGTTTCATGCTTTGTTTCTGTCTGCCTGTCTGCCAAGTGTTTATTGTGATCACTATGTGATTAGTCGTTTATTTGTTTATGATCATTCTGTGTTAATTTGTTCTGTTCTGTTCAGTTATCTTAGTCCGTTCTGTCTTGTGGAGTTGCCTGTGTTTCTCAGTTACTTGGTCTGTCTTGTCTGTTTTGGGCTCCAGTTAGATTCTTGCCTTGTGTTTTGCAGCCTGTTAGTGTTTGTTTTCCCCTGCTGTCTCTCTGCCTGCCTATGTCTGTCTGCTGTCATTATTAGTATCACCTGTTTCTCGCCCTCCTCGTTAACCTGTGCTTAAATGTGTGTCACTTCTGTTCAGCTGTTGCTGGATCGTTGTAGGAAAAAAACAGTATGAAAATTTCATATCACGATTATAGTGACCAAAATTATCACGGTTATCAGTATTATCACGGTATTGTAAAAATGTGCCAAAAAGATTCAAATGTACTGACACACACACACTGAAACCATTTCAACAAGTTTTATATTGAAAACTACAAATACGATTGCTATTTTGTTTGCATAAAAAATAAAATAACAGCAAATACCTTTTGTAAACGTATGAAAATCATCAGTGTGCATTATCAAGATTTTATATTATATATTATATAGGTAATACAATTACCTCGTGCACAATTACATGAAAACAAATAACTCTTTAGAAGACAGTGATAGTAAATGCAATGAGCCCAAAAACTGACATAAATACAGAGGAGTCTGTGGCGTTTCTAGATGATGCTGGTTGGTTGACTAAACTGCGTGATGCGTTATCATGTGCAGTGGACGAATAGACTCTGCCGACACACGACACACACAGCAGCAGAACAACGTGTAGCGTTTTTACAAGAGCAGCAACACCGAGAGCTTCAGTTTACACGCTGTTAGCAAGTCAGTGAGACAAACCAAAGCTAAAAGTTAACTCACCCTTTTCTTCAATCGAGTTTCCCTCAGCGCTCTCATAAAAACTAAAATATGACCGGACAGGTTCCTGCTTCTGTCATTCACCTTGTGCTGATCAGTGTTGGGCAAGTTCCTGAGAAATTGTAATATATTACTACTTATTTATTACTCCTTAAAAAAAGTAATATTATTTTACTCATTACTGGGTGATAAAAGTAACTATGTGCAGGGGTGTTCATGAGAGAGAGAGTTAGAGAGAGAGAGACAGAGGGAGCAAACGAGGAGGTGCTGCATGAATATATGCTCCTCAATCAAATATGATTTTAAATATGCCAAGTAAAAAAAAAATAAAAAGAAGGAAAATCAATGTGTGGTGGTCAGTGTTGATAATTATCCAAATTATAGGCTAATTGTGGGAAACACTGCTTTCACTACCACCCCCCTTCACCCCCAAACAAAGCAGTCTCTCCCAACTTTTTAACTAATGTCATATTCATAACAGCAGCAAGGAGTATGGTTTTTACAAAGCATACAACCTAGGACTAACATTTCTTAACACCACTGGCTGAAATAAAAAAGTAAATCCCGACTTTTGAACAGCTGTTTTTCTGCACATGTAACCTATTTATAAGAGCAGTTTTTTTTAACGAACAACATAAATTGGACGTTTTCTTCCATCAGAACATCTTTGGTTTGCAAGAAGTTTTATTTGTTCAATATGAATTTGACTTTTTCTCAGGCTGTGACTATATTGAAGAGAAGAGAAGAAGAAGCAGTTTGCAGCAACACAACCTCACTTAACCTCAGAGACATCAGCTCCCAGAGCCAAAACAACATCATCGCCATGAGTGTAAATCGGGTTCATCTCCTTAGTCTGTCAGTCTTTTTCTGTCACCAGTCTGACAAGAAGCACAGACAGCTACTGTGATGGAAGAAGAGCTAGTGAAGACTGAAAGACTTGACCTAAAGCAACACTGGTAGAAAAATCCTGTTATTTGTCTCACCGCTGACTGGTACATTTTCTGCCTTGAGTACCTAAACAGGATGAAGCTTCTTTATGATGCTGCACATATATGGGACCAACTGTTGGATGATCTTAAATGCTCTTTTAAATCTGAATTGGAAGCTCTGATGTTGTTGTTTGCATAGTGAAGCAGCATTCTGTTTTATGCGCCAATGGCTTGAAACAGACTTCCTTTACAAATAAGAGAAGCAACTATAGATTTAGTAGTTTCAAGAAGCAGCTCATGACTTTTTTATGTTTTTGCTTTAAACTGATTAAACACACTTTTATTTATGCATTTATTTGTTTTTAAAGCCCTGTCTGCTACCTTTTCCAGTTTTAATATGTTTTGTGCGTGTGGTGTATCTGCATGCTGCTGTATTGTATGTTTTATTAAGTTGTTACTCGGTGCTCGTGAATGTAAAGCAATTTCAGCTACATTTTATGTAAGAAACGTACTATACAAATAAATACTATTATTATTATTATTATTGATTGGTTATTTTTTTCTACTGCACCTTTTTACTTCTGCCAAGGAGGTTGTGTTTTCAGTGCCTCATGTTTGTTTGTCTGTCAGCAGGATTATAGAAAAACTACTGGCCTGATTGTTATGAAACTCATTGAATATTGGAGCCAATCAGAATCACAGGCTGGATATCCAGACATATATGGTGCTTGTGTTTGCATTAACTTACATAGAAGGTCTGCACTCTCTGAGTGCCCTTCTAGATTCTGGATTAACTGGATTTAGGGCAATGCACAGCTTATTATTGCACTGTAATTGCACCATAACTGTATTTCTGTTCTAATCATTGTTTTTGTTTATTTGTATTTGCTTTCATATTATAAAATGCTTTAAATCTTGTTAAATTTACTATAATTTCTTTATTTTGCCTTCTACTACCTCAATAAGGCTTTTGGTGTCATTATTTCTGCAAATCCAGTGGTGGAAAGTAACAAAGTACAAATACTTCGTTACTGTACTTAAGTAGTTTTTTTTCGGTGTCTGTACTTTATTAGAGTATTTTTAGTTGTTGCAACTTTTTACTTTAAGTTTGCTACATTTCAAAACCAAATATCGACTTTTTACTCCGTTACATTCTGCACGAGACCTCGTTACATTGGGATTAGTACCCTATGCAGCGCATCTGAGTGGAGCAGCACTGAAAAACACATGTAAAACTGATAAAGTCTACTCTCGCGAAACAACTTCAGCCAGCTGATGCGACACAGGGCAGAGCTGAATGGCCCCGCCTCACTTTCCTGTCAAAGGTGAACGCTTAAAACTTGATAGGTGAATGTTTAAAACTTTGATGAGAGGATGAAGAGCTATCCTTCTAAGCACGAGAAGAGAAAAACGCAATGAGAGTGAAGTGCGGGAACAGAAGTCAGGTCATATGTGTTCTCTCCTCTCAATGTCTGATGTCAACAGATCACACTTAGCCTAATGTGCAGCTGCACAGCTCTCGTCTGTCTGTGTCTTAGTTGCTTGCCAGACTGTGGTTGAACAATGTTGAGTGAAATACAACTCTTTATTATCATTTTATAAATAGTATTTTATATTTGAAAATGTACTGAAGGAAACCTGGAGGAGCCAGTTTGAATGGGCCTGAGGTAGCTGATAACATATATATATATATATATATATATATATATATATATATATATAATTTACAGAGGCTATGCTGAAGTTTGTCAATGGAGTTGATGTGGGATCATCAGCCAGTACAAGAACATTCCAGCCAGTCAGCCTGTAGCTTCAGCCAGTAGCAGCACAGACCCAGTACAGATTTCTTTAGCAGGTCCCACAGACCCAGGTCAAAGACAGGCAGCCTCAGCCAGTACAAGTACAGCTAGAGATGTACAGCCAGCATCAGATACAAGCAGCTCAGACCCCCAGTCTTATCAGACCTCATGAGGTCTGAGTTAGTGCGCAGAGGTCCATTCAAACAAGCACTGGATTTTTCTAGAAGAGGTTTCCTTTCAGGCTTCTTACAGAGGGAGGATTGTAGTGAGAGCATTGTGGTGTCAGGTGTGATTGTGGAGCAGCTA
This sequence comes from Micropterus dolomieu, assembly GCF_021292245.1. Taxonomy (NCBI): domain Eukaryota; kingdom Metazoa; phylum Chordata; class Actinopteri; order Centrarchiformes; family Centrarchidae; genus Micropterus; species Micropterus dolomieu. The sequence goes on from NC_060171.1 coordinate 4,427,293, forward strand.
TGTTTTTGCAGTGTGAGTTGCAGCCAGTTTGGTAACGTAGCTGGTAGAGTTTTGCAATAAAATATCTGAAAACTGAAGCCAAATTTTGCTCTGTTTGGGACTGTGAGCTGCACTTAACGAGAGGTGCTGAAGTTAACTTGTGTGGATTTTTGATGAAATTGTGAATAGACAAGTGTTTCAGTTAGTTTTGGTTTCAGCCTCCTTGTCTCATCTTAACATGATCCTCTTGCGACTCAGTTTTTCTTATTGTGATTCACTATAACTTATAATGCTGTATTCAAATCTGTCTTGAGTGAATTTAAAAAGATAGATTGTGTTTTGTAAGATCAATAGATTTGAATGTGTAGTACTTTTACTTTTGATTGCGTAAGTATTTTTTTTTCTTTTACTTGAGTATGTTTATCCTGGATGACTTTTGCTTTTACTTGAGTAACATTTTTCATGTGGTATCTGTACTTTGCCAGTGTGAGTACTTCTTCCACCACTGGCAAATACACTTTATATTCACGTGGCTATATAGTAAACAGGAGTGGTGCACTCATGTATATGGATAGGATACTATGGGTATGGTAAGGAGAAGAAAAAAGAAGATATACCTTATTAATCCCTCTGGGGGAAATTCATTTTTTTCACTCTCTTTATTATGATACAAACACAGATCCAAAATACACACACATACACAACCAGGACCTTTACACATGCATTAATGTACAGCGAGATGTCAGAGCGAGGGCGCTGCCACATAGTCGGGGGCATTGTAATTCAGATTAGGTCCAGATTTTGAATTTTGTTTGGACTCAGTTTCCACCTCTGAGCAGAAACATGAAGACACACAGATAAATACACACTTTCACAGTCATGCACTGCATAAATTAACACACGCACTCTGAGCCACCCACAGACAATTACCATATAATTACAGAGCTTATTATTTGTCTCTGCAGGAGGTTCAGATGGTTTCTGCGTTAAAGGAACATTTTAAATCAACAGCTGGAACAGAAGACAGAAAATCCTGCAGACTATTCTGCTCAGAGTCAGCTGCAAGTACACTGGCAACACCATGGACCACCAAATCCATGGGGAAGGGGGTCAGAGGTCAGAGAAAAATGTACTTGGGTTATGAGTCAAAGATTTTTTAAAGTCAGGTATGAAGATACTCTGGAGTTTTTGAACAACATTATAGTAGCACAATGGATCAATGTTTTTATGAGTGGGTGGGTACCAATGGATCCACACTGTTTGACAGATCTTGCTGATCTATGTACCAGCACAGGCAGAGAAGAAGATGACTAGCAAACAATAGATGTAAACAATGCAGGTTTCATGTTAAAAGGACTTGAAGGAAATGCATTTAACATGTTTGTTAGACCTCAAGGGTACACTCAACGTGTTTTGGTGAGAAACGCTGAAAAAAAACACAACATTTGTTTGTTTGCAAGAAAACTCCACAGAGCTCTTTAAAGATACCTTTTCCATAAATGAGGTGTACAGAGTTTTTCAGGCACTGGGAGTACTATAGAAATATTAGGAACATAAAAATTGATAAATGGTCACCAGGAGATAAACCAATTTTTTATTACACACACACGGAACAATTACCCTGAAATGTTGTTTGTTTTATGTATGTTATTAACTTGTTTGGATTACGTTCTGTGGTTCTTCAGGAGGAATGACCTGAACATCCAACCAATCTAAATGTGTTCGTCCGATCAAGGCGTCAGTGTCCTTGAGAAGCTGCAGGACTGCGACCGTCCTCACACTTCTGTGTGAAACAGAACACTTTTCTTTGTGTCAGTCGCAGACATTGTGATTATTTTGACAGTCCAAAATGAATTTCCAAGTTTTGTTTGTCTCTGTGTTTTTCTCCATCAGAGGCCTTATTGAAGTGTCACTCTGAGTGGCGCCACTGCCCATTTATTTTCCCATTATTCCTGCTGATAAATATTTTGATGTCTCTGTGTTGTTGCGGCAGCATTTAAGTGTCACAAAAAGAGAAGGAAATACTCAAGGGTCCACTCTGCACTTTGTTCTTTTACAATAATGATGCACACAGTTAACAATGTTTGAGATTAGACTTCATTACAAACAGCACATGGTCACTTCAGTCCAATATTTTATTATTAGTATTGCCATGTGCACAATAAAGATGAGAAATGGGATAGTATTTGGCAATTAGACCACATCGTGAAGCCATCATATTTTAAGGGGGTGGTGAAGCTTTGAACAGTAATGGAGTCTAGACAGTGGTGGAGATGACATAAAGAGAATGCTTAAGATCAGATGTGATGAGGAGTGGACTCTGATAAGCTCAGTCTGGGCGCTGGAGGTAAAAGTGGTGGAGGAGGGTCTCAGCGATTCCACACAGCTGCAGAGAGGAGAACAAATATAAAGTCAATCAAATATTTTGTGCAAGTTCAACTTGCAGTAGATAATTTCACCCCTTTTGATGTGAGTCTGAGTGAAAAATGCTTCAGGAGCCTGAAAAGATGCTTTATTAACTCCCCTTAATGTTGTTAGGGCCTGTCTCCAATCAGGGGTTATGTTGGTTGTATGGCTGGTTGGTTTCTAGTTGGATTTATTATTGGTTGGTTGGCTATTTGGTTTATTGGGTGATTGACTTGAAGGCTGCCTAGCTGGTTGTTTTTGCTCGTTGGTTGCTTGATTGGTTGGTTTAGTTAGTTGGTTGGTGAGAGGGTTGTTTTGCTTGTACAGCTGGTTTTCATGTTGTTGCCCTCATATTGCTGCAGTCATATCTGTCTATCTGGACAGTGTGATACTTAAATCGGCAAGTATGAACACTTTGCTCTCTGACTGGCTAATGAACAGCCTGACTGGAGCTGCAAATCCACTGACAATGTTGGGAGGCTGTCATGGTTTTGGGTTGGCTGGTGAGTTTTCAACTGAGCTTTCCCGTGTTTCTTAGTAGTTTCGGGGTTTCTCTAGTGTTCTGGTTTTGTTTTTCTGTCTGTGTTCCTTGCGGTTGAATATGTTTCATTTTGTGACATTGTTCGTTGTCTGTTGCTGCAAACTTTACTTCCTGTTCCCCCCCCATCACTTTATTTGCATCTTCAATAAACAAACAGGCATCATTGTAACTTTACATAGACCTAACATTAAAGTACAACTACAGTAAGCAGCATACAGCCGAAAATAAATAAGTAGAACTAAATAAATATGCAAAATACATAAATAGAAATATATAAATCAATAAAAATAAATAAATAAAGGGTGTTTAATCAAAATAAAACGAAAGTAACTTAGACTGTACTTCCTGTTGTAATTTGTAGTTACTCTGCTCCTGGTGTTTCTTGTCAGGTCCTACTTCCTGTGTTAGTCTTAGTGGGTTTACCTGTGTCTAATTAGTTTGTCCCACCCCTGTGTAGTGTTTGTTTTTCATTCCTTGCTAGTTCATGGTTGATTTCAGGAGTTTCATTCACTGCTCTCCATTATGGACCCATTACTGTATTTGCGCATGTTGAACTGTTTCTGAATGTGCAGCTGGATGATCTTTATGCGGGATGGCAGTGAAAGGATTGAACTTTGTAAGCGTAAATCATCTGCAGTTAAGTATGTAATTCGGTCCAGTGAGTGCTCAGTGATATTTGGTTCTGTTACAGTCAGTGATGGTTGTCAGTGGCAACAAAGCAGATTAGGTGAGTTGCAAGAGGAGGACTTCTTCTGACCTACTGCTGCATGTGACACACTTGTATTTACAAAGAGGTGCATTTGATTTGTATGTACACAGACAAGACGATGGGATTCAGCCACTCCATCTCAGCGTAAAGCAGTGTCTGAAGACATGTCGAATGACAGCGGGAGACGACTGATGAGTAACAGCTGAGCTAAAGGCTCCCGTGCAGCTCCACGTCTCATCTGCGCTGACAGATTCAGGACAGTAACATCGCATCACATTGCAATCAGCATCAGCAAGACGCGGGACAAAACAACAATAACTGCACATTATTTCGGGATTGCAGAGTTCAGATTGTGAAAAAGCATGATGCATAATCTGAATTTGCCAGTTGTAATAAATGTACAGGAACTCACAGAGGCATAACACAGTATTCTGTGTGCCCCCCCCGCCCCCTTCCTTATGTTATGGTATTGTCATTCTCCAGACATGACATAAAGTTAAGATATGGGCATCTGATTTCTTAAACCCTAATATTGAGAGAAGCTTCCTATACCACACAATGAAAGACAAATGAGCAAGACTGGAATATGATTGTATTATTACATTTCAGTCCTTTAAAGTGTTACATAATAATATGCCTGCATTGGGTTGTGAAAGAAATACTAATGCCTAGTCCGTTAGGCAGGCTTCAGGGGGTAAACAATTAAAAAAATGTAAATTGGTCATTCACAACTGAATATGAATTACAAATTGCTACACACAGAACATTTGGCCTGTCACTTCACCCGATGAAAGAATAAAATAAAACAAAGTATATGATATCTCTTTAACTAATCTGCATTTTACAGATAATAACTTCACACTTCAAACTGACTAGTGTCACCTCAAACTCAATGCTGCCACATACTCTTCATAAACTGAGGTATATTATGAATGTTTTGCTAAATGGATGTACTTTTCACATGATTATCCTAACTAAATGCAAGCAGATTCAATATCAGCATGATAGGAAAGCACTGATAGCTGGAGGAGTGCCAGTTCACCTCCTGAGGACTGCTGAAGACTGCTTCGGGGCACCGCACTGAGTGGCAGCCCCCTCGCTTTGACATCTCTCTCTATGTGTGTGTATTTCAGACCTGTGTGTGTGTATAGCCCCGTTTCCACTGCATGGTACTCGACTCGCCTATTTTTGGTTTTCCATTGTGGAAAAGTTGTGCCTGTACCTGCTACCAGGTACTTTTTTTGTGTCACCTCCGTCGAGGTTCCAAACTAGCTGTGGCGATACTAAAATGTGACATGAAAACACAGCAGACTGCTGATTGGTCAGAGAGAACTGTCACTATTCACTGCATCATCATTGCGCGTGCAGGACAGAGGCCAGCAACAGAAAGTTTTATATTTTACAAATTTCATACGTTATTTTATCACTAAATCCACTTCTGAGAAGTTTTGAGGTGAGAAATCAACTGTGTAGATTTTGAGTTGAGGAGCTCCGCAAGTGGCTGCGGGGGAAGCCTGCACCAACCCGCGGGAGGAGCTAGAGAGGCCGGCCAGCCGCCCGCTCACAGAGCCCTCTGCTCCCGCCGTCACACAGACCACTGCAGCAACAACGGCAGAGGAAACAGCTGGAAGGTTTTCTTACTGCTCATCTGTCTTTACATTCTGAGGAATGTTGAAACGTTTTAACTTAAATCAAGAGACAGCTTTGTGGATCACTGGTGTGTGTGTCGCACTGAACATTACGTCGCAGCAGTTGTGTGTGGCGTTCCTTTTACAACCAGCTACATTGAGGGGTACTATCTCTGGGTAATATCTGCAATGAAAAACGGGCAAACCGAGCTGCGTCGAGACGAGTTGAGCTGGTACTGGTAATGGAAAAACGGCATTTAATACCAACTAATTAACAACAGAGTGAAAAAACATTCCATTTCCCTTGTGGGATAAATAAAGTATGTCTTCTTCTGTTTAAGAATGTCACGGTGTGTGGCTGAAAAGGTCGGTGGACCCAAATGCGGGACACAGCACGGAACAGGTACAGTTCAAAAAAAGGTTTATTGTGGCAAACAAAAGGCGAGCACACTTACTGGCAGAGTGGCTGAGTTCAATAAATCCAAAAAATAAACAATCCAAACAAGTAATCCATCCGAGAACGAGACGAGACAAAACTACACATGACCGGACAAGGACTGAAGACACAAGCAAGCATACTGTATACACACACAGGGACTAACGAGCAGGGCGGGAGCAACACAGGTGACAGGGATGAGACTAACGAGACACAGGCAGGCAGAGAGACTGCAGGGGAAAACAGAGAAAAAGGTAGGCAGAGGGATAACTCAAGGATTACCATAAACACTAGACAGGCAGAAACTAAGCATGAAACAAACAGCCAGATAATAACCAGATAATAACAGAAAAGACAAGAACTTAGGGAGCCACAGGTCCAAACAGGAACAGAGCTGAAACAGAACTATACAGCCCGTTCTCATCTCAGGGCGTCATATACCGACAATTTGAGAAAGAGTGACAAAGCGTAGTTATTTGACGCTAAAGGTACCCCTTAGCGTCTTCCGGAAGTGTCTGTATGAGACGCTCTGGTGCGTCCCGTACAGACCGGGAGGGCTAGTTAGCTAGCGGTTGCTAGCTAGCTAGCTACGTTCGTGATAAAGGTGTTGACAGCCCACCGAAGCCCCTACTCTTACCACAACCATCAGAAATGTTAGTACCTAAACCTAAGTCACAGACTTTATGCATGTCGACCGGCTAACCCTACAGCTGCACACATCGGTCGATGTGCTAACAGGTAGGGTTGGCCTCCCTTGTGTTGCTGCAACGTAGCAAAGGGGGGCGTTTCATACAGACACTGAAGGGTACCTTCAGCGTAAAATCCTTAAGCTTTGTTACGCTGTCTGAAAGCGTCAGTTATAACGCATTGAGACGAGAATGTGTTGAACTATAGGGACAGAATACAAAGCAGACAAAACTGAAATAATGCAAACACAGAACTAGGAGTAAACACCAAAACATGAACTAAGGCACAGGACTAAGAACTGAGGCAAAGAACTAAAATGGACTAAGATAAAAAAAAAAAAAGAACTAAGATAAGAGACAAGACAGATGTCTAACCAAATAAACTCACAGAGAGCTAAGCTAAGCATTGCTAACAGGCAGAATGTGACAATGAAAAGGTTGTGGTTTGGGTTAAAATAATAACATTATGTAAGTCACGTGACTTAAGTCATCGACAAAATGTTATTTAACTTAAAACACTTCATCTTTGACTGTCTGCATGGGACTTTGTCGCTATTTATACTAGGTCACCTGACTTCTTCTGACACTAGAGGTCACAGCCTAACAAATGTAAATAAGGGTTGTAAATAGCTTTATGATAATTGACCTATATGGCTGTTTTTCTTCTTTCTAACAGTAACTGTTGAACCTGGCCATCTTAGTGTGAAGTATAATTGAAGTGTATCTGTTCCTTCAGACGCCCTTGAGACGGAGGCCTGAAAAACACTTCTGTAAAGCTTCTGTAGGTGTACAATAATTATTATGATAATTTACACCTAATTAAACATATCATGGTTACAGTTTTCTATTCTAATACAGAAAGGGTATGTAAGCAAAGCGGTGCTTTGAGCTAAATGCTAATTTCAACATGTTAATATGCTCACAATAAAAATGCTAACATGCTGATGTTTAGCGTGCTAGCATGCTAATATTTGCTATTTAGCACTTAACAAAAAAGTTCAGCTGAAGCTGATGGGATATTTTGGACGTAGTATTGGACAAGTTTTGACCTTATGTTAGTGCTAGACTAAAGTCACAGGTTCACCCAAGTTATTATGACACATTCACCTTGGAACCATGAATGTCTGTACCGAATTTGATGCCAATTGATCAAGTAGATGTTAAGATATTTCACTGGATAGGTGAAAACTTTGACCTACTGGTGGTGCCGATGAAGAGTTAGCACATTAGTAAAGGCATTAGGCTCCATCCTCTGGGTACCGGGAGTGTTTCCATCCAATAGTTTGAGAGATTTCAGTCTGACCAAAGTGGTGGATCGATCGACTGATAGACTGAGATTGCCCTGAGTTTCTAACTTTCGACAACCAGCTAGAGTGAGATTCTGATGGGCACTGGAATTTGTTTTCTTCCTTAGTAATGAAAGGGTATGAAGCTGCTTTGAGGTAGGTAGATTTACTATGTCAATGACCTGCAAAATGGACCCTGCTACAAATGATTCAGTCACATCTCTGGTGACATCTCATCAAATAGCCTCTGTCACCACTAACAACCTCCTAAAAATTCTGTGACTGTATTCTACAGGGTTTTTTGTATCTCTTAACCACACTGTTTGGTACACGTTGTACGTATTGTCTCTTTTTCTGGAGTGCTTTGTAACTCTTTTCTCTTCTTTCTGGTTGTTTGTCATCCTCTGAATGTTTTCCTGCTGAGAAAAATCTCTCACTCCTGCTCTTAGCTCTATTTGCATTTTAAGACATTGTCCCCTTCTGTGTTTTCAGAAAAAGGTTCCAGATTGAGTATATTTAGTAGCTTTAAATCCTGATATAGGCCTATGTACAGAACGATCTATTGAATGTGTATTTTTGGTGCGAAGGTATAGCTGCAGCGTGTCTGAGTTGTCTCACTGGGACTCCCATGATCCTCTGCTGGATTTCTGCACAATCACAAAAGCATTTCTTTGTTGAATCTGTTTAGGTGTTACTCATCATCACACTTATCTGTCCACAGCATGTGTTCTTCCCGGCTCCTGCCTCATTCTGAATGCATTACACCAAAAACATTCATCCCCTGTCAAACAGTACACCTGTATGCCCAGATACACTTCACTGATTCTCTTCTCTCCCCACTGTCCTATTTACATTCCCTCCACTGCTCCTCTGATGAGGAGGGAAAATAAACTGTTGGAAAGCCTGCAGCCCAGAATTATTTAAGTGTTTGTTTCTGTTGGCAAAAACCTAAACACCCAGGATCACTGTGGAGGATGGTTGAACAGTAAAACAAGTAGTGCACATGAACATCCGCATAGTGTTCGTCTTGCAGTCAGGCTGACCCATCACTGAGCCTGACGAGTTTCCTACATGATGGACAGTTTGGAACTGTGTTTCTGCAACATCAGTGTTTTTTCATTTCATTTCTTACTGCTCATTGCTTCGTTGCTTCGTTGCTTACTGAATCGCTTTTACCAATTCACAGTTACAATAACTGCTACAAAAGTGGCTATTAAAGAAAGTTTTGGCACATCGAGATAAACGGTCAGTGATGCTAATTCTCCATTCGGGAGCCATTAAACCATTGCAGGACACCTCAAACGGTGGAAAACAATGTAGAAAACATGATATAAATATGGCAATTCTGTTTGTTTCATGTCTTAATATGAGAAACGCTCCACACAGATCTGATGTTTACGCTCCACTGTCTTCATAATGATTCATTTACCTAGTCTGTTTCCACCTCAGTGAAGTATCCATCCATCCATCGTCAACCGCTTATCCTGCATACAGGGTCGCGGGGGGCTGGAGCCAATCCCAGCTGACATCAGGCGAAAGGCGGGGTACATCCTGGACAGGTTGCCAGTCCATCGCAGGGCCACACATAGACAAACAACCACTCACGCCCACACTCACACCTAAGGACAATTTAGGGTCACCAATCAACCTAGTCTGCATGTCTTTGGATGGTGGGAGGAAGCCGGAGCACCGGGAGAGAACCCACGCAGACACGGGGAGAACATGCAAACTCCACACAGAATGGCCGGGGCAACTGAGGTTTGAACCCACGACCTTCTTGCTGTGAGACGACAGTGCTAATCACTCACCGTGCCGCCCCCTCAGTGAAGTATACTTTTATTTATTAGCGTTTACAGTTAATTGTTTATGGGAACATTGAAAATGCGCATATAAAAGTGGATGGAAACGCACCTACTCTCAAATAGGCCTCAAGTCTGCAGCCACTCTAGCGGCTCTCTAAGGCTGTACTTTGCACAGCAGTACTTCGAGCTAAATGTTAATGTCAACATGCTTACATTCTTACAATGCTAACATTTTGACCATATTAACCACCTTAGTTTAGCATGCTAGGATGCTAAAATTTGCCAGTTAGTACTTAATCAAAAGATTCAGCTAAAGGTAATGGGAAGGTCATCCATTTCGGACATAGTATAGGACAAGTTGAAATATAGACCTGATGTTAGTGCTAAATGAAAAGTCAGAGGTTCACCCAAGTTATTATGACACGTTAACCTTGGAACCATGAATGTCTGTACCAAATTTGGTGCCAATACATCCAGTAGATGTTAAGATATTTCACTGGATAGGTAAAAACTTGGCCTACTGGTGGTGCCAATGAAGAGTTAGCGCATTAGTAAAGGCATTAGGCTCCATCCTCTGGGTACCGTGAGTGTTTCCATCCAATAGTTACTGAGATATTTCAGTCTGACCAAAGTGGTGGATCGATCGACTGATAGACTGAGATTGCCCTGAATTTCTAACTTTCGACAACCAGCTAGAGTGAGATTCTGATGTGCACTGACGAATAAAAGATATATCTCACTTTCCCCCTAATAGCTATAATAACTCTTACTTTTTAGAAATAAAGTCTCTATCTAAATAAAGCGGACTCGTCTAGACTCATTCTAGAGCCGAATTATCTCTTCGTCAGGCATCGTTTGCTGTTCAGCGTAGGGGGTGGCGAAGAGCGATCAACTGCTCCCGAACGGACTTCAGACAGTCAGATGATGAGATTTGGTCGGCCGTCGTCAGGCTGTCGCACAGTTGAAGCAGAACCACGAGTGAAATCCCCACAATCACTGCCTTTATTTCCTACAGCACCTGCGTAAAGCTTTGAACAGCATCTGAAAGTGTCATGGCAACACAAGCGTCGCTGTCAAGTTAACAATCTGTGCAGTAAAACGTAACTAGTTTACCTCCAATTCTCTCTGCAAGCTTTGTGAGCTTCGGCTTTACGTCGCAGACGATTTACTCGTACAGTGTGAGTTGGAATAAAACAACAAGATTTCTAAAGTCGTGCAGTGTATGCCCAGTTTAGGGGGGGGGGGGGAATATAATCTTTCTGAATTTAAAAACTCATTGGACTTGTATTATAGAACAAAAGCTGTTAACCGTTAACACACTGACGGACAACAGTGGATATATTAAACTTTTTTGGATCAAAATCATTGCTAGAGACAATTCATGTCTCTCCCGTCCCTACTAAATCCTTTGCCTTTGGCCAGTTAATATAACATGCATCTCATTTGACTGTGGGAGAAAGTATAACAAATATTACTTTCAGTTTATCTTTTATACCTTGCAATGGGGGTAACCATCTTGAAATAATGTGTAAAGTCTTTTCGAGTCAAAATTATGGAGGTTTTCTCGTTGTGCCTGCATAACGTGAATGCAGCATAAGACACATTGGAGGCGTCAATCTACAACTCTGCTTTGCTCACCTACGTCTGTCCTCGGCTTTCTTACTCAGTTTTTTCATATTTTGGAAAGAGTTTGACCTCAGAGGAACAAATTACCTTCATTTTTATCAGCAAGATCTCTAGACAACTTGGAGGAAGCCTCGGCTCAACTCCCTCTGAATATAAATCAATAACAGCAATGATGTGGAAAAGAAATGAAAGTGAGTGTCCTTGTTATGTTATGAGGAAGGTTATCTTAATCAGAGACTGTCAGGGTGGCTGTTGATAGGCTGAGTGTGTCAGCAGGTTCAGGGAAGGTAAATGTGACACTCAATGTTTGAATTCAGTGTGATCTCTGTCAAGTTTATCAACCTCTTCATCGTCATTCTCTTCTGTGAAGTATTAAAATTACATCTGAGCAGAATTTCTCTCAAGAAAAAGAAAGTGAGAACCTTTTTGTTCTTGCCAATCTTATCGTTGTACCTCATTGTGGTAAGCTACCATCTAAAAACATAAAGTTTAATGATGTGAATTAAATGGAGAGGTTATTCTGTAGTTTACCAGTTTAGTGTTTTAAATTTTGTACTCTTACGCTTGCACTTGCAAATGGCACAAAAAGTAGCCCACATGACCACAAGCATTTTTACTTGCTCAATCAAATAAAAAGTATCTGGCAACACTAGTCAAGTACAACGTTAGGGCACAGAGACAGAGAAAGATACTTGTTGTCAGTTCTCTGATATCGAAAGTATCTCTGCATCTTATATTAGTTTTTCAAAACTTCCACCTCCATATGTACATAACAACAAAATCAAAGGTCAGGAATGAACTTCCATTTGCCAACATTAAAGGAGGATTGAGTCACAGTGTTAGCCTGATTATTTATTTTAAAAGTTAGGTCAAGATGAGCAGTTTCCTTGTGTTTCTCACCAGTTTGAGCCTCGTCTGCTGGAATCCACTTCTCACCAGCTCAGACTGTTCAGCGTCTGCATTAGCGAGGTCCTGTTAATGACATCTGCGGACAGATGGCAAGACAGAAAAACAAAAACAAAAAATAAACCCACAGCTATTAGCGCTGATGTCGTCCTTGGTTCTGGAGCCGGTTTCTGTTCCCCACAATCCTCGGGGTGTATTTGTGAATAAACACTCTGGCTCAGAGTGGCACCCTAATGAAGAATAATGCAGCATTTCCTTTATAGCCAAAGTTACCAGTAAATAATAATAACCATGTGCATGACAGGACAGCATGTGGATCATTAATTTCATAGCGTCCAGGATGGGTCATCTGTGCCTGCAGGGGCCCCAGGGGCCACTGCTAATTATAGCATCCATACAGGAGGAAGATGATGGAGAGGAGGCTGCTGGAGAGAGACTGTGTGTGTGTGTTTATATGCGTCAGGCTGTTTGTGTCTCTATGTGAAGTGTGTTTCTGTGTGTAGTTTGTATTCAGCACCTGTGTATATTTTTAGATACACTTCACTTGACATGTTGGTTTTACTGTATATCACCTGCTGTGCATCATATACAATATAATTATTACACAGCTCTGTGAGGTTTAGCTAACGTCAGCATGCTAACACGCTCACAATGACAGTGCTGTCATGCTTATGTCAAGCAGTTTTAATGTTAACCATAATCACCATTTAAGCTAATCACTAGCTAATTAGCACTAAGCACAAAGTACAGCTGAGGCTGACGGGAATGTCATTAGTTTTGGAAGTAATTTTGTCATAAAGTGAGGCATTTAATAAATACACTTTATGACCTGATGATGGCGCTAGATGTCACCAAGCTTATTATAATTCATCCTGGGGTAGACATGAATGTCTGTATCAAGTGACAGGGTAATCCGTTCAATAGTTGAGACATTTTACTCACAAACATAAACCTCATGGTGGCACAAGAGAAAAAGTGAGGTGATCACCAAAGCAATGGTGTAAGATTCATCTCCTGGCCTCCAAGAATGCCTGTACAAAACTTCATGGCAATAGTTCTGTTCATCTCTAGTGCTGTGCCAACAGCAAGGCTAAAAACATACACAGATGATGATGATGACTACTATCCTGGATATGATCAGGTTCTTTTCATGTGTTTGCACATGTAAACATTATATTCTCTTGACGCCTGAATATATATATATATATATATATATATATATATATATATATATATATATATATATATATATATATATATACCCTGTTTGTATTATGTTACAGGCGAGTGCAAAGCATATGGTAAGTTAGAGTAAAGACATAGTCTTAAGTTAGTTTCAGCTCAATTTTATTACGTTGCAAGTTTAAACATGGTTTAATTGTTTTCCTGTGTTAATACTTACAATTGTTTGTTCCTTTGTTCAGTTCCACCATGCAGGATAATTGTTTGGGGAGGGGCCGGCCTAAGCATTTCCTGTTTTATAGGAATAGGGTGGTCATGGATAACATCACCGGGCCAAGTAGAGGGTTTTCTTTCTTTATAGGAATGTTTTGATTATTATGAATAACCCTGACCTGTTTTCTAGGCAGTGGGAGCGGAGTGAACTGATAACGAAGTTCCAAATATTAAGAGATTTCTAGATATAGATGTTGTGGAGTAGATCAACCTGCATCAGAATGGGATGGGCTGAAGCAGTTGGGTGTGAATTGACCACCCTATATAAACAGGGGGAAAAAAGGAGGTGGGGGTGTGCTGCTGTGAACACGTGCCTCTTGTTAGTGTTGCTATAAGTTTGATGCGTTATTTTTCTTTTGTTATTTTGGATAATCTGCAGCCTGAATGGAAGTGGTGTGATGCAAATTCTCGACAGTCGGTGTTAAGGGGTTAACCCGTTTCTGAGTAGAAACCGGTGAGAAACCAGGACAGTGTGACATGTAAACACACCTGGTCCAAGTTTGACCGATGTCAAGTTAATAAAACAGTATTTATTGGTGATCTACATGCTGCCTTAAAGCTGCTTTAGTCAATATTTTTATAACAAGGAATCAGTTGTTTCTGGTAGTTGTGAACCCACAGACTCTCTCCAACTCTGCAGCTCTACAGAGCTTTTTAACCTCATAGTTTGGATTTTCTGGCATTTACTGTATAGCCCCTTTCTGAAATGCACGTCTTTAAGTGAATATGATGACACTGTCTGTAATAGCATCCAAGTCACTTTTACATTAAAATCACAATGTCTGTCTTCTCAGGTTGAACCTGCACAGCACAAAAAGGCTGCAGCAGATGGCAAAAATGAAACGCACATGTTGTTTTCCTGATTACCATCTCCTGTTTTCAAATAAAATATATTACATCTAACTACAAAACACAGTGCAGTGCATAAGTCACCCAGGGGCGGGCAATAGGAGTTAAAAAAAAATCTGTGTACAGCCACAGTATTAATCAGACCAGCTGTTTATATTTTTAACTTTCACTCATTGCAAAAGAGACAGATATGTTTCTCAGGAGTTAATAACACAGAACTAAAACTAAAGTGAATATTGGACCATAAGCACGACTCCAGTGGGATGATCATCTTGTTCTGTGACTGCTAGATGCATAAGTGGGCAGCTGTTAACTTATTAGCCACACAAACACTTTATAAGCTGATATGTGTTTTCAGCTCATTCCACGGCCCTAGAATCACTGAATGCAGCTTTAAATAACAGTAATGACAGTAATTCAGAGAATAAATTGTACTGATGCTCCCTGAGTTGTTCTTCTTCTTCTGTCTTCTTCTGTTTAATAACTGTTGAAAGTTACTGTGATGAAAAGCTGTACTGATACACTTAGACTTAATCCAACCAACACCTTAGGGAACAATCTGATGTTTCTGCTGTCGATCAGTAATGACCTTTCTGCAGAAATAGGCTGAATACTGAAATGTCTGCAGGCTAATGTGTACGTATGAGTTTGCTCAATTTGTTAAAACCATTTTTCATTTCATTATAAATAGTCAACAGAGACGCAGAGATGAGACGCAAACAGCCGATTTCACATGCTAATCATCTGATTTACATGTTAATATCACACTGTGACCAGCCTTTATCTGAATATGAATATGTTCAATCTGCAAAAATAAAACACCCAAAATGCAATGAGTGAGCGCACACCTCCTCCAACATGTGCGGAGGCATTACGCTCAGAAAATGTCAGGCATAATGTTTTTTTTGTTTGTTTTTTTTTTAAACACAAAAGAAACCAAAATGTGGAGTGTGACAGCAGTGTGGTTTGCAGAGCTGATGGCGAGGCATAAACAGACAAGCTGTCATTTCAGCCACAAGTGTGATTTTATTTTTTATAACTTAGGAGGATTTGTAGTTTCTGGACAGTTTAAAGAGCCAAACTGGAAGTCACTCTCTGCTTTCCATATTCCTGCAGTTTCATCACAGATGGCATTTTGAGTTCAGGTAAAAAATTGCATTTTATTCCAAAGTCGGTTCAGGTCATAAATCAAGAGTGTGAAATGCAAAACTCAGCTCTTTGGGATTCACTTTTCCAGGCTTACAGTTCAGAAATGTTCAGTTCAGGCCTATTGAATTGTCAGAAAAACTGGGATTAATTAAGACAATTTTAATTATTATTTGCTGGAAATGTTTCAAACCCAGTCTACCATTAATATTTTCTGTATTTGTGCAGAGGCAGACTTATTTAATTTCATCATGTAAATTAACATTAAATGCCTGTCAGCAGCATTCGTTTTTTTCAGAAGCGTGGTTGTCTGTCGTCTGTCTGAAAGACAATCGGAGAAGTTTCCATTTTACTTTGCTTTCAGCCCATCAGAGCAACTGGGGGCTTCATTCAGAGCGTGATGGCTGAAAATTGCAGCAATTCAGAAGCTAGAATTTTAAAGATTGAAAGAAGGAAGGCTTGATTTTACTGGGCGTCGTGAGGAAAAATGCTTTTGTGTGTGTGTGTGTGTGTGTCTGAAGGCGCTCTGACATTTTTCCTCCTCATCTTGTGAAACAGCCTCGTTGATTCAGTTCTTGGGATCTGTTCATGCTCATCAGCATGACGATCAATGAAACAATCAATTCGCTAAACTAAATATGGAGAATTTTTTTTAAGTTAGTCCAACAGTAAACTAATTAAGTTACCTTTCCTCTGAGTTCGCCCTTGTTTTTTTTTCCAGTCTCTCTCTCCAGTTTCGGTTTAAATGTGAATTCTTTGAGTCTCTCGAGTTGCAGCAGCTGCAGCTGCAGCTCCAGCATGGAAAAGCAGTTAAAGGAAAAGCAGTTCGGAATCACAAAACAATATTTTAAACCTTGATGAAGTGTAGGAAGAGTGGTGAAAGGAAAGTGTAGGTAGTTCAGTGGATATCCTATTGTTTGAAACCGGCATTAACAACGCTGGGTGGCTCAGCTGTTCGGAGAAGGATCCCCCCTTTTTTGCTCTTCCTGAGGTTTCTTCCATTTTTTTCCCTCTTAAAGGGTTTTTGGGGAGTTTCTGCTCATTCAAATAGATGGTCTATGGACAGAGGGTGTCATCTGCTGTACAGATTCTAAAGCCCCTTAAAGCAAATTGGGATTTGGTGTAAATAAAATTGCCTGATTTGACTCACACAGGATATTGTCTGATACTCATATCTGTCCATACTTCCTTTTTAATTTTAAAATTATTATTGCCCTACTAACCATTTTTAAATGTTTTCTTTTTTGGGATTTTTTAAAATCAGTTGCTGGTAAATTAGCTGTTTGGCTCAAGTGTTTTCAGATTTGGTCCCACTTTTCTGATTGGTTATTACAGCCTGTGTTGTTTCAAATTGGGCGTACATATTTGATGCCTGACGAAGGCCAAAGACAGAAATGTTGTGAATTCAACAGTCCCCCCCCCTCCCACCTTCAACATTTTCCTACTCACCTGTCCTTTCAAAATGTGCATAAAAACTTGTCTCTCTCACTATGAAATACTGTCTATATAAATATTGTATAAACGTGCTGTACAGAAAGCACAGCGAACACGTGCAGTCTCAGAGTGGGAGGATGAGCAGTGAACTGTGAGCTGACCGACCTCCTCTGAACCACGACCACTGAATGTGTTGCTGCAGCTCAGAGACCACCTGGGACTCAACCCACCTGAAGCCAATTAAAACCTCCAAGAGTCAGAGAGAAGCTGTGACCCCCCTCTCATACACAAACACAAACACACACACATACTGGCACACTCCTGCCTATCCTCAGAGCTGTGAACAGATACCAGAGAAGTTAAAAATAACTTGAATGTGCGTCAGAATCCACCAGGGCTGAAGAGTTGTGAAATCAGCTGACGACATGGTGGGAAGGTTCCTGTGAAAATGGGGAAAAACACAAACATCAGTAGTTACACTCTTCAAATGAAAATGATGAAGCCTCCAGCAGTTGCACTTGTGTTACAATAAATGATATTGATTATTGATGCTGGAACATTTAAAGTATAAGGGGATAGTCCACTGTTTTTCAAACCTTCTGTATTCTCTTCAGGCTTTCCTACAGGGCATCATAGCAGCTGTTGTCAGTGCCTCAGAAATTACATTACTCTCATGAATATTACTTACAGGGGAAAGGTAGAAAGTATTTACAGTAGCACTAAAAGACGTCTATTCTGCAAACAGAAGGGAGACTTTTGACGCTCCGCAACCTGCATGAAGAAGGTCACAGCGCCGACGGAGACAGCTTTGCCAGCTTGTGTACAGAGAATAATCACACAACTGTCTTTTGAGAAGTAGTTAGACTCTCTACAGCAAAGGAAATATGCAGGAAATCTTGTTAATCAGCCGGTTGTAGACCTGTAATATCTATTATGAATATTCATAAAAACTGAACATCTAATTATTCCGATTTAGAAAATCTAATTTAAGGATCCCTTCAAAGTCACTTACTTTTAAATTTCTCTATATCTATTAACACAGAATATTCCCTTCAGATTGTGTGTGGGTCTGTCACCCTGCGAAAGACCACCACCTCAGTATATCAGAGGGCACAGCTCAATGCCATTGACAACAAAAGTCATTTTCAAAAGTAAATCTACTACTGAAATGTGTCACAGTTTTTCAAATAAAAACTCATCAACATTGTCAAACCCAAAGTCAGTGTGATCTATATGATCATTTTTAAACAGCTCACACAGCAAACAGTTCTCAGGCGACATTAACATGCAACCAGATTAGCTTGCCAGTGCTAGTTCGGCTACCCCCTTTTCAGTCACATGACCCTCGCCTTGCAGGTCGTAGTGGTCCGTTGAGAGTCTGTCCCTCATAGAGAAAGCAGAGGTGACAGTGAAAGTTGTCTTCTAGTCGTCTGTGCTGCCTTAGGAAGGAAAAAGGCCAAAACATGTTTGACTTAACATCCAAAATAAAATCCTTTGTGGATGATCTTTCTGTCGACACTATGAACACGCAAAGTCAAGACAGAACAAATCAATTACTGACTAAATCTGGACGCAGACTCTGAGTATACAGCTGCTAATAGATGTCTTTTGATAATTCTGTTAATTTTACTGAAGGGCAATTTCATGTTAAAACTGTGTTTGAGTTTCCAGTACAGCTCAGAACTCTGTGCCAAACTGTAACTGACACCAGTCGATGTTAATCACATAAAATGTCAACATTTTCAGTTTGAAAATAATAAGCTTTTCTTTGGTGTTCCACAAAGACTGAGGCCTGTGTGAAATGATCTGCTGTCCCTCGTATCCTCCTCGACTCTGAAATGCAGATTTGTTAAAACAATGTGGACTCTCACAGAGTAATTGGCCCCGGGGCCACCTGCAGCGGCTGGATGAGAGTGCTTAGTAATGAGAAAAAAACTACAGTATGTCTGTCAAAGAGCCAATTAAGCTGATAGAGCAGGATTTCCCGCCGGTGTCAGACGGTGGTTTACTGGAGATAAGATGCCGAGAGGAAGAAACTAAATCTGGTGGAGTCACTGTTATCAGTCAGAGAGGAGAAACTGACTGTTTCTGTCTTTCCCTACTGTTAACAGTGAGTCGGATAGTCGTTTTGTGTTATTGTTGTTACAGTTGGGTGGTGGCTGGATTCAGGTGCATAGTCAGACTCGATGTAAGGTCAGACAAAAAGGGGGTTTATTTGAGAAACAAAAGAAGCGACTAGGTGAAGTAGAGTGAGAGGTAAGAAGTCCGGGCCTGGAAGGGGATCCGGGTGTTGGCGTGTGGCTGGCGATGTGCGGAGGCACCGGAGGTCTGCAACAAGCCAAGTACTCAAAAAAACAGTTAGTGTGCCAATAACAGTCTGTTACCCAAAACAATCTGGCACCGGCCCTCCAACAAGCAAGAGCTTAAGAGCTGAGCGGTGATGAGCTGATCAGCTGCAGATGTGGAGGAGAGCCAGGTGCTGAGCCAGCTGCCACGCCCTCTGCAAAGAGACACAACCACAACGCAGAGAGAAAAACACACCCTGAACAGCAATACAAATACCGTGACAATTGTCACATTATGTAACAGACAAGTTTACAGACAATCAAGGATGCATGTGCAGCAGGGGGACAGAAAACACATTATGTCATAAGTATATACAGACATTTTCAATATTTAGAAATAAAGCAAACTTGCCAGAAACTTCTGCTATTGTGACACATATTCCAGAGAAATAATAATGATAAATATAAAAAATGGCAGCTGCAGTAGTATTAATAACGCTAAACCAGACTACACAAAGTTAGTACTACAAGTCATGAGAACTGTGTGTGGTTCAAACTATCAACTGGCAGCATGGGTTAAAAGCAAAGAAGCCCCCCTCACACATGTAACAGTAGCATAAAAAAGTAACGTTAACATAATTAAAAATCTTGTTGTTTGGCTGCTGTGCAAATTAAGAGAACAGACCCTCCCTCATTCGGGATATTTCTAACGTCAGCATGTCTAAAAATCTTTAAGTTTCCTCAACATGTACTTAAGAAGTTTCTTCACTAAAATTTCTCTAAAAAATGTCCTCTGATTGTCCAGATGTTAGAATACAGACACAAATCTACAAACTTAAATAATTTATATCTCCCAGTTTCTTTATTTTTATTTATCTTTAATTCTTTTACAAATATATATTTTTGATTATTTCATTATTTTTAATCTAATGTCTATATAGATGTGTCTTAAATTTTTTTACTTTGAATTGTGTTGACCTCAGTGGGCACACAATACCATATGCCTACAGCATTTAAAAGTGTGCAGTGATATAGACAGGTATCCAGTGTATAACACTGATGTTTACAAAATCAGAATTGCAGTTTGAATTTTTTTGGCAACTTGTTTTCTCCTCTTTTCCAGTACTGGAGGTGAACGGTTTGTCTATTTAAGTTCTTATTTTGGACACATCAGTGGGCTGAATTTAATTTCCCTTTGTTGATCATTTTGGCAGTGTCCACCCTGGAGCTGATTACTTCCTGGCAGTCACTTCATAAATACACCCAGTGTGTTCTGCCAACCTGCTCGGCCAATTCTTCTTCAGTGGGAACAGATTCAGACCGGTCACATTTCTGTTTCATATGGTTCTCCCTCAGGCTGAGCCCGGCACTGACTGCAGACAGAAGTACTGCTGATTATTGTTGCTGGATGGAATTGAGACTTACTCACACACAGGCCACAGGATGTTTGAGTCAAGACAGTTTTTTCAAGTCAATATTACTAATATAGCCCAATATCACAAAAATGTGCCAGTAAAACTCCAAATTGTCCTCAATCATCTACTGGTTCACCATGAGGTGTCTGTGTCTGCACAGAAAGTATAAAAACAGATCATACCTTTTGTGCATGATTTGGTCATGATTTTCCTCCTGCAGGAGAACAAAGATTTTTTGTTGGCGGCTTTTTCTTGGCATCAGGACTATTGTCTTGAACTGAATGTGTAGTCAGTTGTGGTTTGGTCAACATGGTATGTTTATAAACTATAAAATTAAGGAAATAAAACATTTTAAATGTAACTACGGGCAATTTGTCTGGATCACTGCAGTTTAAACAAGACAAACAGTCTACAGATATGCTTGCAGGCCTCTGTGAGGCTGCTTCAAGCTTAGTGCTAACTTCGGCATGCTGACGTTAAACAAGCACAATGTTTACCATGTTCACCAACTTAGCTTACTGGGTTAGCATGCTAACACCTGCTAATTAGCACTAAAAAAACAACTAAAAGTCAGGGGATCACCAAAGTTATTACAATTTATCTTGCAGAGAACATGGATGTCTGAACCAAACTGCATGGAAATCTATCCAATAGTGTCAGACTGACAGAACCACATCCATAGAGGCAGTCACATTTGAGCCAGTTGTGGTGGCGCAGGGTTGGGTGGAAAACATGCAGAAGAGGGGTTTGCATGCTCTGATAAAGGTTTGGGAAACACTATTCTAGGTTAGTCTGCTGTTGTGTGGGGCGAGGGAGAGAGCGGGGCAGCAAATGACCCTGATATATTAACAGTAATTGGACAAAATCACAGAGGGGATGTAATACTGAGTAAACTACCCCCGCGACCCTGCTCGCAGGATAAGCGGTTGGCGATGGATGGATGGATGAGTAAACAACAAATGTCTGCTGGCTGAACGTTCCAATGTTAGGTGATGCTACTAACTGTGAGTAAACTATGCTGCATTGGAAATATGTGGGTCAGTCCATGTTTGCAGTTCGGCTAAATGGCATGTTTCTCAACTTTGTACACAGTCAGACTCCTGTGTGGATTGACTATGACAACCAAAGCATGCTCTGGTAAACAATTAGTGATTGGTTTGACTGAACCAGCTCAAAGAGGTGTGATGAAAAAATGTGTGTTTTTTTTTTAACTTGTTTTCGTTAGTTTGGGTAGCAAACCATAACTGGGAGCAAATAAATAATGGGGATGAATTTTTCTCCACTTGCTGCCTTGCTCAGGATTGTTGGTTAGCATGTGTAGCTGTTTATAGAGACAGTCTCCAGGGTCTAATCCACTGTTCTTTGCCCAGTGTTGCTGTAAATTATCAAGGAAACAATAATGTTCCCTAAAAGAGTAAAGTATGTAGCGGCTACTTCAGCTTCTCATTTGTGTCTTTCACTCTGATGATGCGCAGCTACAAGCTGGCGTGAGGTTTTATTTTTGACATGAGAAGGTGGCCTCACTATAGACTATGCTCAGTGTTAAAGTGGTTTAAACCGACAAGCTATTCCTTCAGCAGCTGATGTTTTTTTTCAAGCTACTCGTGTTTCAATAAATGTGAAAGACCAGATATTCTGACTCACGGCAGCTGCCAAACTCTTCCCATTAAAAAACATACAGTGGGAGCAGTAAATGAAACTGCGCAGCAACCAGGGCACTTCTGCAACTCTTGAGAGATAATTTGCCAATAACAAATAAACAAAATCAGAATGATGTCTTCATCAGACTGAACAACAATCTTGAAGAACAGCAGCAGAGAGACTGTGCAGAAGTAGGACAGGCGTCATCCTGCAGTTAATAGGTCGCTTTGGGATGACAATGTCAATATTTATCAGCTGCCACTTTAACTGAAATGTGGACAGCAATTATCAGATCAACTAATGAATCCCTGTCTCTGAAACATGAATCCCTCTCAGGGTGTCTTTGCTAATAATGCAGGTTAGTTCAGGTAACTAATCAAAACCGCCCTCATGTCTGTCAAATATAAAGGTTTAGCCAGCTTCTGGCTAGCTTAGCTTAGCACAAAGACTGAAAACGAGGAAACAGCTAGCCTAGCTCTGTCTTAACCTACCAGCACATCCAAAGTTCACTAATTAACAACCCATACAAGAACCAATCACTTTATGGATCACGGATTTAAAAAGTGGAATATATACCAAACTCTGAAAAGTCTCCAGCACTAATCAAGATGCTACTTGTGTGTGCACAGATGTGCATGTATCTGAGCAAAAACAACTTAAAATATTTTAAATTGTCTGAAGCTCTTTTTCTAAGAAGTGTCTCAGAAGACGTGCAGTACCCCTGACATCTGAGTAGCCTCGTTTATTATAAAAATAACAATTTTAGAACAATTTTTAGAAGATATGTAGTTCTATAATCCTCTAAATCAAAATGAGATAAGATAAAAATAAGTATAGGGGTTCAATGTAATAATTGTATCTCCTTCGAGACTGTAACATATGCGACAATGTGTTTTGATTTCTTATATTCATTCTTGACACCTCATCAGAAGACACCGGAGACATTATAATACTGTTAAAACAGTTGAATGGCAGTAATAAATTCCCACACAGTTTGTCTCAGACTGTAGTGAGTAGAGACGTCCTGAAGCATGACATTCGCTCTTACCTGAAGGCTGTTAAAATGTTAAACAGATGAGCCTGAGGACAGCAAACAAATGATCAAACAGAAAAACAAAAATCAAAACCTGTGGAGAAATTCAGGTGTGCCGTTCCATCATCAGTATTTATTTCAGTGCGGAGATGGAGTTTCTTTTCTTTCAGTGTGTGCGAGAAATGAGAGCTGCGACGGGGGGAGAAAAGCAGGAGGCCCGGACGTTTCATCACTCAGACTCTACCTGTCCTCGTCTTCTTCTCTGCCAGGAGATGCAGAAATATTCATTACATGCATGAGGAGTTCTCTCTGGTAGCTCGTATTGATCCGGCCTCTCCTGTTCCACAGCATGTATTGATCACATCGACTCTCTTTCTTTTTTTTAAGTCTGTAATGAGGAGCACACTGTGCTGAGTTTCCTGCCAGACTCGGGTTTGTGTGATGTTAAAGGTCAAATCCAGTATGGATGGAGTTCTGTTTCCTGCTCTGCAGCGTTATCATGTTGGGATGTGAAGTATTTGCTAACGTTTCCTGTCTTTCCTTGAATAAACGTGTCATGTCTCTACAGTCACATCCCGTCTATTAGCATCTACTCACACATTCTTTCACGTTAAAGCAGAACTCACAGTTAAACACGTCCTTCCTCTTCCTTTGGACAAATGTAGATGATGTTCAGCAGCTCCAGTGTAGTTGGAGTTAACGCTAGCTTGGTTCCAGACCTCTGAATCAACACTCATATGTCTGATATGTTTAGGTGTGACGTTGTGCTTGCTGTTTACCCATACACATCTACCAATCAGAGCTTTTGTAGGCAGAATTAAAAAGTTAAATGTTATTTTTGTAAATAGCAAGCTGGCTATAGCCATGACCATCCAGCATGAATATTTTTTGTTACTTTGGAAAAATGTGCAAATTTCTTTTTACTAACTTTCACATTTATACATGTCAATTTGTGGGTTAAAAAATGCTTATTTTTGTGGTATCACAAAAGCAGTCAAACAGCACATAGACTCAATCGGTTTCTTTATTAATCTTATCTTGGGATGACACCAAATAGTCAAATATTCGACAGGCGGAGCCTGATTCAACTCCTAATCTCACACCGGTTTTCTCCCAGTAAGTTAATATACAGCCTATCATGATGTAAATATCCACATATAATGCTGTAAATAAATAAACTTCAAAAGAAAATAGCTTTTGAAAAATGCTGTTGAAAAATGTTGAAATGTTGTTGCTGAATAAATCCAAAATTGTAACCCTGACGCCCTCTAAGGAAGTTTTCTAAAACAAAAATTAAACAGTACTTGGAATAGACCCGCGAGGAACCGTGACATGAAAATCTAGGTGAGTCGGCGGGCACAACTCTGCACAAGACCGGCGAATAGCAGGCGAGCAAAGCAGAGAGAAAAGGGTCAACAATGATCGTCAGTTTAGCTGGAAATGTTCAGTGTAAGAAACGGTGACTAATGAATGGAGAGGGCAGCTCTGCAGCTTCTCAAGATTGGTGTTACGACGAGATTTGCACTGAAGAATGAAGATCAGCGTCTGTGCAGCACAACTACTTTCTGTTTCCACTGAGAAGGTGGCTGCTGTTTGTCCTTATTCAAAACCAAACAAGCCACAGACTTGTGAAACATTCCTTTATTATAAATAGATCATTTGTATAAAAAACGGGCATGCTTCAGTTCAACCATTTAGACATTTCACAACCAAAAGCTACCGTTCATGTTAACCGAAAACAGCAACGGACTCATCTCATAATGCAGGTCGATGGACAGACGACATGAGACAAGAATCAGAAATTTTCACAACCACAAGTTTTTTTAACATACAATTAGAATAAGAACAAATATGTTTGGTCCCCACAATTTATTTTTTGTATTTCTTTTTGAAGATTTGTTTTAATTCTTATTTTTTTGTGTCTTTCAGGTTATCATCCTCCTGCTTCCTCACCGTTTCTTGGATGGTTTTACAGTTGAAATCCTTTCAGGTTTTTGGCACCCTTCAGGCCCGTTTCCTTCTGTCTGTAAACATAAAAACACTTCCCAGGTTTCAGTTTCTAAGTTCCGATCCTTCAGATTGTTCAGAGCACCTCATTTCTGTCTTATCCTCTGGTAACATCTCCTCTGAGTCTGGAATCTGCTATTTAAATGTCCCAGGACGTCCTCGAGTCGATGGTGTCACTTTTTCACATGGCATGGTTGGTGTAGCTGACGTAGGTATTTTTCGTTGGTGGCACTGAGGAGAGAAAAACAAACAGCAGGTTGGTAAAGTGACCCTTTACTTTAACTTATGCCTTAAAGTTCCCACGAAATGGAAAGCGGAGTGCTATTTCATTCCGTATATGTACATGTTTCCTGTTAAAAGACAAAGCTAGGGAGGGACTGCAGTAGCCACTAGTGCTGAATGTGTGCTACGCCGCCACCCCGTCATGCAGTCTCTGCGCGAACTGATTCCAGCTTCCGCCAAGTGAACACTTTAGGTACCCCGGATCCCTATCTGCACAGTGGTCCTGTCTGTCAAAGAAGGTTACCACAAATGTGCCTGTTCATAATTACTCGTGTGTTGTTGTCTGTTCTCATCTCAGAGCGACAAATACTGATGCTTTCAGAAAGGCTGACAAAGCGTTATTTTATTATAGTATTTGATGCAAAAGATGCGTGCGTATGAGACTCCCCCGGGCGCGTCTGTATGAGACGCCCTGTCTAGACCAGAAGCGCTAATAGCTAGCTAGGTAGCTAGCTAAGTTAGTATAAAAGGCGTTGACAGCTTCCCAAAGCCCCTTACCCTAACCCAAACCATCACAGGGGTGTGTGCCTAAATCTCAGTCTGCGATTGTGTGCAAGTCGACCGGAAAACCCTACAGCTGGCCTGACGGCCGATGTGCTAGCAGTTAACCTCCTTTGTGTCCAGGCAGCTAACTGACCGAACTAACAGCAGCTAGTAGCAGTTAGCTGTTAATTATTTAGCAACAAGTAAAGCTATCTGTTGTTCATCAGCGAACTAAACCACAGATAGTTGAGGCAGGGTAGCCAGGGGACATCAGAGGGAGAACCAGAAAATATTGTTCTCTGATCCAGTTTCACCAAAATCAGTTAATAAAGATGTGTTTTTGTTTTTGTACAGTAATCAGTGAGGTCCGGTGGGCCCACAGAAACACTACACTCTGGTAGGGTCATAAAAATTAAAAAACTTTTCACACTGAATTAAAACACGTTTTCCAGGAAATGACAAACTAAAATACCATTAACAATTCTTACAAAACAATATTTTTTATCATTGTTGGACCATGTTGTATTGGTGACCTATTGTGCAAGACATAAGATTTTGATTTCATGGGGACTGAATTCAGAGGCTGATTTCTGATGTCACAAAAGTCAACAGATAACAAGACAGTTACAAATAATGAATTGAGCAAAAATGAGCAGATCTACTGAGCAGCCAAACAGAAGACTTAAGATTCTTAAAACATCTAGTGCCACCTGCTATTCCACATTACCAGCAGGTAATACACGAGGAGTCTGGGAACTTTTAAAACCATTTTTCACAGGCTGGTGGCCCTTGGTTGTCTTGTTTGTGTACAGACTTTCCTCATTAAGTAAAAACCAGAAGCAAGGCTGACCAGATAAAAAGTCAGATGGCCAGAGGTCATCAGGTATTGCAAAATCTCCTTGACTTCCACCACTGTGTCCGAATACATGGGTAGACTGTGGCCCTGAAGTGACAGTGTACATAAGCAACAATACATCAAGTGTCATGCTGTGGCATTAAAAGTATGCTCAGTTGCTATTAAGGACACTAAGGTGTGCTAAGAAAATATTCCCCACTGCATTACGCCACCACACCAGCCTGAACCGTTGACACAAGGCAGTACTCCAAATAAATTACCTTTGCTGTTTCAACAACCTTCGTTGTTTTGTACGTAAGAACAATATAAATGTGTTTATGGGGGAAAATTAAAATGAGAATTAGTATTTAATTGACATTAAGATAAAATATAAATTATAATAACATTTTTGGCTTACGTCGTACATACACACTTTGACAGCCTATTTGTTAGAGTTGCAATTTGGGAAACACTTAAAAAGTGTTTAAATTGTGCAGCAGCATTATTTTTTATCAAAGAATCTGAGGATCCTGGAATGACTTTGAGACCAGGGACAAATGTAGTTAAATAACCATGTTAGTTTTTGCCTAAACTCCTGCTAGTGTCCTCTAGAGGCTGCATTGTTCATTACAGCCACAATATGAACGAACAACATCCTGACCATTTAGCTATTCTTAGAGCCTCACCAGAAATGGAACTACAAATATTAAGTTTGTCCTTCATTCATACTAAATGTAAACATAAAATATCTATCAGTTGTTGAGATATGTTGGACTAAATAAGTCTCACAAGCGTCTCATGTAGTTTTTCATAAATGTATCTTTGTGACTTCACACTGAACACTGCAGGATTAAAGAGAAAGTTTGGCCTTGTGTAAAGTTGAGAAAGTAAAACTGATGTGAGAGCTGCTCCTTGTTACATTAAGCAGATCAGTTCAGTCAGCACATCTCTGATGAGTAAACAATCCGACGGCTCCCACTTTTCTGCTGACGGGCCGAGAAGTAGCTTTGAAGTGTAACTCTGAGCTGTAAACAGTTTGGCTTTATCAGTTTTGGTCTCAGGTGATGTCTAAATGAACTCCAGTCAACTTCCTGTTAAATCCTCATTACTGCAGAGAGGCTTCGCTCTGACTCTGACTTTCCCTCCACGTGGTAGACTTTACAGAGAAACACACAGTTCTCTTCTTACAGTGCCTTTGTTCAGAGAATAACGAACAGCATTTACTTCTTTTGCTACTGTCTTTGTCTTGTTCATCAGTACTTGCTGCCTAATAAAGGCTTCTAAGGTATCTTAAAGGAGGAAGCAGGTAAATCCTCTTGTTCGCTGGTTCTTACTATCCTTGTACTCCAGGATAGTAAGATCTCTGTACATCCAGTAATGAAATACACCATGTGGCCAAAGGTATGTGGACAGCCGGACGCATCAGTTCAGCTGCATCAAATCAAGCATTCAGCAACGTAATCTCCACTGACAAACATCTGCGGTAGAAAAGATCAAACTCATGAGCATACTGACGGTAAGAACAGTATATATGTAAATCCTGCCTTTGCTTTTTATTGTTTTCTTGAATTTCTTTTCTTTGTAATTTTGTTGA
Source organism: Micropterus dolomieu (assembly GCF_021292245.1). NCBI lineage: Eukaryota > Metazoa > Chordata > Actinopteri > Centrarchiformes > Centrarchidae > Micropterus > Micropterus dolomieu. The sequence goes on from NC_060171.1 coordinate 4,455,757, forward strand.
GAAAACGGCTGAACTGATAAAGTTTTATTGTGACATATTTGTTGGGTTGAATTTTCTATATATATATATATATTTATTAACTATATAAACTACTACAACGTACAAAAGTATTAAACCGTAATGAACGTTTCAACCAATCCGATCCGTAGGAAGCCCCTCCGCCTACTCACCGCTAGCCTCCACACCCTCGCACAGTTCCGTCTTCACCTCGCCGTTGGGCCGTTCAGCCGCCAGATGTGACAGCTTGCTGGTCATGGTGGCGGCAGTGACAATGGCCTTGAAGCTGCGTTTGCGTTTGGGGACGTTCTGCTCAGGATGGAAGATGATGATGTAGACCTTCGGCATGTAGAGCATGCCAAGAGAGACGGAGGCGCTGAGGCTGAGGGAGACGGTCAGCGTGGCCGTCTGAATGTACATCTGAGAAAACAGAGGGGGGAAAGGTTACGGGGTGGAGAAGACATGATGATAACCTGAGAAACTTTCACTTTTGAAAGGTTGGGTAAAGGATTCTAATCTAATACACGTTTTTTTTTTTTGTCAAAGTTCAGCCCTGAGGCCCTGAGACCCTGAGGTCTGTTAGCTAATTTTGTCTCTGCGTGTGCTGACAAAAAATCTGGTGCTTGTTTACAGCCCTGGCTCTGTAGATGGGAAACAAACAAAGTGGGCGTTCAAGCCATGATTTGTGTGTCAGATAACATTAAATGACTCGCCCACAGACATTCAGCTTACTTTCTAGTTCAGCAAAATATGCTGTTGTTGTGATGTTAGCTATAACAGCAGGAGAGTTGTGAGTCTTGCTGTCTGGTGCTGGTGTGCTGGCTCTGGGACGTCTCGTCCTCTTTACATGTTAGCTTCGCAGCAGCAACAAAAGCAAGTGACAGTTTGCTAACCCACAACCTAGCTAACTTCACTCATTATCATGGATTTTGTCATGGTGTTGGATTTCTCCTAAATCTCATACACCACCTTTAACTGTCAACCGTGATGTGAAAGAAAGCTTGAATCTCCACTTTCGGTGCTTTTCATGTTTTCACTTTGACTTAACAAATACCACATTATCTCATCATGACATCAAGTGAGTAATTCCACTTACTCTCAAATAATGTCAAATAATGACTTAACTCCCTGAATTGCTATGGAGCAATATTTTGTATGTGTTTTCTTTTTCATGAAAGAAAGCGTAGTTTAAAGCATTTCTGCTGAGCGTCAGTCGGTGGGTGAAATGGCAAACGCAGCAATTCACCAACAGATGCGAGTAAGTAGACGAGTGCAAGCTGGCAAGGATGAAAAGCGATGAAACTTTCAAAATATTCAATTAAAAATGTGTCTTTGCCAATATTTTCTGAGGAAGAAAATTCATTCAACACATTTGTTAGACCTCAACGATACACTGAATGTAAACAGAACTGTTTTCAAGACCTTTATATTGTATGAGTGAATTACTAATTCCATCCCTTAATATTACTAATTTGGGGGCCTTAAATCATTGTACCCTTAAAATGCTTATTTAAGATGTTTAATTCACTGCATGAATACAATCAATAATGTCTTCAAACACTTCATTTGAGTAGTTAATCCATATATATATACATATATTTATATACATACATATACATACATACATATACACACACATATATACATATATATATATACATACACACACACACACACACACACATATATATATATATATATATATATATATATATAACTTTGCATAATTGCATAATTGCATTAATTATGTCATGCCCACATTTGTTTGCTCAATATGTATTTTTCATGTCTATACGTTATTTCAACATTTATGTCCATGAAATGGATGTCATAGAGAAAAACATTAATTTTAAATATACCAGAACGATCTTTTACAACAATCTGAGTCTCATGACTCATGTACCTTTTTTTATGTGGGACATATAAGGTTTTCAGCTGACTGTGTTGAGAACAAGTTTCACTTCACTACATGCAGATAAACCTGATGAACAAGAGGATTTACTTAAATGATGGTCTGGTGCACTGAGCTCAGCAGTAATAATTCCATCAGCCTTCATTAAACCAACAGATGGTTGGCTGCTCAGTTCATTTACTGGAATCAATCTAGTGACTCGTGTTTGTGGCTGACAATTTTGTCTGGCTCATAACCAGCCAAAGTTTTCTACTCTCCAGCTGACTGGTGCAAAAGTCAAAGTGGTGAGTACTGGGCTGCAGTTTCCTGTTGTGTTGTAGTGATATATTACGTGTTTTGATCACTGCTACTGCTAATGAAACCCAACACTTCCTTCATATTTCACACGTTAAAAGGAAAGGGAGAGATTAAGCCCTTTGAGCCACTGGACTTTTAATGTGACACATCTGCTGGAAATGATTAGCTTCACTGACAGCAACTTAACAGAAATCACAAAAATGGCATAGTGGAAGCAACTGGAAGTAATGAGTGATTAAACACTGTTGGATAAGAGAAAGTGTTTTCAGCAGAGTGGTGTGTACATGACTCTGTTGTTGTACTGATGGAACAGTGCTGTGGAAATACAACATTTAGCAAGACAGCAGTTAAACATGAAACAGGAAATGCAGAGTTTGCATTAACAGCAAATTGAACAGGAGCAGATCAGAACTTCATACTAAAATATGCATCCATTAGTTACACCCACTTATCCTTTAGAGGGCTGCAGGGTGATGTAGCCAATCTCAGCTGACATTGGGCAAGAAGCCTGGACAAGTCACCGGTCAATCACAGGGCTGGACACGGACAACCATTCAAGCACACATTCACACCTACTTGCCACTTAACCTAAATCCACATAAACTACAAGAACTAGAACACTTTACACTGCAGTTCCACCTCCTCTTACCCCATTAACTGTGAGCTGTGTCAATGTTTTCAGTAGTGGACTGCTGAAGCTTCATCGTGTGAGCAGCTGGACAATCATGAACTGATTACCTCTGTCTTTAAACGGGATCAGCAACAGAACAGAGAAACATCAGGACTCTCTTTTTCTCTCTCTACCCTTATCTCAGTTGGACAGATGACCACAAACGCATCATTAGGCTCCGTGCTGCGTTTGTGAGCCAATACGAGACTATTGATTCTCTGTGTTGTTATCTTTGTCAGCAGTGTTCTGTGAAAGCCTTCATTGTGACTATGAGTCTTTTACTGGCAGAAGGAGGCACTTAGACACCTGATCCACAGTCACTCTCTGATCCTGAACCCTGACTGGACTAAATATTGCACCATCAACACCATCAAAACTAAAATTTAAGTTTAAAAGAATAGTAAAGTAGACTAACTATAACTGATTGTTTCTGCGGTGACATTGATCTTCTGTATTTTTAATGGGTAACAGCAGAGCGTAACTTCCATTGACACGGCTACAAGATCTTACTAACAGCCTGTACTCTAGACACCGCTGCCATGAACTATAATCTCGTCACATAGATAAATAAATGAAATTGTTAAAAATATGACACTTCTTAATTAATATAACAACTTTAGCTTAACTAATATCATAAACATTGTTGGTTCAGATGAGATAATCAAACTTTGAAGCTTATGTTTGTTAACTGATCTGTTCATTTCAATGCTGTAGAGGACGTGTAGAAGTAAAATTAGTTCTTGCTTTGTTTTCCTGAGTTTGGTTTCTGTCTTCTCTGGCTGCATCTTGAGCACAACCACCACGCTTGCTCTCCTTGCTGTTGCCATTGATGGCGTGGCACGGCTTCTGGCCTTAAAAAAATATAGAATAACACCAGCCCTATCCTCAAAGTATGTGTATATTTTACAGGTACATTGAAATATTAAAGCAAGACTTTAAAACTTCTGAAAGTTGAAATACGTGCTCAGTCCAATACACTTTTACATCTTTTATTTGGTCTGGTATGGTTGGCTAACTTTAAACTTTAACTGCTGTGTAACTAGTATTACTGAGTCAGTTCATAATGACTCTTTTCTACTTGTGCTACTGTTTACTATGCATAAACTATGAATATATTAGCATTTAGTATGGTGTAATTCACATTTTTTGGCCACAGTGGTTGATGTTCAGTAAAAGTAACATATAGTAGTCTCTCTTTAAATTACTAAATGAAAAATATAAATATATAATATAAAATCTGAGCAACTTATGAGATACCAGACTATAACAGAGCCACAAAAAGCTATATTTAACTATATTCAAAACTATTTGAGGATTGGATTGTCAATAAAATCTTCCAAATGGTTCCATACTCTTAACCCCTCATGTCCATGGGAGATGAATTGAAAACACGTTTGCAGCTAATTTCTGATCGATGTGGTAACAAGTACTTTTGTATTTATATGTTCTTGTGCGTTATATTTCACTTTGTTGTATTGTATCAATCATCAAATCGATCGCAAATAAACTTTACTTACTTACTTTACTGGTATTCATGACTTTATGCTGCACAAATATCTGGTTTTTATTTTATAATAATAATAATAATAATAAATCATAAGATTACTTTTGCTGATTCACAGACTTTAGAGGACAAGTAATAGAAACAACTTCTATAACTAATGAAAGGCAGCATTAAATATTAATTTCACGTCAATTGTAATAAATTATACATCTGAAGCCATTACAGAAGCGAGACGTGGCGCAGCAACATGATTCAAGCTCACTCAACCACACACGCACATACACACACATACACACCATGCAGAGCTCAAACAGGCAGCAGACCATCCTCCAGCATCTGTCACAAGACACCTGTGCACATGCTCCCAACACACAACACGGCCTATCGCCTTTTATAAACAGTCTATGATCGCTACCGCTGCTCAGAGACCCCCCCCCCATGTCACCATGGCAACGCCTCCTGTAAGTGGAGGCCCGGGTTAATGGTCCTCTGACTTAGTGTCAAAGTGACAGCAGGGAATCCTCAATGGGGCTCCGCTCAGCCACCAGGACGGAGAAAGGATGGGTGGAAGGAAGGAAACGTGGTGACAGATGGCGAGTTTCCCTCCAAGAGCCCAAAACAACGACGGCGGTGATTCCAGCGACGCATCGAGCAATCATTATGAAAATGCATGACAGACAGCGAAGCATAAACTCATTTGTGGGCCTGAGAGAAAAAACAAGCTCTGAAGAGATTTATGTGGCCTCTACGACACAAGCTGTCATTACAAAACCAACACCACAAACAGTGTGAAGGTCAGAGTCTGATGACATGTTTCAGGAAGAGTAAAGGAGAAAGGTGAGGAACGAACAACCACTCAGTCTTATAAAGTCACATTAATGGATTTTATTTTGGCGCTGACCCAAGTCCTTTAATATTGAGTATCATCCTTGGGCGTGGAGAATGAGAACGTGCAGAGCGAGTGTGTATGTGCATCTGCACCTGACTTTTCCTGTAGCGCCACCATGAGTTAGATATTTGTGGTATTGAGTGAAAAATCTCAGCTTCATTGTCAATGTTCAAGATACTAGAAGACATTTCATCCCTCATCCAAGAGACTTCTTCAGTTCTGACTGACTGGTAGGGAAACTCAGCTATTTAACCTCTGTAGGGTCGTTACCAAGATGATCGATACCGCTGGTTCGTTAGTGTTCCTGGCTGTTGTAACGACAGTCGTTATGGTCATTAGAGCCATGCAAGGCCAAGGCCCCATCCACATTACTCCATTTTTGTTTAAAAACAGAGTTTTAAAATGAATATAATCTCCGTCCACACCAGCATTTTAGCTGCGTATCAGAGATGATCTCCATCTATATTAAAACGACTGAAAATGCACATCGGGTGGCCATTCAGTACACTGGGTGTAAACATAAAGCAGATGGTGTCTTCCATAGTTACAGAAGATTTGGCAAAAGAATAAAGAAATACAAACAAAGAACCACACCAGACTTTTTTTTTGCATGGACCAATAACGAGCTGGGACTGTTACTGAAAGTAACACTGGAGATTAAAGCGACTGTGGCGGTGAAAAACATACAGAGTACAAGTGTAGGATGTAAGTGTTATTTGCACGGTACAAAATATTTTCATAAAAATACCAAAACTACAACTCTGCCAGTAGCATTGTATTTCTGCTTTTACTTATAAGACCCAATCAGAAAGCCAAACCAGAGCGTCTGCGTCATCGTTAAAAGTCTAAAACACTACCGGGAGTTTTAAGACGAAAAACGGGGTCGGCAGCGCTTTCAAACTTCTCTGATTCAGGTCTTCGTTTTCGTCTGGATGGGAGGTGCAAACGTAGCAGTGTGGATCGGCCCCAAGTCTGAACAATCATCGTTCGCATCTTCTCTTGTCCAGTTGCACTTTATTTGCATTTGCTTTCTGAAATTTGATACATTCAGGCTTGCAAATTCTTACAAATTGAAACATACAGAGCAAACAAGGACAGCAAAGAGGTGGATTATGGGTCTTTTTTGAGAAATGTGTCTTAAATGACATAACATCTAGAATATTATAATCAGATGGAATGGTGCAGCCATAAAAAAGTATTTCTCTCAGTATAAGAATCATCAAACTTTAAATCCTCTGAAAAAAGAAATTTATGAAGGTTTGAGAGGTTGATGGAGGGTGAATCCTGTGACTGTACAGCTCTCTGTCTCCTGACCTGGACGCCACCTTCCTGCCTGATCAGAGCAGAGCTAGTTTAAAGCTCATGATTGTGAGAGTCTGATCTGAGAGCAGCTGAGGTCTGACTGAAACTGGAGCAGCAGATGTATCATCTAAATGTCAGCAGCAGGCTGCAGGACAGAAGAGACCAGGTGGATCAAGGATCATACATCACAAGAATAATAATGCTAATTTTCCCTCAGTTTGGAAGATAAACTAAAATACTTTCACCAAGACGACTGCAGCATGTTGATCTGAACTGGTTGTGACTCTGATGTTTTTGGAGATTTACAAATATTGGAAACTGCAGCCCACAGCTTGAAGAGAGCAAATCACCATTCTCCCCTCAGACTTTAATCTAAACCGCTTCACACTTAACTGTCCCGTTTTGCACGGCAAGTCACAAGGCAACGCAGTCATCCAAAAAAAGTAATAATGCAATCCGAGACCACCATATGGACACACAGTCAGGACCAGCAGAACTCTGGTTGAGCCCAAAGCCAACTTAGATATTCAAGTCAGTTTTATTTATATAGTCCAATAGAGTGAAGGTAAAGTGCCTTAAACCTCCTTAATCTGCAGTTTCATCACGTTCTTTCTAGAAACCCCCCCCCAAAGCACTGTATTTCTCAAAGATCTCTGTGTTTAAGAAAATTTAGAAAAGTCATTGCAGCTAAATATTATTTGTATTATGTGTTTACTACTGTGAAAGATAAGAAACACTCCCGAAATATGAATCCCCAATTTTCAGCTGCCCCAAATCCTTGAATGTCCTCCAAGATCTCACTGATGATGTTTTCAGAATTAACTACAGTCTATGTTAAGTTTCAGGAGAAGGTTTTGGATGTTCCAGTGGCTCTACTGAAAATGTAGGTTTATGTTAGTTATGTTTTTGTTAATCCAGGCCTGATGGGATATACAATCCCTCCAGGGTGTTGTTGGTCGGCCCTGGTGTCACCTCCAAGATGGATGCACCTGGAAAACCTGCATAGGGAGGCGTCTAGGAGAAATCCTTGTCATTAACAGCACTGAACCACCTTAACTGACTCTTTTAGACTTGAGGAAGCAGCAGTTCTCCTGTGAGCTCCTATTGGAAGTCTGAGTTGCAGAGAGCGACATCAATTGAGGCCTGCAGCGTATAATTAATGCATCATACAGAGATGTATTCAAGGTGATAAAAGTTCTGCTTTTCTGGAGAATTGATGTGTATCAGTTCTAGGAAATTGGACATTAGCCTTCTAACGGACATGCATCAACCTGCCACCTGTATAAGTTGCCTATAAGGTTCAGTCCAGCCATCTATGGTCATTACCCAAAGCTCATGACCATAGATGAGAGTATAAATGTAAATCGTCTGCTGAACCTTTTTTACATTGACAGTTCTGTCCGATGTCCACCACACCAGTCCGCCTGTCATCTCCATCTTATCCTCACTCTTGAAGAAGATTTTCAAACTCCTTCACTGGGGGCAGGACCGCACCCCCAGCTTGTAGAGAGCAAACCACCATGCTCCCCTCATGCTACATCTACATCTACTTTTTGTTTTGAAAACTGAGTTCTAAAACGATCGATCTAAAATCGATCTCTGTCCACACAAGTGTTATCCGTCTATATTAAAATGACTGAAAACGCTATGCGAGTGCCAGTTTAAACAGGAAGCCGATTGGCTGTTCCAAAAGATTTGGTGAAAAGAAAAAAGTACTACTACAGACGAAGAACCACACCAGAGACTTTTTTGCATGGACCAACAACGATGTGGAACTGTTACTGAAAATAACACGGGAGTATATAGTGATTTTGGCGGTGGAAACAGACTGGGAGTCATCGCAAAGTAAGTACAGTGACATGCATAGTAATTTGCAAGTGTACAAGTGTTATTTGCACAGTACAAATATTTTAATAAAAATACCAAAACTAAAACACTGTCAGTAGATTTATGCTTTTGCTTTGCATAACTTACAAGACCCAACCAGGAAGCCAGATGTGAGCATCTGCTTCATCTTCACCTGTCCGCACTAAAACAGCGTTTTCAAACTCCTCCGTTTAAGTTCTTCGGATTTGCCGTTTTAGTCCCGACGGGAGGTGCAAACGCAGCAAAAGGTCTGCATTTTAAAACGAAAATGTAGTAGTGAGTAGTGTGGATGTAGCCTCAGGCTTTAATTCATACTGTTTCACACTCAACCGCCCTGTTTTGCTCTGGACGTCAACAGGCAACAAAGTCATCTTCAAAAAGCAAAGATGCAATCCTATGGCCACCATACAGGCACCATCCCCAATCAGAGCCAGAACCAGTACAACCCTGGTCGAGCCCAATGCCTTTTGAGATATTCAAGTCAATTTTATTTATACATCCCAATATCCATAAACAAAAATTGCCTCAAGGGAGTCTAGAATCTATACAGCATACCACGCCGTCTGTCCTTGTTCAACAGAAGGACTGAATGGCTTGTAGTAACGACCCCAACATCCTGTATTCCTGCTAAAAACCCACAAGGCTACTCAGGGTTACCAGAGAGCCAACTGGCCGATGTGTTGTGTTCAAATTAAATTTTGGCTCTCAATTATGGAGGACAGTGTTGGCCCACAAGGTTGGTTGGGCTCTCTACTCCTATACCTCCTGACATCCCATCAATTCAAGTCAGAGCAAAAATTACACTCATTGCATTTTGTCTTGTAGTTTTCTACCTCTTTCCTACTTTTTTTTTCTCAATCTTGCATTATATATTTTCCCACTTTTGTTTTTGTTTCTGCATTGTTGTTTAGTTATGTCTTCTGCTGACATATGCCTTATGTTGTTGTGTCAGGATACAGCACATTGCCTGTTTTTCCTCTTAAAAAAGGGCAAATGAAAGTGGATAAATGTGTTTTAAAATTGATACCTTACGTAAAAATGCTCTCATGGAGTCCAAATGATTCACAATTTGTTCATGTTTATGATGATGAAAAGTCCAGCATGAGGTCATCTGATGTATATTTCCCGTCAGATTTTAGACTGTAGTGTCTATGTCTGTAGTGAAGTGTCACTTTTTTGAGAAAATTAGGATTCATCGTATTCCCACTCATCTCTCTCTCTTCTGTAAACTGGTAATATCTTCTCTTCATTTGGCCCACATCGACGTTTCCCCTCACACAAAATAAAAAACACCACTTAAACAACAGCTATGGATGGATGGTAACACTGTGGTTTGTATTGACTTTCTCTCCTCAAGTCTGAGGCTCATGAGAACGATAGCAGCGGAGCATGGCTAATCGTTGCTCACTCACACACACAGTTTTTTATTTTAGAGAAGCAGAGGCAAAGTGGCAGCAGTGAAAAGGCATCAACAGCAGGTTTTTATATTCACCATCCATAAAAACATCTCAGTTCATTGAGCTCTGTGGCTCATCGGGTGTCAAGGTTGACTCTTTTGGTTAGGGTTGAGACCTGTGGAGCTATACAGGCCTTACGGCGCCTTTTTTTGTTAGTTGACATTTGAAAGACACTTATGGAAGCTTATTTCTTCAAGGTAAAAACAAACTGATGAAAGCTTGGGAAAATATTGGATAGTGTTATGTTTTTCTCAGCGATGACCCAAGATATGGGTTTTGGACCCAGATGCACTTTTACTGATAGACAGTTTATTAAATGATATGTGTAACTAATGAAAATGAGCCAGGTTGTCCAAAACAAGGAAAAGTCAAGCCAGACACAGAGGCAAAGAAATCCAAAATGTCATAAGTGATAAACCGAGGAGGTAGAAAATCCAAGAGACACCGTGGAACACAAGGGAACACAGGCAACAGGGCTGATGACTGAAATACAGGTGCTGGTCATATAATTAGAATATCATAAAAAAGATATTAGTTATTTCAGTAATTCCATTCAAAAAGTGAAACTTGTATAATGTATACATTCATTCCACACAGACTGATATATTTCAAGTGTTCATTTCTTTTAATTTTGATGCTTATACCTGACAACTAATGAAAACCCCAAAATCAGTATCTCAGAAAATTAGAATATTGTGAAAAGGTTCAATGTTGAAGACACCTGGTGCCACACTCTAATCAGCTAATTAACTCAAAACACCTGCAAAGGCCTTTAAATGGTCTCTCAATCTAGTTCTGTAGGCTACACAATCATGGGGAAGACTGCTGACTTGACAGCTGTCCAAAAGACGACCATTGACACCTTGCACAAGGATAGCAAGACATGAAAGGTCATTGCTAAAGAGGCTGGCTGTTCACAGAGCTCTGTGTCCAAGCACATTAATAGAGAGGCGAAGGGAAGGAAAAGATGTGGTAGAAAAAAGTGTACAAGCAATAGGGATAACCGCACCCTGGAGAGGATTGTGAAACAAAACCCATTCACAAAGAGTGGACTGCAGCTGGAGTCAGTGCTTCAAGAACCACCACGCACAGACGTATGCAAGACATGGGTTTCAGCTGTCGCATTCCTTGTGTCAAGCCACTCTTGAACAAGACACAGCGTCAGAAGCGTCTCGCCTGGGCTAAAGACAAAAAGGACTGGACTGCTGCTGAGTGGTCCAAAGTTATGTTCTCTGATGAAAGTAAATTTTGCATTTCCTTTGGAAATCAAGGTCCCAGAGTCTAGAGGAAGAGAGGAGAGGCACAGAATCCACGTTGCTTGAAGTCCAGTGTAAAGTTTCCACAGTCAGTGATGGTTTGGGTGCCATGTCATCTGCTGG
>NC_060171.1:4467129-4482492 GCF_021292245.1 Micropterus dolomieu
TCGCATTCCTTGTGTCAAGCCACTCTTGAACAAGACACAGCGTCAGAAGCGTCTCGCCTGGGCTAAAGACAAAAAGGACTGGACTGCTGCTGAGTGGTCCAAAGTTATGTTCTCTGATGAAAGTAAATTTTGCATTTCCTTTGGAAATCAAGGTCCCAGAGTCTAGAGGAAGAGAGGAGAGGCACAGAATCCACGTTGCTTGAAGTCCAGTGTAAAGTTTCCACAGTCAGTGATGGTTTGGGTGCCATGTCATCTGCTGGTGTTGGTCTACTGTGTTTTCTGAGGTCCAAGGTCAACGCAGCCGTCTACCAGAAAGTTTTAGAGCACTTCATGCTTCCTGCTGCTGACCAACTTTATGGAGATGCAGATTTCATTTTCCAACAGGACTTGACACCTGCACACAGTGCCAAAGCTACCAGTACCTGGTTTAAGGACCATGGTATCCCTGTTCTTAATTGGCCAGCAAACTGGCCTGACCTTAACCCTATAGAAAATCTATGGGGTATTGTGAAGAGGAAGATGCGATACTCCAGACCCAACAATGCAGAAGAGCTGAGGCCACTATCAGAGCAACCTGGGCTCTCACCTGAGCAGTGCCACAGACTGATCGACTCCATGCCACGCCGCATTGCTGCAGTAATTCAGGCAGAAGGAGCCCCAACTAAGTATTAGTTGGTGTTCAAGTTAGTAGTTAGTGCTGTACATGCTCATACTTTTCATGTTCATACTTTTCAGTTGGCCAACATTTCTAAAAATCCTTTTTTTTTCTATTGGTCTTAAGTAATATTCTAATTTTCGGAGATACTGAATTTGGGATTTTCATTAGTTGTCAGTTTTAATCATCACAATTAAATGAAATAAACATTTGAAATATATCAGTCTGTGTGTTTTTCACTTTTTGAATGGAATTACTGAAATAAATCAACTTTTTGATGATATTCTAATTATATGACCAGCACTTGTATATGTTGAGAAGGAGTATGAATTGCCACAACGTGAAGACAACAGACCAACTAAATACCCTAGTGAGGAGGAGATAACGAGACACAGGTGAAGTTAATCAGACAATCAGGGAGCCCACAGACAGGAAGCATAACAACACAATGACACCAGGAGCAGAGCAACTTCAAAATAAAACAGGAAACACAAACACCAACATCCCAGAACCGTGACAGATGGATTGCAATGACATTAAATACAGATATATTTATGATCCCCACATGATCCTAATGATCAATCCTACCTTTGTGGTTACCACTGAAATGTCTCGACAACTATCAGATGGATTGCCGTGAAATTTTGGTGATCCTGATAGTTTTGTCCCCTCAGGATAAATTGTAATAACTCCATCAGTTAAAAATAGTTAATTTGTTTTAATCAGGGTGGATCATCTCCAAACGTGGGAAGGGGAGGGGGGTGTTACAGGGGCCTCGGAGAGAGACGGTGCAGGGAGTTTACAGATGAAGTTTTGAGTCAGCACTTTGAATTTTCACCACAGTACTCTGATTACTGGGAGAATTCTAAATCAAAAGAGACAAAAATATACCTTCTTACATCAAAGCTGTTTAATTTACATCTCTGCTGTCTTTACATGTCATCTTGTGTGGTTTGTAATCTGCGTTTTTAGCATCTGGAGACATAACCTACATGTGTTAAGCAGGAGTGAAACATATTTTATTGTGATTTTTATTCTCCCAGATAAATCCTGGCAGTGTGAAGTGGTTGCAGACACTGAAAATAACACTAATAATAGCACCGTTAGCATATTAATATTAGAAAGTAGCTCATCAGTTGAGGTCAGAGGAGTTGGATTCCCGAGAGGAGCAGGAGCTGTGGGTGGAAGCTGCATGTTAATCTTCTCTGGGATCCTCCGACTGAATATCAAAGCCTGGTTCATTATGTATGGAGGCAGCGTGACTCTCCCAGCGGCTCTGACTCCTCTACCTGCCTGTGAATGTGAACGCCTCCTAGGGGCAGCCGGCGTTGCGTTCAGGGCGCAGCCCCTCTAATGTGCTTATTAGTCATTCTCTGGCTTCCCTCTCTGTGCTACTGTAAATGTCAGGAATTTGAGTGTCCTGCCACAGATTCACAGCCTGAACTAAAAGATCAGCTGATTAGTTCCAGTCCACGACATTTTGTATAGAGCCCAATTTTCCTTGGCTCTATTTCATACTGGTTCTGGAAGTCTTTTCAGATCAGATTTAATTTGTCATGTCAGGGTCAGATCAGTTTTGGACTGGGTATAAAATGTAAAGAACTCTATTTTATGGTTAGAACAGTGGCCAGCAGAGACAAAGTTTGAGATTGAGCGAACAGAGTTAAGACTGTGTTGTACAAACAAATCATTCAGCGTGATGGTGATGTTTGTTTGACTGCGAGCTTTCAGACCAGCCGGTGAATATTTTACAGAACAGTAGGAAATAACACACTGAATTTCTCACTTCACAAATAGACATTAAGCTTGATAAATAATGTGGTGAAAGGCTGACAAAGCAACAGACAAGTGTGTGATGAGTTAATTACTACACAGGATGACAGAAACCCTCTGCTGTCACCTTTATCATCTGGAAGGTTCTGCGGTCACACAAGTACAACCTCCTGACAACTTCAAGTACAAATAAATATGTGTAGCAGGAACAGATATCAATAAATGCTTTGTTTCAGAGCAGTGTTTTAAGGAGACGTTTTAATGGAGACGTTTATTAAGTCTCACTCCCACAGCATGACAGAGAGGAAGCGAGGAGGTTTACAGCAGTAATGGCCTGAGGTGCTTAGATATCACCAGCCCCCTCACTGACACCCCCTCCACCAAAACCAACATGGAAATTGCAGCAGATGCAACACCCATCTGCGGTTGCAGTGACTTTACTATGAGGTAGGTAATTTTCCAGGGCCCCCATCTAAGAGGAACACTTTGTTCACCAAGGGGCTGGAGAGTGGTACAACAATGAGTGTCTGCAGGCAACAGTGAAGCATGGTGGAGGTTCCTGGCAAATTTGGGGCTGCTTTTCTGCAAACTGAGTTCGGGATAATGGTCTCCTCAATGCTGAGAAATAGAGGCGGATACTTATTCATCTTGTGATATCGAAGTCATTAAGAATTATCTTCAGCGTAAAGAAGAACAAGGAGTCCTGGAAGTGATGGTATGGCCCCCACAGAGCTCTTTTTGGGATTACATGAAGAGAAAGACTGAGGCTGCCTAAATCCACAGAAGGTCTGTGGGGAGTGTACCTGGTCATGTGTCCCTGAAAGAATTGATGCTGTTTTGAAGGCAAAGAGTGCTAATTTGATTTAGAATTTTTCTTTTGTTCACTCACTTTGAAAAATATAATCTGTTAACCTGTTGATTTCTGAAAGAAGTCTTACTTTACAGCATTTTTTCCACACCTGCCGAAAACGTTTGCGCAGTATGTGTTCAACAGAATTCAGTGCTCATTATGCAGAATGGCCCCTTTCAGTGTCATTATTATTATTATTATTATAGATTATATTACTGTATTATTATTACTAATGCGTTAACATATAAGCAACATTTTTTAAATTACATTATACAGTGTCGGGTTGTTCATTCAAGAAAATGTAATCATATTTTAGTAAATCATTATGCATCTTGCCCTGCAATGGACTGGCGACCTGTCCAGGGTGTACCCGATGTCAGCTGGGATTGGCTCCAGCCCACCGCGACCGCAGGATAAGCGATTGACGATGGATGGATGGATGGATTATGCATCATGTATGTCAAATGTTTATCTGCAAAGGAACCAGTAACTCCAGCTGTCAGAAACTTGTACATAGCTAAGTAAAAATTATATTTGCATTTGAAGAGTAGTGACAGGAAGAAGAACAAACAGAAAAGGAAAATTTCTCGAGTAAAGTACAAGCGCCTCAAGAGGCAGATCTTTTTAAATAAGAAAATAATTTACTTGGTTATTTTTGCATAATTGGCTGTTCCATTGATTAGTTCATGTAGTAAAAGGTCGACAAACAAGCTACATGATTGCATTCATGGAAATGAATTCTCAATCAGTGAAAGGCTCACAATAAGGTATGAGGGAGACCTTGTGCCAAGGGGCACCTAGGGACCTAAACTTTTTGGAGCTTGTGGTGATCAAAGTAAAGACAAGCTTGACTTGATCTCCCTCTTAAACACTTGGGTCACATCTGATTCTTCTTTTGTTTGTAGAGTCTCAAAATTGACATCCTTCTGTCAACGTTCCTCCCATCAAAGTCAGTTTGGAAAGCAGTGAGACGCGCAAGCAGCAGTAACCGGAGTCTTTGCTGACAAAATGATACCATTTTTACATCCAGCTTTACAGTCGCTGTAAGACAGAGAAATGATGATGATGAAACTACAGGAAATTATTTTTCTCTTAACGGGATATATTGCATTATGGAGAAGTGAAACTTTTCTGTTGATGTGTGAAAAAAACAACGGTCAAATAAATCTGGGGGAGGCTGGCAGAAAGACGAAGACGTCTGGATGCTGAGACGAAAGTAAAAATGTTTCTGAATAATTAAAGAGAGTGTAAAACGTTCCAAAGGAGGGTTTGCACAAGTTTTTCCTAAGATATGTAAAGTAAGACCCTGATTCCACCTGGTATTAACATGTTATCTGTATCTGGATATTTTGTTTGGACCATGCAAAACACATCAATGCATCTACATAGAAATTACTGACAGTAATGTTGTGTATTTTTTTTTTTTACTGTTTTCTTGTCATTTGTGTGCAGCGGCATGAACTTGGCTGAGACTCTCTGAGCAGCTCCAACCTTCAGTGTGAGTTACAGTGACTGGAAAGGCCAAACTGACTAAACTCACTAAATGAACAGGCCGACCTCTGACCTCTGTTTATTTACAGCCATCAATGAAGTCTATTTTCCGACAGTTGACATTTAGCTTTGAGAACAACTCCAAAAGGACTTCAGTCTTACCTTTGATTTATGCTTGTAAACAAACTGAGCTAGAGTCAGAGTAGCTAGATTTTCATTGGTTTTCACTTTTCTGTCCCTCCCTTCTCTACCTGACAGAAGAGTACACACATATTGTTGGGATCTCTATTATGAGGATTTCAGGACCTCAACAATGTTGTTTGGGATCTAACACAGGCTCGTGTGTCTCATGGGAAGGTTGAAGACCCGTCAGCTGGATGAGGAAAAGCCTGCACCTGATGTCCATACAGGACAAAGATTAAGAGACCAGTCACACCTGAACCTCATTAACTGTCATACATACAGACTTTATTTAAAGTAAAATGTATAGCAGTAAAGAAAGTTGTGCACTTATTGTTTTCTGAACTTCTTTCTGTCAGGACTGAGTGCCATGCCTCTCTCTGAGGTGCTGATCCTGCTGCTGGGTGTATTCTGCGGCGTAGTTTGACACCAAGTTTTTTAATTAGAAAGTCTTGTTGAGTGTAGTGTTGTTTTTTTTTTGTTTTGCGGAGAGAATAACTCCTGAAATGTTTCTTAGGTCTCACTGCACTCGTTTTTTTGACACTTTAACAGCTTTTATTGGTACCCATCTCCCGAGCATCAGAGATATCAGTGAGGTGGGTGCCTACGCAGAGCCGAAAGGATACTAAAGGACAGGAAGAGAGGCAGTATGCCGGTGCGGAAGCTTTTTCCCCCAAGCTATCAGACTTTTTAAACTCAAATTCATCCTCAGCACTGCCCCACTGATTATAGTTTATTTTTGTTTACCATCTTCATAATTGCTTTTATATTACTGTATACTGTCTGCTCCTGAGCAGAAGGGAGTTATAAACTCAATTTCACTTTTCAACCTGTTGTAATGTGACAAATAAATCTACCTTGTACCTTTCAGTGCCTCTGCCTTCACAGAGTGATTGCACCTAAACTGAAACACCTCGCAGCACTTAACCATCATTTCAACTGTCACTTCAGCTTTTTGGACAAATTCTGCCACTCAACTTTTTCAGTGCTTCAGCTCCAGGTAAAACTTCAGACTCAACATGTTAAGACTTTTAAACTATTTCAAAAGTTTCAACTGCAAATTTTCAGCAGTGAGAACAAGTATAGAAACTCTAGCCATTTCTACTCTTAATGCATTCACTAGAAACCTACAACCAAGCACTAAAAATAAAGAAAGTTCTGCACCTATTGTTTTTAGAACTACAATACGATCTGCTGTGATTCACACACACAATTTATTCCCATTTCTTTCAGTGCTTACATGTCACTCAACACTTCAACTGTCAGAGCGAAACTTCAACTGAGTCTTCCCTTCAGCACTTTTACTTCCACGGATCCAGAATCTAACAGACTCTTCATCTTTGTTCAGTGATTATACATAAACTTAAACTTCTTTTGTTCTTACTTTAACTTCAACTGTCACATAACCTCTACTTAAACTCTTTCAGCGCTTCACCATTCGGTAAAAACAGTTTTCTGATACCTTCATTTTCAGCTATCATTTCAATACAGAGTTATGTTAAAATCCTCTAGTATATAGCTAAAATAATAGTTTCTCAGTTTCTTAAATCAACTTAGACGTGAATGGAAGCAGTTGGATTTAAATTCTAAATGTTTACTTGAAGCACAGGTGTTCGATTTACCTAGTCTGATTATATGAAACCCGTCACATTATTCACAGGTTTACAGCAGGCAGGACGGGTCAGTTGGAGCTGCAGCAGCAGGCTGATAAAGAGTCCAACAGCAGAAACAACAGTGTTCAGTGAATAATGAATAAGAATGCCTGAGGTGTTTGTTGTGTTTCTCCCCACAATTAACAGCGTGGACGCTCCAAGGCCTGTCTGCTGTGTGATTACAAAAAAATATCCATCCATCGTCAACCGCTTATCCTGCGTACAGGGTCGCGGAGTACAAAAAATATATAAAATACATTTCATTTTTCTCTGTATAATGAACTAGGAAATGTTCTTGTTAGTCAAACATATTCTGTTTCTTTTGGCTGCAGTTTTTCAGTAATAGCCTGAACGTTGTTGCAGAAGAAGTGGCTTCTGTCTGCAGACTTCTGTTCTCTGAAACCTCGTGGAGGAAAGCTGCCGGCTACTTGATGTGACACCTCAGTCTATATGGGGATGGTGATGAAATCTTCAGCTGAGCAAGTCTGAATGTGCTGAGTAAGTTATTTCTCTGGGTAAAAATAACCCAAGGTAAAACAGAAACTGCTGTCGGACATTTCTGGTCCTTATCAGATCAGGGTATCAGAAGAAACCTGAACATTTCAGCTACACAGTTCATCTTAAGACTGTGTAACAAAACCTAAGTAAGGGACTTCAGCAGGGGCGTAGAATTTAATAGGGACAAGTCACTATCAATATACAGGGATTACTTATGGGGCGGCTGTGGCTCAGGTGGTAGAGCGGAGGTAGAGCAGGTTGGCCGTTAATCGGAAGGTCGGCGGTTCAATCCCTCGAAGTGTCCTTGGGTAAGATACTGAACCCCAATTTGCCCCTGATTTGCCCCGCCAGTTTATGAATGAGTGTGAAGTTTCCGTTTGAGCACTTAAGCTCAGTGTATGACTGGTGGATGTAGTGTAAAAGCGCTTTGAGTGGTCAAAAAGACTAGAAAGGCGCTATACAAATATGGAGCATTTACAGTCTTATTGGTAGTTGTGCTAGATGCACCCGTCAAGACGAGGAATGAAAGCGAGCCACAGAGAGCTTTGAAGAATGTAGTAAAAGGACAATTAAAAACAAGTCGTTAATGTGCGGCAGCTACATGCTCCGCTGCTGAGAAGCTTCCAGAGGACTTTGACTTAGAATCTAGTGTGTTTTTGGTAGTTGTCATTCTTGTGGTGGTTTACCATTGAAACCATGAGTGAAGGGAATGTTTCATTTCATAAGAGCTGCTGAAATCTACCAGTACAGCGCAGCAACATGTACCGCTGTTGTTCGTTTGTGTCCACAACAATCACCTGAACTAAACTTCATGGTCCACTTAGGGAGCCCCCTACCAGCTGGGGCCCTGGGTTAGCCGCCCCCACGCACCCACGCTACCTCCGCTTATGATTGAGACTGTTTTGACAACTGCTGTCTCCAAGGTCAAGAATAAATTGTCAAGCACAACTTTTAAGTTAATATGGACAAGAAGTCCTACAGGTGCGTAGAATCATCAAGTACGAAAAAAATCTACATTTCCATCTCAACAGAGCGAACTCCATCTGGTCTGTACACAATGTCATGGTAATTCAGTTGAGACATTTCAGTCTGGACCAGACACAGCCCCCACAAGATGCAGGCTATGTCTGAAACATCCTTGTTTGTTGCGTGGGATCAGAGCCTTGTTACAAAGTCTCACGAGGTTCTTAAAAGATCTTGCATGAAGAAGTTCATGCAGTTAAAATGAGCTAATTGTCTTTCGGGACTGCTGCTGGCTCAGCTGTCAATCAAACTTGTACAAGTTCCCACTCAGAGGCTTGAAGGCTAAAGAAACACTGAAATGCCTTTATCAGAGATCTTGACATTTGAGATTTTTTCATGACAAAATAAGTAAATTTGAATTTCACTTTGACATGATTTTGTGGGACGACTTTTGAAGCCTGACCTGTCCAGAACTCTTCTCAGGCTAAGATTGAAAATCATATGTCCTATCCACATTGGGGTTATTGTCAGTCCTTAGTATCCTTAGTAACTGAACATTAGCAGCTGATAAACTGAAAAAGACTGATAAACTATATTTAGAGGATATCTTAGTGAATCGCTCCACCTGTCCTCTAGATCTCCCAGCAGACACAATAATGAGCAAAAGCCTCCATCTGGCAGCTCGTTTACAGCAAACTCAACCCAAAAACTGTTGTCTGAATGTGCTAAATTTAATTTTGCTCTAATTAGATATGTGTCGAGAGGCAGCAGAGCAGGCTGGGCTGCCCGTGTGGTGATCAGAAACTAATCGATCATCAATTAGTCAGTCAGAACAGAGTATTAACTCCGGTTTGTAGACACAAGTCTGTCTCTGAAAACAATAAACCTCTGTATTTAACATGTGTGGAAACAGAAAATGAGATGTAGTTTAAAGTTTACACAAGCATTAAATTGATTGCACTGCAGCTTCTTATTTGTATTGTCTGATGTAATATATGTTTGTAGTATTTATTTGTTGTTGTTTGGTTAAATGTGCTTTTTTTTCTTCAGAAGACACATTTCAGAACAATATTCAGATAATAAAGTGGAACCAAATCAAAACTTAAATCAAAAATTTGCTAACAACAGCGTATCAGTTTCTGGGGTTACAGGAAAGTCCTGGTCAGAACTGGAACATCTTTGTCAGTTTAGACTAACGTTAGCAGCTCTGTCCTGCTCTTTATTGGACTTGGAAGTTAAAGCTAGCTCTACCCTGCAATAGGAGGATAAGGATAATGTCATCTTTATTTCTGTGTCTTCTAATTAGATTATGGTGTCGATACTGACTTTTTACCTGTTGGTGTTAGCGTCCGACTGTTAGCATGATGTCATGTGCAATCAAGTGCATATTTTAGACCCTTTTAAAGTGTTGTAGCTGTACAACGGGTCTTTCTGTGTCTTCTAATTAGATTATAATGTTAATGTAGAAACAGTCTCATTTTAGTTGGCAATATTGACAGACGCTGTATATAAAATTGCTGCTTTCAAAATGGAGCCCTGCTAGGATTTACAGTAATGCCTTAACCTTATCTGTTAGCTTGATTGCAATCACCACTGGGAGCTTCACCATCACAAACTACAGGATTTCAATACAGAATGTTTCATACAGAATGTGTGTGAGTAAATGCAGATGCTGCAGACAGTGTGTTATTTAGTAGTATGCAGTATAAAGCTGTTAAAATAATTTATTTTGCTAGGAGAGGCTTAGCCGGTTTCCAATTTTGGAAAGCGCAAGTAAACAATAGGAGGAAAATAAATGTTAGTACCCATTATAACATTTTTTTCTAATTAAATCTTGTGTAAAGAGAACAAGGCTACAGCCGATCTCTGACAAACATTATAGCTAGTTGCATTTGTCATAACAAGAAAGACATCTGGGTATTTTTTGCATAGGCCTACTGTAGATTTTGCTTTTGTTTGCATACTGCATGCTACATTTAGGCCAAATCAGTACGTACTGCTATATGGATAGTAGTAGTAGACTGTTTCAAATCCAGCCTGTGTTTCCAAACTCTGTTTGAGGGCTGAATATTAAATAAATAAATAAAACATAAATAATAAAACATGACAGTATATTATTTATCACACACTCACCCGCTCAGCTGACTGTGCCGTGCCAAAGAAGATAGGGATGAAGGCGAGCCAGATAATGCAGGTGGTGTACATAGTAAATCCAATGGGTTTGGCCTCGTTGAAGGTCTCTGGCACGCCACGCGTCTTGATGGCGTAAACAGTGCATGTGACCATCAAGAGGATGCTGTATCCCAGGGAGCAGATCAGTGACAGATCGGAGATGTCACACTTAAGGACACCACGAGCGTTCTGAGGATCCTGCGTGCGCTGCTCGCCGTAGTCCACAAAAGTGTGAGGCGGGTCGGCTGCAAACCACACAAGGACACCCAGCAGCTGAACAGAGATGAGCGAGAAGGTGATGACCAGCTGGGAGGCTGGTGAGATGAAGCGTGGCGCTGTCACTGCCTTCTTGCCCTGCTCGAAGATGCGGTGGATGCGGTTGGTTTTGGTGAGCAGCGCAGCGTTGCTGAAGCACATGCCGAGGCCCAGGAAGATGCGGCGGAAGGAGCAGACTACAACATCGGGTGCGGCAATCATGGGGAAGGTGATGATGTAACACAGGAAGATGCCCGTCAGCAGCACATAGCTCATCTCCCGCCCCGAGGCGCGAACAATGGGTGTGTCATTGTAGCGGACAAAGGTGACAATGACAAAGGTGGTGGCGATGATGCCCAGGACGGAGATGAAGACAGGCAGCAGTGCCCAGGGTGAGTGCCACTCCAGTTTGATGATGGGGATGGCCTGGCAGCCGGTTCGGTTCTGGTCGGGTCTCTTCTCGTAGGGGCAGAGCTCGCAGGTGAACTCACTTGCCTGGAAATGGTATCCCTCGCAGCGCTCGCAGTGCCAGCAACACGAGACGCCCTTCACCACTTTCTTCCTCTCGCCGGTCCTGCAGGGCAGGCTACAAACCGAGGCCGGCAGGGAGGAGTCGCCGGTGATCCACTGCAGGGCCTCCATCTGAGGGGAAGGAGAAGGACCCAGGCTGCTGAACATTCATCTTCAAACTGAGCAGCTGAACAAGATGCTCAGCAACATCATAATTATCAGATATCGACATCTTTTTCACAGGTCTGAGTCAGTACTGATGCTTCAGGCTCAGACTGGTGAAACTACCTGAACATGGGATAAACTCACTCTAACAGGAACATAATATATGGACTCCCACATAGAGACAATATATAATTTGAGTTAAATAAAGCCAGTTATGACACAATGCGCTTTTTTTCTCTCTATTGAGAAAAGCGATAGTGGAATAACAGAATTTCCCTTCCCGGTCAATGGTTTGGTTGCAAATGTAAAGAACCGAATGAGTGAATTGCATTGCGGGTTTCATCACGGCCATCTGCGGTGTTATTATTTATTGCTTTATTGATGACGTTAAGAATAATAAGACCAGATCAGAAGGAATACAACGTCAATCCAGGGACTGACTCAACAAATGGTTCTTTATTTACCATTACCGAGAATGAACACTAGTCTCTAGAATAGTTTGATCATATCAGGTTCTGCATCAACACAGTTTTAATTACTTTTAAAACACCCTAAAATGGTAGAGATTTTTTGCATTTATGAGTTTAGATCGTGATCAGCAGGGGGCAACTCTGCAATTCCACTATCACTTTTCTCAAGATTGAGAAAAACCCCAAACTCTGGCATTACTGGCTTTTTAAAAAGTGTGCTGCTGATGTGGTTCTGTTTGGTGCAGAACAAATCACTGCTGCAGGGCTTCAGACATGACTGCACTCCAAGAAATTATTCATCTTTTATGGAAATTATTAATCTTTTATGGAACAAACAACATGCTTGATTTAGTAAGTGGACCTTGAGTTGAAATCGTTCTGTCAAACTGCTGATTCCAAGGTCAAGAACGAACCTTCAAGCTAAAAGTTCAAGCAGTAACAGAAGTCCTAAAGTGCTAGGAAACATGGAAAGTTTTAACATCTACAATTTCATGGCATACTCAGGTTTAAATGTCCGGAACAAACTTGTATGTGGAGAACTGCTGTTTCTAAGGTCAAGAGTAAAATCATGATTAAGAGGAGGATATTTTAATGAACACACTTGGGAGAGCTGGATTTGAAGCATCTTGTTCGCTCCATTAAACTCTTTATTTCTTCTGTAAAGAAGAATAAATATTTCATCAAATATTTCATCAGACATTGCTACATCAATCAAAACACGACTTAAGTCCGACTTACAACCTTGTTGGCTAAAAAATGCCTGCCCCACAGTAATACTACATGTCTCCATTATATGATTAGGGTTCGCCCTCACTCTGGTTGACAAAAGACAGAAAGACATTGATATTATTGGTCCTTACGTTTAGATGCAGCTGATTGGTCCATTGTCCGATGACCTTGTACTCTGCTATCGACCTGTTGTTGATCTGATACTGGAAGATGTCATAGCGTCCGGGAGCATCCCCATTCTCGTTAAAGGTGACCGGAGTCCCTGCACTTCCTGTAAAAACACAAGACAGATATTTATTTAAGTGTCTCTGTTAGCTGGGACAGTAATTGTATCAGCCTGACTCCACTAGGACTGGGCCGTGATACTGTAATAAGGTAAACCAATATTTTTATTATCGTCATGTGACCAAGCTTGTGTTTTTAAGCTTGTGAACAGTAGCTTCTTGATGCTCGTCCGCTTGTCTCCTCTTCTATTTGTCAGAACTGCTCTTTCCTAGATCCCTCATTAGCAAGTGTGACGAATGTACCTTTGCTTTGTTGGCCTGAGTTGTGGCTTTTTGATTGGCTCCTGGTCATGTCACACAAAGTGCTCCTTCCTCTATATTTTCAAGAAAACGTGAGATGCAAGACAAACAGATACCCTAACCATTGGAGGTGGGAGATGAAATGTGCTAGCACCAACGTGTGTTTAGGAGCAATTTGTGGCTCTGCGTTTCGCTCCAGGACACTTCCACATGTGGGCTGGAGGAGAACTGAACCACCACATGCTCTGCAACCTAAGCTATAGCCACACCTGTTTGATACTTTATTCAGTGAAAACCTGTTACTAGTCAATCCTAAATAATATGAATCCATCCATCCATCCATCTTCATCCTGCGTATAGGGTCGCGGGGAATAAGAATCCAATAAAAATGTTTTTATGAATATGCGCCATGTATGCAAAATATAAACCCTTATATGCTCTAAAAACTACATTCTGACCCCTCTACAAAATGGGACCCTCAAAACGAGGGTACTCAAAACTAAACAATAACAGAAATACGTCACTTGTCCTGCTACCTGAACGAGATCAATAACCGTTTCCTTGTCTTCTTATTGTCAAGGTTTGGTTAGGTTTAGTGTATAAAATCACTTGGAATATCATGGTTTGGATTAAAATTACGATTTTGTAAAGGTTCAATGTCATGGTTACAACAATAACCACTTAATTAAGGTCGGAGAACGATCGTAGTCTGAGTTAAACGAAACCAGCGTTGACTGTAGGGTGAAATCAGGAAATTATTCCCATATTTTGTTGACCCATCCATCCACCATGACCTCCTCCCTCTCTGGACTTTGTTGCTCTCCACTAACATCAACTGACTTCCTACTTTGCGCCAGACGGTCCAGGGCAGTCACAACTACTGCGGTCTTTAGAGGCTTGAAAATAAACAAATGTTGTTTTGGGGCATTTCCTGAAACACATGATGCTGCTGTTTTTCTATGGAGCAGCCTCAACGGCCTCAGTTATCGTTACTGTTTACATTACCACATAGTGAACTATGAACCTTGGGGTCCCCTTAAAGTTTACAGCCCCGGGAGAAGTTACCTGCTTTGTTAGTAATCCAGCCTTACCTTGACTACTTCTACAGAAGTGGGTGTCTGTGCTGTTTTTGAACCACAAAAAATGTCTTCAGTCTATGTCTGTGTTGTCTTTTAAAGCACTAAGATGTTATTTCCTTTAGTTTGGTTTTGATTTTCTCTCAGGTTTTTCTGGCAATGTGACAGCCGGTCTGAGTGATCTTATCACAGTTTTCCCAACAGCTTGTTACCACAACAACCACACAAACATCTTGTTGCCATATTGACTAAATCCATCCTGGCAAGTTAAAATCACATCATGTCTGACACTGTTCATACTTAGCCAGCTGTTAAATATTAATTAAAAAAAACCCATAGGAAAGCATGCGGAAAAAACATTTTCACTTCAACTGGTGACTTCAGTCAGCATCCAAATTTCTGGTCTCCGTCATAATTTCTCCTGAGCAAAGGTTTTACTTTAGGTTTATACTTATATTATCCTATAAAGTGGTTTCTCACCTGACATAGAAAATTAAGCTGTTTTATTCCATATAGTGATTTATGATGCTTCATTTTGTTTAGTTCATGAATCTAATGTGAATCTAAGTGACAATAACGTGAATCTAATTGAAAATGAATGTTTAGTTTACAGTAACAGCGACGAGGAAAGCTCAGAAAATGTTTCCACTGGAAACAAAGGAAAAAATAGAAATCTCTCAGACAGATTAATTAATTAATAAAAGAAAAATTACAGCGTTATTTTGCAGGAACTTTCTAATATTCATAACTTCACTGATAAATTCACAGATTTCAAAAACGGCAAGAGCCTTTCAAGATGGATTAAAGTCTGTTCAAACTACATCGTAGGTTGATTTGAGAGGCAATATGAAATCTGTATATATAATCTGTTTCTTTATTCATGCCAGAGACACAATTAAGGAATCAAATTTTTTAAATCCAACATCTTGGATTACAGTGTTAGAACATCACAAGGCACACTCGGGTGTTCAGTTAATCCTCCTAAAGTTGATGTTTTGTTTTTAGATCCAGTTTCTTGGTCCCTTTTTCTTTCAGCTGCGGTGCTCACTGCATTGTGTTGTTATCGTACAGTAGTGCTGTATTCCTCGCTACAGGGCAAATTTAACATCAGGGACAGCAGAGTCTCAAACGTGAAGCGGATTAGTTTAGAGCTGCAGAAGCCGAGAGGAAGAGCAGCTTACTGGAGTTAAAGAGCAGAACAACGACAACAAAAAAGAAAACAGATTCATAATGAAGTGAGTGGGAGCCGGTTTGTTTCTATTCTGCCCCGATTTCCTTGTTAAACATGAATCAAGGCATCACAAATCACATCAGTGTGGCTATGAATCACCACAGCTCCCCTCAGGATGTAGACCCCCCCCCCCCCCCCCCCCCACCCCCCCCCCCCCCCCCCCCCCCCC
>NC_060171.1:4482512-4489634 GCF_021292245.1 Micropterus dolomieu
GTGCCCCCCCCCCCCCCCCCCCCCCCGACCCAACCACCACCACCTCGTCCCCCCCCATGCCCCACTTGAATTCACTTCATTTCACTTCAGAGAATCTGTATTGATACAGAATTAACATCCTCGCTCCACATTATTTCCGAACATGGTAATCATGATAACTTTGTCATAACAAATGCTGCAGCTTTGTCATTAAACAGAATAAGATGACACACAAACAAACAAATCAAAAAAACAAACAGACGTTACAGTTGAACATTCAGGCTAATGGTATGGTCTCAACATGTAGACAAATGCCTAAAAAAACAAGGCTCAAGCTGTAGCCCACAGCAAACTAAATGAACCCATCGCAACATTATACTTCCCGTTTATATGCCCCAAAGCATTATGGGAACTATTAGCCTGGTATAGAAAGGCAAATGCGAATTAGATGATTAGCTATTAATCAGTCTGGAACCTCTCAGTTAATTGTCGATTTCCACGTCAGGGTGTTATCAACAGGCGCAGACCTACAGTAAATGCCTCTGGACGCAATCGGATAGACCTGGAACCAATCAAAGCAACAAAATGTGTGACGTATGGTGGTCAGTAATTATTTTAACTTTGTCTTAATCCTGTTGAAAGTACAGCAAACACATTTTTCTTATCAACAAAAGTTTTAAGGACAGTTGTTTAGTCTTCTATTAGAGAAAATGTACCATCCAGTTTGTTTAATGTCACAAAGGCGCTCCTGTCGTATCAAAACCCGCCCCATATTATAAAAACTGTTGTGATTGGCTAGAACTACAGCCAAGAGTTTAAATTAGGATTTTGTTTTTTTCAATGGAAGCATGAATAAGGTTCCTGGCATAGGCGTCGCTAAACCCTATTTATTGGGGCTCACCAAATTCAGTCGGACGCCCCTCACCAATACACTATCCTTCCATTTAGGGGGGTCAGATTAGGGGTGTGACGAAACACTGAGACATGACATTGCACAAGATTGGTGTCCATGACTACAAGACAGGAATATTTTTTAATATGTCTACCACTTAGAAAAAAATATTATTGATGAAACATTTGATACGGGGGTCTGGGGGTCTTGCCCCAGAAGATTTTGAGCATTAAAACACTGAATTTCCTGCATTCTGGAGACATTTTTTGCAACAATTTATGGTGGAAATGTCTTTATTTTTATAACGGGAAACTTGAAATTCAGGTGGCAGGTGACAATTCAGAATATAAAAATATAATAGAATATAATGGAGGAATCAGTAGCTTATTTTTGTTTGGCTTAAGTTACAAACGCAGAGGTTTCTTCTATATTTACTTTGCATAGCATTTTATTTCTTAAAGAGGTGGTATTATGCTTTTTGGCTTTTCCCCTCTCCTTTATTGAGTTATCTCCCTTCTTTTGTGCATATAACAGGTTTGCAAAGTGAAAAAGCCCAAAGTCCAGCCCAAAGGGAGTTCCCATCTCCCACAGAAAGCTCTGCTCTGAACCGCTTCAAAACAGCTCGTTTGTAGTCCAGCCGTTTCCCTTCCTTGACTGTGACGTCACAATGAAAACGTGTCATAAAGCTTGCAAAGCGGCTAGCGGGGTCAGGCACGCCCTCAAACCAAGCCAGTCTGAGCGGAGGCCCTTTGATTTTAGTTAAGCCCCTTTTCCACTCCACAGTACTAGCTCGATTTGGCTTTGTTTAGTTTTCCATTGTAGAAATGTTGCACCTGTACCTGCTTCCAGGTACTTTTTTTCGTATCACATCACCTCCGTCGAGGTTCCAAACGAGCTGAGGGATACTAAAATGTAACATGAAAACACGACAGACTGCTGATTGGTCAGAGAGAATATTCACTATTCACTGCATCACCATTGCTGCACCAGACAGAGGCAGCAACAGAACATTTTATATTTTACAGTGTTCGTATTTAATTTCATCACTAAATCCACTTCTGAGAAGTTTTGAGGTGAGACATCAGCTGTGTAGATTTTAAATATTGACATTTTACGAGAAGTGATGGCGGAACAAAAATGTGCTTGAATATTTTCGGAGTTGAGGAGCTCCGCAAGTGGCTGCGGGGGAAGCCTGCGCCAACCCGCGGGAGGAGCGTGTGAGGCCGGCCAGCCGCCCGCTCACAGAGCCCTCTGTTCCCGCCGTCACACAGACCGCTGCAGCAACAACGGCAGAGGAAAACACAGCTGGAAGATTTTCACACCGCTTATCTGTCTTTACATTCTGAGGAATGTTGAAACATTTTAACGTAAAAAAGAGAAAGCTGTGTGGATCGCTGCTGTGTGTGTCGCATTGAACATTACGTTGCAGCAGTTGTGTGTGGTGTCGCTACATACTATCTCTGGGTACTATCTGGAATGGAAAACAGCGCAGGGCTGAGTAGATTCCAGTCTATTGATTTGCGCTATGGTAGCATTTTTCGGCAAGGCAGCATAGATCATCAGAACACCGGCAACGGTTCAACGTTCAGTCCTAAATGACGATGCAACACCGACTGTGTTTGGGCCTGGAAATTCACAATCACAACCTGTAAGTATGCTTTATTGGCTGTAAATTATATTTCAAATAAACACGGCAATGTAACTTCACAGACTGTTCAAGTGCGGAGTTGTTGTAAACGTTGGCTAACACAGCTAAAGTTATAACTATAATGCTAATGTTACAGTTGATGTGAAAGCTACTGAGCAAACGTTCAAATTGTTTGGCCAATTTTTATGTAATACTGAGTTGAAATATGGTTATTTTTGTAGTGGTTTATGTTAAGATGTGGAACAATGATGTTGTGTGGTTGTGGACTTGAGTAACTTATACCATCTGCTAGGTTACGGTCGCAGTCTGAAGCGGCTTTGATTTGGATCACACTACCTTGTTTCTTACGACCTGCCCATCTCTGCTTCTGATTGGCTAGTAGTCCTTACCTGGGAACTGCGCATGTGCAACTCCCAACAAAGATTTTGTACAAGTAAGATGCATCACTGTAGCTCAAGAGTGGAGCGTACAACACATAGGGTGAAAACAGGAGCTGCAGCAAGGTGCAGTATGAGAAAAAAGAAGGTGTTTTTTGAAAATTAAACCATGTAAACCTGTTCTGGTACAGCCCCTAATTAATATTTTGAACCTGAAAATGAGCATAATACCACCTCTTTAATTAACATTTCTTGGTGCAAGCTATTTTGCAGAACATTTTTAACAAATGCTTTCAAAAAGTGGTGGCTACATGTCCCCAGCGACCCCAGTGTAAATGACCCTCCCTGCTCCCTCTCTACAGGCTGAGCTGCTCCATGCTTACCGCTTCACCTCCACTCTCCTCCTGCTCTCTCTCTCCCTCAGCCCTGTCACTTTGTCACTCTGCTCACACCTCCTCCTCTGCCAGGCAGGGGCCACAGCTCTCCTTTACTACTTTTCGCGCAATTTGGCGGCCTCTGTTTTAAGATTTTTTTTTGGCCCACAATGCAAGAAACAGAGGGCAGAGGGGGAGGGGCTAGTAAGAGATTAAATTGGGTCATCCCAATGTCAGTATAGAAAATTACCCAATGGGCCACTGCTCGTGCTTTATGGGCCGATCGTTGGCCCATTTGTTAAAAACAGTACGTTACACCTGCCCTAAAGGTTCGTCCGGTATGCCAGATTATCAGTCCACCCCTGGTGGTGACATAGGTGTGTGTGCTTATGCTCTGGTCAAAGCCCTTTCTGGCATGACAGTGCTAAGCAAGGGAAGCTGGTGAGGCACATACTAACACATTTCATACACTTCAATCAAAAATATATAAAAATCATCAATCACTATATCAACGATAAATCAAAAATTTACATGGGGAATGAAGGGGTCTGTGCCCCAGGAGAACTTTATGTCTAGCAACGTCCCTGGTTGCTGGATTCCTAGAAACAGTTTCGGCAATGGCTCTGTATGTCATACAAGTTTATATACCATCAACTGCCAGATACTTGAGGTGGTGGAGAACAAACCAGATCTAAATGTAGAGTTCATCAGGTGAACATAAACATGACTCCAGTGGGATGATGTTGCTCTGTGTCTTCTGGAAATGTTAGTAGGAATGTGTTTGCTAACTTGTTCCAGATCTGGTCTTACCCCAGCTTGGATCTAAAGTTGTGTGTTGGATATTAGTAACCAAAAAACCTTCACTCAGGAGATCATCAAATTCACTTGGATTCATCATCTGAGAACTACAAAAATCCCTTACATTACATTTATTAATTTAGCTGACACTTATCCAAAGCAACTTATAATTGCTAATTATATCAGAGGTTGCACGCCTCTGGAGCAACTACGGGTTAAGTGTCTTGCTCAGGGACACAATGGTGGATGTGTCTCAGTGGGAATTGAACCCGGGTCTCTGACTCCTATAGTGGAAATATCTTACTCAAGACCAAAGTGTAGGTGGAACAAAAAGAAAGTACTGTAGCTATTAACTGTGAGATAAACACATCCTTTATTTCCAGGTTGTTGCTACTGTCAGTGTTGTCAACAAATCAAAGCAGAAAGAGACCGTAATCCACCTTTTCAACCTGAATGGATCCGACAGCCACAGCCCTTTTTCACCGTGCTGCAGGGAGCATGTGTCGTTCTGAAACACAGCAGATCAAAGCAACACAGTTTTATTGAGTCGGTCTCCTGTATCTATTGTTTCCGGAGACCTTGGGAGATGGCGTGGGCAGTCAGAGCTGCAGCCTGGCAGCTTGTGTATTCATCTGTGTGATAATGCCTCTGAATGTACAGATTTACATTGAATCTGCATCCTCACTCTGACTGCAGCTTTACAGTTATTCAGGTTCCTTCATTCCTACATAAGCTGTTGAGCTGTTCTGTCAATTTCTACCGCAGAGTTTAAATCACTTTAGATTTCACAGCTTCAGGTGACTGCTGATTGACTGATGTGACTCATTTGTAGAAGATTTGTAGAAGATGGAAAGCCTCTATGAGAGTGTTAAAAGGTGTGGAAACAGAAGGTAACCTGGAGGATGTTTTGTGGTTATATTTTTCAATGAAAAGTTACTAAAGAAGGCTTATAGGATTAAAAACATTTTAACAAAATGAAACTAAACTTAACTATAGGATTACATCAACATTAACCAAATTCCTTTTTTAAAATATTTGTATTAGCCTTCTGTACACTACAGGTTAGGATATGTTTTACCTAAAAAACCAAGCTTTTCCAGAACAGATGAGTCTTAAAATCCCACCCCGTTTATGAGGAAAATTGAGCTTTTGCAAAACCTTGCATCAAGCCTGCCCAGTTACGTTCAGGGGTGATAAAACAATGATTTCAGCTTTATTACAACATAGTGTAGGAGATGCAGCAGACTAACCGGGCTGAGTCCATCCTACTCTCTGTATCAAACTTTTTTGTGCTTTGTCGTAGTTGTAGATGAAATAGAGAGAGGAAATTTGAGATTGAAAAGCTATTCTGCTAATTGCTTTCTCATGTTTTTCAATGTGGACATGACTTGGAAATGCTCTGGCCGCGTGTCGTCTTTTCAAACAATAACTGCGTTTTAAAAATTAGACAGCTGTGTGAGGAAATAATCCAACTGTGCACTTAGCTCTTTTAGTCAAGCTGCTTTCAACACATCCATATGCACCTAAATCTAACTGTAATTTTTTTTTGTAGGCTGGTTGTACAGAGAGAACCAAAGTATACTGAGTCTAGTTATTTCATTTAGAACAAAAGCAAAAGAGAATGAGTTCCCCAGGCAAACAATGGAGATCAATGATGTTTCTGTCTGGCTAATGATTGGTCAACTGAAATTCTGCTACTGCATCGAAACAGTTAGGAAAAGAGATAGTGTATCCACCTAGAACCACAAACTGTTTGTGCACTAATTAAACAAACAAGATACCACAAATCAATTTGTGAGCTGGTGGTGACTCAGAGGTTAGGGCCCCAAACTCTCATCGCGGCATCCCCACTTTGTCATGAGATAGATCAATCTGAACATCTTGATCTGAAAGAAGGAGAATATAGTATTTCCCAAAATGTTGAACTACTCCTGTAATCCTGAAGTTCACACTGTAATAACAAACAGCTGAGCTCTCCCTGGGTGTTTCCACTTCCTGCTTTGTTCAGCAGTTTATAAAAAGCTGCTCATTTGAAGTGAAGTCACAGCAGGAGATGAGCTCTTCGCATATTCATCAGTTCACTCACCTATAGTATCTGCTCCCCCCTCCTCCCTCACTGATCTGACTGTAAAGGGTTTCTTTTCCTGCAGCTCCACAGGGTCCGTCATGCTACATCTCTCTTGAAAACGGCAACAACAGGCTTTTATCGCCTCTTAGTAAGCATCCGCTGTCCAAATGAATCAGGAGGAATCTCCCTGACGTCCTCGCCTCACCTCCCTCCCCCGCTGCTCTCCCTCGCTCTGCTGATCATGTTCAAATTGGACTTTACTACAAGATGGCTTTAGCCCAGCGAGCACTAACATTAGCACAAGTGTCTCGATTAGTCTCCCGACGCTCCTCTAAAAATAAGGACAGGGGTGGGGAGTACATGGGTGCGTTAGCGATTAGCCCGGCGGCGGGCCGCGCCACAGAGCCCTGCTTTGCCCTGGATTTGCCGCATTTCATACATGGAATTATGGGTAACCCCACTGCCCAGCGTTGAGAGAAGTGAAGCATAAAAAACAGAAGTAGCCTGAGTTTGATTTATGTCAACGTTTGATGTATGTGAAGGTTCAACCGAGCATGCTGTTCGCAGATTCACACAGGAAACCCCCAAACAGACCGTGACATGAGTGAGTGTGAGCGTGCATGACTGTGTCTGTGTGCGGGTGTGGAGGACTTAATAAGCTCAAACAGGCACAAACCACACATGAGCCACATGCTGCTGGGCCAAGATTCAGCGATAATGCATGTGTGCTGCAGCAGCACTCAGAAGCAGCGACCTTAACTAAGGAGATGTTCTCTGTGGCTGCAGATGAATTCATTATTATCATTGTCACTGTCTCCAAATGTCGATCTTTGGCAGCCAGAGTTCAGTTGAATACTCTTCGTACCAATGAGCTGTAATTCCTCAGAGAAGCTGGAACCAGATAATCTCGAATGTTGATGTTTCAGCACAAATGGGAAAATCTTAGATAGGAAACAGACCTGTTTTAGTTTACAAATGATTCAAAT
>NC_060171.1:4489734-4538946 GCF_021292245.1 Micropterus dolomieu
GAGGTTAGGGCCCCAAACTCTCATCGCGGCATCCCCACTTTGTCATGAGATAGATCAATCTGAACATCTTGATCTGAAAGAAGGAGAATATAGTATTTCCCAAAATGTTGAACTACTCCTGTAATCCTGAAGTTCACACTGTAATAACAAACAGCTGAGCTCTCCCTGGGTGTTTCCACTTCCTGCTTTGTTCAGCAGTTTATAAAAAGCTGCTCATTTGAAGTGAAGTCACAGCAGGAGATGAGCTCTTCGCATATTCATCAGTTCACTCACCTATAGTATCTGCTCCCCCCTCCTCCCTCACTGATCTGACTGTAAAGGGTTTCTTTTCCTGCAGCTCCACAGGGTCCGTCATGCTACATCTCTCTTGAAAACGGCAACAACAGGCTTTTATCGCCTCTTAGTAAGCATCCGCTGTCCAAATGAATCAGGAGGAATCTCCCTGACGTCCTCGCCTCACCTCCCTCCCCCGCTGCTCTCCCTCGCTCTGCTGATCATGTTCAAATTGGACTTTACTACAAGATGGCTTTAGCCCAGCGAGCACTAACATTAGCACAAGTGTCTCGATTAGTCTCCCGACGCTCCTCTAAAAATAAGGACAGGGGTGGGGAGTACATGGGTGCGTTAGCGATTAGCCCGGCGGCGGGCCGCGCCACAGAGCCCTGCTTTGCCCTGGATTTGCCGCATTTCATACATGGAATTATGGGTAACCCCACTGCCCAGCGTTGAGAGAAGTGAAGCATAAAAAACAGAAGTAGCCTGAGTTTGATTTATGTCAACGTTTGATGTATGTGAAGGTTCAACCGAGCATGCTGTTCGCAGATTCACACAGGAAACCCCCAAACAGACCGTGACATGAGTGAGTGTGAGCGTGCATGACTGTGTCTGTGTGCGGGTGTGGAGGACTTAATAAGCTCAAACAGGCACAAACCACACATGAGCCACATGCTGCTGGGCCAAGATTCAGCGATAATGCATGTGTGCTGCAGCAGCACTCAGAAGCAGCGACCTTAACTAAGGAGATGTTCTCTGTGGCTGCAGATGAATTCATTATTATCATTGTCACTGTCTCCAAATGTCGATCTTTGGCAGCCAGAGTTCAGTTGAATACTCTTCGTACCAATGAGCTGTAATTCCTCAGAGAAGCTGGAACCAGATAATCTCGAATGTTGATGTTTCAGCACAAATGGGAAAATCTTAGATAGGAAACAGACCTGTTTTAGTTTACAAATGATTCAAATCCACCATGTGAAACCCTCAGACACAACAAGGCGGCAAAGGAAGGAAGAGATTGTGTTATGTTTTTCTGTATTAGGTGGCTATGGGAGCCCCCCAGAGCAACATGTGCTTTCCAAGATTTAGGATTGTTTTTTGATCTGATGCCACTATAAAATAAAAAAAAATTCTGATCTCTCACTGCACTGCACACTATAGTTAAGATTTGGTAAGATTTAAGGACAAAAACTTGGTTTGAGTAAGAGAAAGAACATGGTTTTGGTTGAAATGACCACTTGATAAAAGGTTAGGGAACAACCAAAGTCTGATGATTTTTTTTCACAGTTATAATTACTACGACCGTTAGCGGGCTTTAACACATATATTGTTTCGAGGTACTTCTCAAAGGCCGATGCTGTAGTTTTTCTTGGGAGGACAATCTTGACTAGAAAGTCGCTTGGTCAGCCACCGGCTCATAAAACTAGATAAATAGGACATGAACCAGCTTAGAGCAGTTCCTTCAATGCCAATTGAATGTTCCAGTCTCTGTAATAGGATCTGATGGTTAATGGTGCTACACGTAGCACTTAGATCTAACAAGACAAGTACAGAGACAAGTCCTTTCTCTGATGCAAACAACGACTCATTGATTTAATTACAGTGTTACTGTTAATTTATAATGCAAAACCTTCTTCTGCAAACCAGTCACATGTAAAGTAAGTAAGTTTTTGATATTTTTTCCTAAAGTTCTGGGACTCATGCAAGTTTTGTGTCTAAACTAGTATGATTTTTGGAAAGAAATCTTATTTTTGAAACAGCTGTGAGAAGAGACCAAGAAGTCTGTGAAGATTCTCAGTCATCCAGGTCATAGTTATCCAAAGAAGGTTAAAGTCAAGGGCAACTGGACTTGGTTGAAGATACTGGAAGACGTTTCGTCCCTCATCCAAAGGACTTCTTCAGTTCTGAACTGACTGGCAGGGAAACTCAGCTATTTAACCTCAGTGGGGTCGTTTGCCAGGATTGTCAATACCGCTGGTTCGTTAGTGTTCCTGGCTGTTGTGACGACATGTATCATTATGGTCGTTAGGACTACCTGAGGCCAAGACTGAACGACCATCGTTGGCATCCTCACCTGAGGCCAATAGGTTACGTTTGTTGAGTTTCCTGGAAAGTGATGAAAGGACAACATTGTAAGTGTCTAAGTCTAAGTGGTGGCGTAGACCCCCTCCCCTGTTCAGCGATGTCTTCTCAACCCTGGTGTAGATGCTTCCTTGACACCTCTTTCAAACCATCCATCTTCTCTGTCTAAAATGTGCAACTGGTGGTCCTCAAACGAGTGTCCTCTGTCCTTCAGATGTAAGTAGACTGCAGAGTCTTGACCTGAGGAGTAGTAGTTAGTATTGACGATCCTGGCAAACGACCCCACTGAGGTTAAATAGCTGAGTTTCCCTACCAGTCAGTCAGAACTGAAGAAGTCATTTGGATGAGGTCTTCTACTATCTTCAACCAAGTTCAGTTGCCCTTGACTTTAACCTACTTTGGATAAGAGACCAAGAAGTTTCTACTTTGTATGAAATGTCCTGAAAATTAAAAACTCAGACTGGTCCTCACAAAGATACAAGTGCAGGAACAAACGGATATGTAATTTCCTGGATCTGCATTATTGTCCTGAATTTCTGCACAGTTTCCCCTCCAGGCGTTAATGTGAAAGATGACTGACTAATCTTCCTGTCTGCGACACATTTTCTGTTTTTGCCCTTGTTTGCTTTAATTGAACAAGTCAACAAACTGTTTAATTTTTAAAAAACCACAACGTGCATCCCTGAACCCGCCTTTAACTGAGCACAGATTTACTGTTTCAGCCCAGCGGGTAACATTCACCGCTGATTCAATGTTTAATGTCTCTCCTCCTCCTGCAGAAATAACATCCAGCAGCTCCTCGCATCCGTCATGCCCGACACAGAGAGATGAATCCCTGAGAGTGCAACACATCAGCCACAAAATCTGCGCAATCTTCTCCTCTCTCTGTTTTTATTTTTGTCCCGTTTCTCTCTGTGCTGAGCAGGTAGATAGAAAGATTATTCGAATTGAGTCTCTGTCCGCAGGTAGAAAGCCGGAGGGGGTGGGTGGGTAGTATGGGGATATATGGGAACATCTCCTGTCTTAAGTATTATAATTTATAGGAGGATCACAGTGCAGTTTAAGGTAAAGATTCCAGAGTGGAGAGGGTTTTCCTTTGTTTCACGCATGCAAAGGTTTATAGATTTAATTTAATGTCAGTGCCACTACAGCACAACCTTTGATTCTGAGCTGATTCCAAAAAAAAATCAATGGAAGTATCACCGAAACAGACACACTTAAGGTGTGTTCAGATGAAAATAAAAGGGAGAGTTTCACAGCTGGATCATTTGTGCAGTCTGTGTAGATTCATCCCAAACTGCCAATGTAAATACTGTACAGAAACTAGAAACAGAAACCGTGGGAGCCTTTATCCGTGTGGTTATTTCTGTTATTTCACTTCAGTCTTTTGGATTTTTCTTCTCGTTTCTGTACGTTTGATTTTATGAAGCATTTCAAAAAAAACATTTTGAACTGGCAAAGAGGAGTCTTCACATCAGTTTCTTGTATGTAATAAAAATTACCATCTATCTACTTATTTAATTATTTTTTGTGTATTGCACCAGGGTAGGCTTGAAGCTAATTTTCATCTCCAGTTCCTTTGGCAGGTTACAAAAACATCCACACAGTGACAGAACAGCACTAAACAAACCCAAAACACCCCAACAAGACACATAACAAAGTTACACACAGCAACAAGTGTATGTTAGACAAATTAATAGGAAGAATATTTGTATATAACAAACCAATAACATGGTGAGTCAGTCGTTACAGAGTTTAGCGGCTTTTAGCAGACTTTTAAATTTGGCTTTAATGCTCCTGAACTCTTTGTGCCATCTGGCGTCAGGCTAATCGCATTCTAATACTTCCATTCTTGTGCAAAATTTAATAGAGAAGTATTTATCTGAGTAAATACAATGTCAAACACTGAATTTAGTTGACAACCTACTCTGCCAACGCAGAGACGGGCTCGAGTTCATCCAGGGACCTTTGTTGTTTCTTTCCTGTCATCACGCCATTTCACTAAAGTATAATTGCTTTTCCCTGTGTTTGTGTTTTCCCCTGTGTGTTCCTTGTGCATGTGTGTATGTACAGTGGGTGCGGCTTACATCCTCTGGCACCTGGCGCATCTTCACACCTGATTTTCATCAACTCTAACAATCTAACAATAATATACCCAATAATAAAAAATCTGAATCTGAAAAAAAATCTGACTCTATCTATCCTTTCATTGGATCCTGCATTATTAGCTATTCTTCAGCCATGCTGGTGGCTTTATGAGGCTATACTTACAATTTGAGCTAGCATTGTTTACAATTACACGTTCACCATGTTAGCATTCTATAATTTGATAATTAGTACTAAATACAAAGTACAGCTGAGGTTGATGGGAATGTCATTAGTTTTGCAGGTATTTGGGTATTAAAGTGTTGGACGTATTGAAATTTTGACCTGATGATTGCAATTTATAGAAAGTATAGAGACAAGCAAAGGTATAACAATCAATCTGAGAGGATATGTCTTTACCAAATTTCATCATAATCCATTCAATTGATGTTGAGACATTTCACTCGAAAAGATAAATGACGACCTAATGGCGGTGCTAAAGTAAAAAAAGTTAGAGGAACACCACAAAGTCATTAGGATAGGTCTGGGCTACATAGATATGTATTTACAATTTTGTGCCAGCAGATGTTGATATATTTCACAGGATAATTGAGCTGCCGGTGGCACTAAATAAAAGAAAATTCAAAGCCAGAAAATATCAGTAGAAGCATACAGCAGTAGAATTTGAATAAACTGGTGAATGAAAACAGTACTGTCATTAAAGTGTGTTTTGCTAAAAATGCTCACCACGTTGTACTGATGGAAACAGCGCTGTGAAAATGGGCATTATGTTAAATATAAAAGCCCTGAGTAATATTTGAGAATTAAAGTATTTGGTGACAATGTTTGTCCTGAAGTGAACAAAGTGAACTCCACCTGTTTATTTTTATTTAAAGTTACACGACTGGAATACATCTCATGTGGAAAACACTTTTCTTAAGAGGCAAACAAATGACCGAGATGAAAGAAGAAAACAATTAAAAATTTGTTCTAGTTTAAATCCCAGGAGAGTTTTGGTTCACTGAGACTCTGTCATGTTTTGGTTTCTTTTAATTAGGGATTATTTCCCTTCATTTTTATATTTCTCTAAGCGTCTCTCTTAGTCATTTGTTATGAATGATTCACTGAGTTTAGTTTCATTTTATATGTGAAGGAGTTGGAGTTATATTATGTAATTGCGTTGTGTAATTAGATGGTCCCTAGGAAGATTAACAAACAAACTCACCTTGAAAAAGAAATTAAAAACTCACATTCAGCTTAAGTCTTCAGGAGTGAAAAAACTGACAACTGTTTCTAAAACATGTGTTTTTCTTTTCCACTTTAAATGAGAGAAATTCTAACTGAGTCATGAAAAGAAAGTCAGCCTTGGCGATAAAAGCCGGCGTTCAGAAGCCAGAAAGGGAAAAAATGCTTTATAAAAGCTTTTGTGAAACCTGCGGACACTCACAACCAGAGCATGCCATGGCTTTGGATTTTTGTCTATAGTTATTTCATGTTTTGTATTGAAAGATCACTCTCCACATGGTGTTACTTTTTTCCCCACCAGATTTTCAACAACTCTCATATGACTCACACCAGGGGCACGTTCAATCGGAAAAGGGTGCACACCGTTTTTCTACGATATCCAGATGAACAACATGTTTACTCGAGGTACGTTTACTCTCGTTTGATGGGTGTGTTAGAGGGGTTACCAAATCCGCAGTGACGTCTATATAGCCATATTAAAAATGCATTGAAGTGCAGCGTGCTTGTGTACATAACAGGGTGTTCAAGGCACCACCATTTCTGTTTAAACACACATTTTGTCCTGCCCCCTCTCACCCTCTGATTGGCTAACCCTATCCCCACTCTAACCCTAAACGTAAATGTAAATGCAAATGCTCTGTATTTGTATAGTGCTTTTCTAATCTTTGTGACCACTCAAAGCGCTTTTTACACTACATTGCATTTACATATTCACACACATTCATACACTTAGCCTGAGTGCTCGAACAGAAACTGACATTCACGCACATTCATACACCGATGGAACAGCCATCGGGGGCAATTCCTAACCAATGGAGGTAACGAGTACTAGCCAATCAGAGGCAGAGTTGTTAAAAAAAACTGGGGCAAGTTCAATCTCAAAATGTTTCCCACCGGTTTGCTATGGTTTCCGGATTGAATGACATGTCTCATAAAAACAGTTTGCAACGTTGCGCAACAGCCTTTGAGGTACGTTTACTCTCGTTTTCTGGGTGTGTCAGAAGTGTTACCCAATCAGAGTTAACTCAGGGTTATTAAGCAAAATCAGGGTTTACAAACTCTGACTGCCTACACTGCAGTTAAACGGTACTACGAAGGTGAATAAGATATTGGCTAGTTGAGTCTGTGTTAACTTAATTGGAGTTGTGGGTGAGTTTTTTCACAACGGCGCATGCTCCGTATTTTCTTCATAAGAATACACGTTGATTGTGTCAGGATATGAGGAGTTTAAAGATCGTGGCTGCCGACAAAGCCAGGGAGGCTTGTTGGCATAGCACTGAGTAAATTTGTAATTATCTTCACATAATTATATTGTAGGCTAATTCTCTATAATGTATTATATGGGCTGTTCTTTTATACATATATCATTATAACTATATCATAATATCATTAAGATGTAAAGGTACAACTGCACATTATGTCTATTATAATAAAAGAATTGGAGCCAGGGGAGGAGGGGAAAGAATTTCCAAGATTAATGTGATAGATTTACGATAAACTAATGATCACAAATCTACGAGTTAAAAACTTGAATATATTCTCTGACATTGTATTGATACATTTATGAGAGAAACTCTCTGAAAAAAAGTGTTGGTTTTTTTCAAGGAACCATATCGCTTCCCTTTGCAAGGCTGCAACATCAAACACACACACACCACTGCCGTGTGTTATGCATGCAATGGATAATTATATTAGTCTTCACAATCGGATTTAGCAGTGAGGAAATATAGTCAGTTTTGCCCACAATCACTATATTATCATGCACCTTAGAGACTTAGAGACCTTAGTGAATTGGGTGTAGGCTATTCAGAAGAAAACACCAGATTGACTTGGACGTTTTTTGTGATTTTTGTTCTTGTAAATTTACACCTTGGATTTTCACATTGGAATCTTTTTCTCGGTTTATTAACCCCTACCTTGGCTCTGTACTTTTTGGACACGTAAATATGTCCATCTAAATAGCCTATGTGAAGACAGTTAGGATAATTCAATGTAAAGCCTACAGATGGGCTACATCTCAGAAATTGTCCTGTTATTTAATCTAATTAAGATCTCCTCCCTAAAATCACAGAGGCTGCAGGGCTCGCCGTATGAACGTAATGCTGTTGTGTTAAGAATAACGTCATTTCAGCTGCAACCGCAGTGGAACAAATCAGGATGAAATCTAAACATATTTAATCCCGTGGTGTGTATTAATATCCAACTTCTCATCATTGACACTGAGTACAGATGTGGTGTGTAGTCCACATATACAGGGTAACCTCGAGTTAACCACCAACATAACCTGCTCAGAGCAGTTTAGAGATGCAGTGTAAATTGCCATGGCAACAGACCTCTGTTAACACCTATACACCTTTCGTACTACGGGTTACTCGGGAAGTTACCTCGTAGTACAGGCCACTGTTGTGGAAAAGAGATGACGCCTCTTCATTCCTGCCTGTGTTCCCCATAACATTCCAGTTTATTATTGGTTCTGTTTTTTTTCTTTGGATTTTGCCTGGAGCCTTGCATTTGGGTTCTTTTGCAAAATCCTGAAAGAGAGAAAAGGTTCATCTCAAATGGGCAGGAGGCCATTGACTGCCTTTTTTATTGGAGCTCCTAATAATAAATAATTTGAACAAGGGTGTTATTTTTACTGGGGGACATGTTTTAAAATCCTATTTAAGGGTTCAGACCTGGTATTTTGACCATATCTGTTTCAGCAACAACAAAAGGTTGTCAGTCTGTGTTGGTTTGTCTTTTAACTTCCTCTCTACCATTGTGAAAAATGACAATGACAATAAAACACGTTTATCCACGTACATCAAACACTGTGCACTCCTTACATAACAGCACTAATAAGATCAGCCGCACAGCTCTGGGATCAGCTGGTTATGTTACTCTTATTATAAATGTATATTGGGCAGTGTGAACCGATTGGGATTTACTATAGCCAGTAATATCAACCAGAAGTTGAAGTGACAAAACCAGAAATGGAACAGGATGAGCTGGAAGCACAACGCCAATGCAGTAGGAACATAAAACTACAACTACTGAGTTTTAATATGACGATGACATCAAACCTCCTGAATCCTGCACACAAATATATAAAACTATTTAAAATGAATCTATGACATGTCAGACTTCTTGTTAGTGATGCCATTGTGTCATGTATGAACTTGAATACAGGGTATTATTACTGATAGAAATGTTGACTAGGTTAGGTTAGTTTAGGTTAGGTTTAGTAAATTTTATTGTCCCCAAGGGGAAATTCCGCTTGGGGACATTGCAGTGTTGCTTCATAAAAAACATCACAAAAGACATCACACATCACAAAACACATCAACAAGAACCTGAGAAGCAAGGACATGTTGTACTTCACAAGAGGAAAATGTAAACACAGAAGAAAAAGGACATTGTTGTGGATTAAAGTGCTAGTGTGGTTGTTGCATATTGCTCCATTAAACTGAAGTTTGTGTAAAGTGCATATGCTAAGGTACTAGTATGTTTATTGCACGTTGCCCTATTGCACCGAGACCCAAATAAGACATCATAAGCTGGAATTA
This sequence comes from Micropterus dolomieu, assembly GCF_021292245.1. Lineage (NCBI taxonomy): Eukaryota > Metazoa > Chordata > Actinopteri > Centrarchiformes > Centrarchidae > Micropterus > Micropterus dolomieu. The sequence continues at coordinate 4,498,965 of NC_060171.1, forward strand.
TCCTTTAAAAAACAGCCTTTCACTCATTATCCCAAAAATATAGGACCCTCTGTAGAAAAACACATCCTTATTACGCTTCTTATATTCTCTGTGACATGTGACCGTGGATCTGTAGAATTAACATCTCAGCACATATGAGGAGGAGTGTGAAATTTAATTTTCCACAGCTGCGTGTGTGAAGTTGTGTGATTATTAAAGTTGTGTGGAAGCAGACGGATCATCTCACTGACGCAGCTCCCACTGAGCTGAGAATAATGAATCTGGAAAGAGGAGGAAATAAAAACCAGGCGACTATGTTTGGTGTTTAATAATGAGTGGAGGGTTCCCTGATGACAGCGTCAGCATTCACACTTCCTGCTGACAAAGGCCTTCACCCGCCGGGAGGTCGACCGCCATGCGAAGAGCTCGGACCACGATGACGGAAAAGAAAGGAAGATGGAGAACGTGGCGAGGAGGAGGAATGTAGGGGATAACTGAAAGTGGGGTTAATGAGGGAATGTTAGGTCCTCCTGTTGGTTGATGATCAGACGGAGGGCAAACAGCAGCTGGAGAACTGCTGCGCTGACAAAAAAACGAAGATGCTGATGAAGGTCGGGATGACTGACAATGGTTTTAATCATCTTATTTATTCCGAATCATCTCGTCTTCTGTCGCATCACACTGTCACGTTTTCCACCTCGTGCTTCACCGTCACACTGTTCAAATCACTGAGACACATCAGAGAAACTTCAGGACTGCAACCAATCGCCTCCCGGTTGTAAGGTGATTAAAATGTTGTGTCTCAGCTCAAATAACCAGCTGTGCAAGAAAATGTGGAGAAATTCAGGACCAAATATTTGTCAGAAAAGTGTGGAGACGCTGTCAGATGGCTTTTTCAGAGAACTTATTTGACACAGAGTTGTTGACTGTGGAGGCGGTGATTTTTCAAACTCACAGCCAACCAAATGGCTTCATCGGAATTGATAAAGACTTGCCTGTAGAGCTTCACCAACATCAAAATTATTCTTCTAATTTGATTCTGTTTCACCAGTGTAGGTGATGCAATTGCAAATATTGTGTGTGTGTGTGTGTGTGTGTGTGTGTGTGTGTGTGTGTGTGTGTGTGTGTGGTGAGGGGTTGTTGATCACTAAACATGAAACAGCTTCTTCATACTGTTAAACCTTTATTTACCCAGGAAGTCTTTTCTGAGAACAGTATTTTCTTTTTCAGAAAGTGTTGATCACACTCAAGCTGTCTGGTACAAACACAGTCTAATCTGTCGGCCACTGAGCAGCTCCACGTTTAGTTTTGTGATTCTTACTTTTTAAAAATCTCTATAGATATTTTTCTTTTGTTTGATGCATTTTTATCATTAAATCTTACCTAAAATTATGAGAAATCTATATGATTCATGGCCTCCTCCCACTTAAGACAACGGTCCAGAACACCTGCAGAGGGGGTGCAGATGTGCTGACATTAACACCCAAACTAAATTTAACTATAACAGCTACATGTGAAGTCTCACGTTTTCCTGTAAAACTCACGTGTCAGTGCCTTTACTGGCACGTTATCTGTGATGTGAAAACATCAGAATTTCAATCAGTCAAATAGATAAAATTAAATCCCAACAGCTTGTGGAGTGTCTCATCTGATTGGCTCCTGACTGCACTGACAGCTGAAGTAGAGCTCACACAGGCTGAATCAGTATCATCCTCTCTATCTCCGTTACAGTTATTCTGAGGCAAGACCAAATTTGTAAAACATTGTCATGCTGCTTTGCTGTGTTGGCCTGTGCTTCACCTGATTGATCAGTGGGGACCTAATTGTTCTCCTTAGAATTATAAATACAATTTCCGACAGACGTTCAGAAGGTTTTACTAAATTAATAAGATGTTTCATTAGTATTCTTGATTTGCCTTGTGTGCATGTGTTTCATCTAATAAAAGTGCCGTGCAGTCAGCCCAGAATAACGATGTGACATCACAATTCTGTGTGGCTAATAAACAAATATTGATCAGAGATTGAGCACAGACTGCACACCGAGAGTGATGCTGCAGTTTGTAGTCTGACAGAACAAGGCAATGGCACGTTGCTAGAATAATGTGTTAATGCCAACCGACTTCAATCGCTTGGTCACAGTGGAATAAAGGCGAACTCTGACCTGACATTCTTGAATTTTGCCATTCAGTTGAAGTGAACAGGAGAAGAAGTGAATACTGGCAGACTGACTCTGGGGTTAACATTAACTAGCCTTACAGGACGGCTTTCCAATCAGGATCAGAATGCATTTTTCTAAAAAACATCTGAATTTCTATTACCCTACTGGTGTTTAATTTTAAAGCTTTGTACATTCAAAAACTGAAATCAGAAAGGAAATTGTTGGAGTGTGAAGTCTGTTGTGTTCATTAAAAATTTGGCCAAACAGTTCCTTTAAAAAATACGTTCATGAGTTGAAAAACAGTGCAAATATGAGGGCAAATGATGAAGTTCTGATGAAGATGCTGACAATCAGCCATCAGCAGCTCTTACCGTTGAAGCTGACGGCGCGGATGTGGGCTAGCAGTTCCTTGCCGTCGATGTTGGCCATGCGTGGGCACAGGCCAGGGTATCCTGCACAGAGCTCGCGGTGCATGTGGTGCAGAGCGTGGGCCATGGCGTACACGGCGTCCATCACAAACTGAACCTTCCCCTCCTGCTCGTAGGTGGAGTCTCGGCCAACTTTCTCCAGCCCTGGAACAGGAAGAAAGATCGTCAGCTGATCAACCACATAAAAAACACATATTGGATGGAGATTGAAAATTCAAATTCAATCTCTAAACTACGTTAGGGTTTATAATGGTGCAGGGGATAAGACACATGCCTTTGATGTGAGCGACCCCGGTTCAATTCCCACAGTGAAATCTCTGCCAATGTGTCCTTCCAAGGTCACAGGTGTGTGACCTTAACACATATGTATATATATATATATATAGCAATTGTAAATCACTTTGGATTAAAGTAAAAATGAAACTGTAATTGTGAAACATAATCCAAAGCTCCAGAACAACTATTGAGTGGTTCTTGTGGTGAGCTTTGTGAACTGCAGTTTTTTAAATTTTATTCTCAACTTCAACGCCAATGTGACGGAAGCCAGCGAGGCTGTGCAGTGAGTAAAACCTCACTCCCAGACACCTTAAGACACGCACTGGCGACCGACGCCAGAGCCCATGGGACTGGACCGTGCAATAAGTTCTCGGGGGCAGCAGGTTAAACCAACAAGAATGAGAAGTCCAAAAAAAGGTTCAGACTTCAGCTGAATAAATCCTCTCCATTTCTGAAACCAATCAAAATCAGGTGAACAATTACACAAAAATCTCGAGTTAGTGTGTGTTATGAAGTCTGTACATTGCAGGTAAAAGAAAAAAACAAAGATCGAGCCTCATTCTCATCTCATTTTATATGGGTTAGTCTAACTGCTCCCCTTCCTGTTTGTTTCTATATCTTCATATGTGAGTTCCATATCTTCTACTTACAATAAAATCTATCTTTTAATAACAAGAGTTTGAATAATTACAAAACAGAAAACAAGGTAGCAGAAAGTGAGTCAACAAACTTTATTAATTTCTGTCTGAGCTCCTTCTGCCTCTGTGTTTCCTTTTTTTTTTAACTCAAAGGATTCAGAGTTTGTCCTTTCCACTAGGCAGAGGATTATGGGAATGTGAAATTAGACACTTTCCAATAACTAACCCATTAACATAAAAAAATACATTTGGCTCATTTTCATTAGCTGTGATTAAATACCACAGTGTAGAAGACCATTGTCATCCTTTATTTGAAAACTCTGTAAAGTCTTTCCAAAAATGTTCACTGAGTAATCACCGTTATTAGAGCAGTGGCGCGCTGCGATCACGCCGTCGGCCTGAAAAGCAAAGAGGAAAGCGAAAGCGAGAAGGAGGAAACTAACTGCTGGACTGGACCCTCCATCAACAGACAAGACTTCTCTGAATTAATAGGAGCTTAGAAATGAAATCCAATTTAATTTTAATAGCAGGCGGGCAGCGGGGGATCTGTCCGAGGGGAGACATTTGCTCCGGCAGTAAAGACTGATTACATGTCTGTACGGTGGTAATGAATGAGCCTCGAACGGCGAGCGGGGAGAAGAGGATGTCAAACAGCCGAGGCAGAGAGGAGATGTACGGTCGAGCTGCAGATGATCGCTGCTCCCTGCAGATGATGAGTCTCCTCAATATTTAAAGAATACACGTTTGATCCTGGAAATTCAAATGGTGCCTGAATGCAGCACTTGAATTTACAACAAGCTGTCCCCCAGTCTGAGTCTGACACAGAGAGGTTGTCCAGGACCTCTGTGAAAGAAGCTTCTCTGTGCTGGAGAACAGTGGTGTTCACAGACGAGCAGCTGAGTTTCCCTGCCAGTCAGTCAGAACTGAATAAGTCCTTTGGATGAGGGATGAAACGCCTTCCAGTATCTTCAACCAAGTCCAGTTGCCCTCGACTTTAACCTTCGTTGGATCACAGATGAGCAGTATGTGTGATGATCTTCTGTTTAAATTTTAATCTAATCTGATTTGTTCTCAGTATGGATTAAATCATCTAGTGCCAACTATGCATCATTGTTTGACTTCTTCCTTGTGGATGTTCATTTTCTTGCTTTAACAAGAGTTTAATTAGCATTAAACTCTTTTTTGCCATATACAAGGAATATCAGGTGCATCTTTGCTGTCAGGGCCCCGATGCTCTGGAACAGCCTGCCCGAGGAAATCAGGTCGACTGAGTCAGTGAACTCTTTTAAGTCCCTTCTTAAAACATACTTTTATAGGAGAGCCTTTCCCGATCTTATTTGACTTTATTTTATCCCTTTTATTTTATTCTATTTTACTTATTTTATATTTATCTTAAACGTGTATTTTAGTCTTTTCAATGTTTTCTTGCTTTTATCTTGTATTGTTTTTGTATTATTGTTTTTGGGATATTATTGTCTTTACACTTGTTAAAGCACTTTGTGACTTGTTTTTGAAAAGTGCTCTACAAACAAAGACTATTATTATTATATATTATTATTATCTTAGAAAATTAGAAGAAGAAATTAGAAAAAGTAAAAAAATCTAAGTTTCATATATTGTTAATATTACTGCATCAATGTGGTGTGGAGGCAATCAGCCTGTGGCACTGCTGAGGAGTTTGGAAGCCCAGATTGCTTTGATAGCGGGCTTCAGCTCGTCTGTATTGTTGCTTCTGATCATCACACTTACTGCTCGTCTGTGATCCAATGAAGGTTAAAGTCAAGGGCAACTGGACTTGGTTGAAGACTCTGGAAGACGTTCTCTAAAATCCCCTGGTTGACGGTTGCATTGACTCTGGACTTGATAAAACACAGTGGACCAACACCAGCAGATTACATGACACCCCAAATCATCACTGACAGTCTCACTGGACTTCAAGCAGCTTGGACACTGTGCCTTTCTTCTCGCCCTCCAAACTCTGGAACCTTGATTTCCAAATTAAAAGAAAAATTTACTTTCATTTGAAAAGAGGGCTTTGGACCACTGAGCAACGGTCCAGATCTTGACACTAGGCGACACTTGTAGCTCATTTCCTGGCCACCCTCAGTCCACTCCTTGTGAAGCTCCAAGTTCTTAAATCAGCTTTGCTTGACAATCCTGTCAAGGCTACGCTCATCCCTGTTGCTTGTGCACCTTTTTTTTAAATCACACTTTAACCTTCCTGTCAACTTTCCATGAATATAATGAAAATAACAACCGTCAAATTCACTGTCTTGTAGTTGTACTGAACCAGCCTGGGAGATTAAAGGCTCTTCTCAGGTCGACATTTCTGTATTATACATTCTTTCTTGTAATATTCCAGTACTTTGAGATATTGATTTTTGATTTCCATGAGCTGTAAGAAATAATCATCAAGATTAAAAAGGCAAAATATTTCACTTTATGTGTAATGAATCTAGAATATATGAACATTTAACTTTTTGTCTTAAATTATGGGGAAAAATTAAATTTTTCATGATATTCTAATGATATTGTATAGTGAGTTTCAGCTTATTGTTTATCTGTCCGGTGGAAAGTGGAAAGTTTCTCTGTGCTCATTGAAAAATCAGATTTGATTTGTGAAAAATAGTTTGGAAGTTAATCCTGGTCTGATTTGAAACTTGAAGCGCCATTTCACATACATTGAAAATGACCTTTGCAGTGAAGTAGGAGACATCTTGTGTTTGTATTTTCATAGTTTCAAGCTAGAAGAAGTACATGCCTTTTTTAAATTTTATTAGACTTTTTTTGCAGAAAGAAATATATCAGACACACTTTTTTGTTCCAAGCAGACAATTTGTGTATATGTGTATATGTTTTAATACATACCTGGAGGAGATCTTTAATAAGAAAGGACCAACTTTGATGTAACTATATCATTATTGGTCAAAGGTGTCATCAAAAAGCAGTATTTTCACATTGTCCATTGCATATTACAAAGTTAGAAAAGGCATCTTGAGGGAAACGTGAAATGTCTTTTCATGGCAATCCATCCAATACAAGATATTTCGGCCTGGATGTGGAAAAGGCTCCTAGATTTCCTGATATAAAAAGTCACTGTCCTCTTAACCAGCAGTATTTCCTGTAGATAAGATGGAGATACTGATGCTGATGAGAAGGAAACAGCATTTTCTTTTCATAAAATGCAGAAACTGTTTCACAGGACTGCTTCATTTGCACAAAGTTATTTGACAGTCACTTGCTCTAAATCCAATACTAGCTAAAACCTCATACATTATCCATCATCCTGTGAAACTTCATGAATGAAGATGATTTCTGAGAGAAAGTGGAAAGTGAGAAGCGATTGGCCGGACTTTAACGACCGATGATGATGATGGTCATGGTGAACCACTGAGGTGAGGCAGAGTGCTTGACATACAGCTTCATCACGGCTGCCGGCATTTCTATTCTATATAAATCAATTACAGGGTAAATTTAATTCCTTCTCGTCAGGCGGATGTGTTGCTGTTTTCACATTTTTCTCTCTCTTTCTCTCTCTCTAACACAGTTTCAATTAGATTTGGAAATGAGATAAACTGCAAACTAATGACAGAGGTTACCGGTGATGGGATGAGTTTGGGGGGGAAACCAGCTTAGCTGTTGCATCTCACACGCCTGAACATGTTTACATTAATGGAATTTTTTCATTTGCTCTGTTGTCTGGCTGAGAGTAATAAAAACATGACAGACATGTCTGAGAGCTGCTCAAGCATTCATGAATTCATCCATGTCCATGCCAGAACTGAAGGCTGTTCTTTGCTTTATAAAAAAACATTGTTATTAATTTTCTTCTCATTTTTGCATGCTCATTTGCAATAACTAACAAACAGCATGTCGCATGTAAAAATGAGCAGCATATTAGCAGAAAAGTGATATAAATCATCTTAACAGTCTTAACTGTTTTTTTCTTATCAAAAACGAACTTTGAGTCAGATGGAAAAGTCACTGTTTTGCAAGTCACTAGAGAGTTTTAAGCCTTTGCTATTAAGTACATATTCAAGTCCGAAGACAAGGCCAACAAGTTCAAAGTCAAGGCCAACAAATAGTCAAGACCAACAAGAACCAAGCCAAGACCAAGAACTACCATGTCAGAAACCAACAAGTACAGAGTCAGGGGGAAAAAAGTACCAAGTCAAGGAAAACAAATACCGACTCAAGACCAACAAGTACCAAGTCGGGACAAACAAGTACCAAATCAAGACCAACAAATACCGTGTCATGGCCAACAAGTACCGTGTCATGGCCAACAAGTACAGAGTTAGGACAAACAAGTACCAAGTCAAGGCAAACAAATACAAGACTCAAGACCAACAAGTACAGAGTTAGGACAAACAAGTACCAAGTCAAGGCAAACAAATACAAGACTCAAGACCAACAAGTACAATGTTGGGACAAACAAGTACCAAGTCAAGACCAACAAGTACCGTGTCAAGACCAACAAGTACCGTGTCAAGACCAACAAGTACCAAGTCATGGCCAACAAGTACAGAGTCAGGAAAAAAAAGCACCAAGTCAAGGAAAACAAATACCGACTCAAGACCAACAAGTACCAAGTCGGCACAAACGAGAACCAAGTCAAGGCAAACAAATACCGACTCAAGACCAACAAGTACCGTGTCATGGCCAACAAGTACCATGTCATGGCCAACAAGTACCGTGTCATGCCCAACAAGTACCGTGTCATGGCCAACAAGTACAGCGTCAAGGCCAACAAGTACAGAGTCAGGACAAACAAGTACCAAGTCAAGGCCAACAAATACCAGGTCAAGAACAACAAGTATCAAGTCAAGACCAACAAGTACCAAGTTAAGACCAACAAGTACCAAGTCAAGGCCAACAAGTACCAAGTCAAGGTCAACAATTACCAAGTCAAGGCCAACAAGTACCAAGTGAAGACCAACAAGTACTGAGTCAAGGCTAATAAGTACTAAGACAAGACCAACAAGTCAAGACAGGTAAGTCCTGAGTCAAGTCACAATTCAAGACCAACTGGTTTCAAGTCAAGACCAACAAGTACAAAGTCAAGACCAGCAAGTCTCATGTCAAGACCAACAAAATCTGAAACCAATAAGTCAATACAGGTAATTTCTAAGTCAAGTTCCAAGTCAAGATCAAAAGTCCAAAGTCAATGCAGGTAAGCAGTGAGTGTTTAATAAAAATAAAAAAAGCCATTAAACAGCTGGGCAGTCCTTTAAGACTCATTGTTTCAGCTGACTGGTCAAATCTCACGATTGTGACAGAATACAAATACTGATTTGTAGTTTTTAAGGTTGAAAGGTCTGACCAAATCTGTAAGACCACCATCGTGGTATTACATCATGTGTTTTGATAGAGATTCTGTGTATGTAGAGAATGTTTTATTTGCATTTTGAAATGTAGAGTTGGTGATTAAAGGACAAAATGTGCTATTTGTCTAATTGTGGGAGGTAGGTGGTGTGTAGCTGTGTTAAGAGCTTTGATAAAGTATCTTAAGTTTAGGTAAACGCTTGTTAGCAATTGAAAAGAACCAAAAAGAAAAAGAAAGCTGCCCACAGCCACTTTCTCCTCTTCAAAGCAAAGTCTGGCAAAAAAACACACTTTGCAGACCGTTCCTGAGTTCTGCTGAACACTAAACAGCTGCTCGATTTCTGATATGGAGGCAGCTTTTCTCCCTGAGAGATCATTATTGATTCAAACAGTAGAAAGAAAGACACCCCTGTTGACATCACTTCTTCACCTGCTGATGTTTCCAACCAAACAAACTGCAGCACAAAGGTAAAAAAAACATACACAAGAAAACACAAAGAGGCATTCAAATGCAAAACTGGCTTTCATATCTACTCAGTGTATTTCAAGGGAATGTGTATTTCACAGAGGAATACAAAAGGAGGGAACAGAGCTGTAAATAGGTGAGAAAACAATGACACTCTTAACTCAACAAACATATCGTTCAACAAAGCAAAAAGCAGAAGTACAGATCAAATATTTATGTTCTCAGGTGAAACTGTTAGTGGAGGTGGAAGAAATTATCTTTGGAGTGAAAAATAACATTTCCCCTGAATATCACAAACGTTGTGTCCTTCACAACTCTATTCCTGCTGCTGCTGAACAGTTCCACTGCCAAAAAAAGACCTGCGCCTTCTTTTCTGAAAGCAACTGAAATGTTCATTAAAGCCCACAAACAAGCACCTTTGAAAGGACATTCAAAAGAGTTGGTGGCTTGGATGACACACCTCTGAAAAGCCGTCGGAAAATGTGTGATTGGATTGCCCTGAATCAGAAACGCAGGAATTTCTTCTGCCTGAGGATGCTGGGAAAATGAAAATAAGGGTTCATAGGTGTGGACCAATCGCCGGGACACACAAATTCCAGCATGTGCTTTATTGTGAGCATGTAAAATGGTCTCTTCATAAGAACTGTGTTGAAGATGATACTAAAAACAGCTGAAGTGGGGATTAAACACCCAACCTTAAGACTGAGAACTGTGCACTCTACCAACTGAGCTAACCAGGGAGACTGATGATCACACTGAAATTATCCTAACGTACCTGCCCAACATTTGTTGTCTTGAAATCATGAGAAAATTATCCAGTTATCACGGGAAAACATTTTTTTGAAAGGATGGCTGCTTAGGATTTTAGCAGGACTCCAACCAAGGAACAACAAACTTCTATATTTCCACTCAACAGTGGATTGTTTATGAATTGATGGATTTAATCAATTCATTTACTTTTTAAATATAATTATATACTGCATTATGTAACAATAGATTAAAGTAAATGAACATTTGCTGCATTTTGCAGCTTGTATGCGTTTTCAAGATTTAAAAAAATATTTTTCACCAGCAAAAAAGACACCTAGAAAGTTTTAATAATAATAATAATAATGATGGAGACAAGAGGATAAAATGATGATTTCACTTTGGTAACATGATGAGGTGCATGAATATAGATTAGAGGATCACCAAAAGCATGAGTAGATTTTATGTAAATCTATCCAGCAGTTTTAAATATATTTTGCTCTGAAAGTGTTGAACCTCTGACAGCTCGAACCTCAGACTGAAAATTCTCCTTGAAATTTATATATGAGAATAATAAACCTTTGTTTTTGCTTCAAAAGCCCAGAGCGGCACAGGAATCAGGTGTTCATATGACAAAAGTGTATCCATTATCCAAAGAAGCCTCTCTGTTGGCTGCTGATGCTCGCACACAAACAACACTAATTATAGATCACAATCAATGAAAGGCTAACAGAGAATCCATCGTCTGGAGGCTGCAGAGATCAGGGACCACTCAAAACCACAAAGGTTAAGATCTCGACCTTCAGAGACGAAGAGGAGATCGACTGTGAAAAGGATTTTAGTCTAGATTATTTGGCCGACAGCTGCTTTTCGTCTCAGCCGGCTGGAAGGGCGTGTCTCTGTCTGTGTTTGATTGACAGCAGCTGTCAGAATGCCTACATGTCATGGGCAGTGTTGTTAATGGTTTTGAAGGGTAACCAGCTTCAATCTAGACAGGAAAAGATCTCCATCTACACACTTTATTCTACAGTGGCCGACAAGAGCAAACCATGACAATTCAAAAACACCGGAAAGTTCAAAACAAATACAACAAATGAAACGTGTTGCAAAATGAAAAAACTGCAGAAAGCCAGCATAGGAAACATGTGTATGTGGGTGGGACAAGACCGGCTCTCATTCAGCATATCTGTTTGTTCACTTATCAGAGTGCCGACAGTCAAATCTATTTCACTTGAGGAATGCCCTAATAAATAAAACTCCATTCCACGTTTTTGCAGCCTTGACTTCCACACTGCTTCTTCCTCAAATCCATTCCATTTGGCTCATTCATATAAACAGGGTGCGGTTTGCGGGTGGGGTGGGGGGTTGCGTGGGATTTCCCCCTTTCTGGTTTGTATGTCCCTGCCTCTGCTGTATAATTTATCTGCCGTATAAAATGTTTAATAATTTATTCACTACTTACTTATCTAGTGATGCAACGGATCACAAAACTCACCGTTCCGGATTAATCCGTCGTTTTATTTTAAAATGTGCTACTTCGACTCTGATCCAGCTGCTTCTCTCTGTCTGTCTTGCTCAATGTCCCGTCACGTAGCGAACAATAGCCTATCAAACTCGCGAGACATTTGCTCCGGTGAGCAGCAGAGTTGTGTGTTAAAGGGAATTAACATCAAACAACTACAGAAATGATACAAAATTTAAAAAATACAAACGCAACACAAAAACACAGCATATCCAGTCAACACACAGGAAGATCTCCAGGCCTATAGGGGGAGCGCTACGTGGAACAGCTTGATTATCGACATGAGAGAGAGAGACCTGGGGCAAGTTCAGCGCGACAAAATGTAGCAAAATATTTTTTTCAACGGAAACGGTGGTGCCTCTAACACCCTGTTGTGTCCGCAAGCGCTCTGCATTTTCCTGCCTTTAAGTTTGTGTTTACAAACTTGTCGCAGCTGATTGGATAACACCTGAGACACGCCCATCGAACAGAAGAAAACGAGCCCGTTGAGGAACGTTGCACAACGTTGCAAGGAAGCATGTTGCTCAATCCGAAAACGTTTTAAACCTTAAACCTTTATAAAAAAAATTACATTTGGCCTTTGTCTTTATAAAGAGTATCAAATGAAGCTGTTACATGTAGAGCTGGCAGGGAGATCTTCCATTGTGTTGACTGCTGTGTTTTTCTGTTGCATTTGTTTTCAGGATTGGTGTATTTTTGATGTGTTAATTAAGGGCTTTTCAAATTAAAGAACAAATTAATTGATCTTGGGCTAAAAAACACCAATTTAGATTAAGGTGTGTGCTTTAGTCTAACGGAATTGTTGTTGCATAGTGAAAGTCAATTGTGAGGAGAGGATAATGACATTAACATGTGAATGCAGGAAGAGAGAAAATTGATTTTACTGTTCAGGAGGGAGGAGGGGCTGGAGGTGGAGGTTATTGGGGGGTTAGGGGGTCTAATTACAATATTGGATTGCTTTTTAAAAGCAATACACTCTATCTGGTAGGAAATGAGATGGCGGTGGCCGTGAGTGTGGCGGCAGCCGTGCGGCGGACAGCGACATTATCCCTGAGCTGAGGGTGATGGAAGGTCTCCCTCAGACCTCAGGCCACTGTGTCTCATGGATATTTAATTATCCCAATTAATTGCAATTAATGAGCGGGCCATCCCCTGTGCCCCCTGGAGTGATTGTACTGAGCGTGCTCTAATCTATGTCAGCTGTTGAGACGATCCTGAGGCTGCTTCTTCTTCTCTGGTGGAAGCTTTGTAGCTACAGACACGTGCTATGTGGGAGTTTTTAGCAACCCCGCCTCCTAAAAATAGCCTTTATATACATAAAATAAAAAAAGTTTATTTTAAGCAAAACATAATGCCACCTGAATCATATTTTTTTATCAACATAATAATAAACATACCTGGCAGGTCGTAAAATGTTCATACAAAACATTTTTCATTTGTTTTCCTACAATATCTGCCTGTAGCAAGTCAGTGGGATTCTTCATCTGGTGAATACGAAAGTCTGCACTAAATTTCATGGCAATGCATCCAATAGTTGTTGAAATATTTCAGTCTAAACCAAAATGGTGGATTGACTGACCTCCATTGAGCCGCTAACATGGCTAAAAATATCACACAATCACAGATGTGCATGAATCCTTCTTAGAGGAACAGTGGAAATCAACCTGAGCAGCTGTTACACAGGACAGAATCAGTTTCTTGAAAACTTGTGATTGATTAGGTAAAGTTTTTTTTTTTCTTTCTGTCTCTGAAGTAGATCAGTACGACCAAATTGGTCATAAAGATCCTAATTTGAGATGATTTTGCAGGCTGCAGGTCGGAGGCGCTGCAGGACTAGTGCTCTGAGATAAATGTTCACACTGACACTATGGGGAGCTGATGTAATTTGTCATGATTAACGCTTGACACTCAATCAACCCTGAACACACCCACTGCGAATGAACAGTTTGATAATCAATTATGAATCACAAAATTACAGTCCATGTCTGGAAGTAACATGAAATCCAGCTTATCTGCACCTTGTGAAGTAGGGCTGCACAATTAATCTAATCGCTATCCGAATCGCAATCGCGATGCCGTCATATACGATTACATAACCGCAAAACAGGTGCGATTTAAAACAGAAAGTCATGATGCTCTCTTCTGTGTGTGCGCTGCAGTCTGCTCATTATCCCCGCCCACACCGAGCTCTCTCGCATTTCTTTAAAAACAAATAAGCCTACATGCAATCATAACATTTTTTCATAAGCAGTGTGCCAGTAACTTTTAATAAAACAACAACCTACCATAACCCTATGACTCGCTACTGGAGCACCGACAGAAATGCCGGTGCTCCGGTCGCTCTGTGACAGAGACAGAGTGACATTGTCGACAGCTGAGGCAGTAAGACAGAAGAAAGCAGGAAGATAAGGAAGGTTCGAGATTAGCTTGCTGATCATTTAACGTTAGCTGTATCGGTGCCTTGTTGTTAAACATGTTCAACTTTTCACAGAACCGACGAGCTTGTCTGTCACTTTTCATCAACCAACCAATCACAGGCTATATGGGGCGGGACATTAAAAAAAGTCTAATATGCAACAGCACGAGAACAGACGAGTTAGTACTTAGCATTAACAAATTAGAGACCAATATAATTTTTCTTGCACATGGATTAAATAAATAAAAATAACCCACAGAAATGAAACAGCTCTAACTGAAATGATTTTCAACTATTGGTAAAATATTATACTATTAAATGAAATTATAATGAATATAGTAATTAATATTTTATTGTTATAGGCTACTAACAGTATAGTTTTAACTGAGCATTACACTCTTTATTTAATGTTATAATATTATACTAATACACTCTTGTATACTAGTTCCTCCTCCAGGTTGTGGATAGAGTCTCTACAGTGGACTAATGTAGATGTAGCCAGAGTCAATATTTGCTCCTTCTAGCTGCCTCCGTAGGGCAATACACTCCCCTTGTTCAGTTGTACTAGTTATTGTTCTAAATATTGTTTATCGTTTAACTTTGTTCAAGTTGAGAAATACACATTTCAAAATGTCAGTATTTAATGCATTTTCCTTGATAATCAAGCAAGCAGACTCATAGTACCATTTGTTCCATTATAATCGAATTGCAATCGCAAATGGCATTATTATCCACAATAATTGCAAAATGACCTTTTCTACAAATTGTGCAGCCTTATTGTGAAGTTAACAAAATCTTTATTGTTCCTGATATATGAGGATCTGTTTATATCTAGAAAAAAATGGCCAAGAGTGGGGGGTACTTCAGATCTTCATATAAAAACGTTCAGGACACTCACATCAAGGTTTGGCGGTGTGACTCATGTGATTCTCTTGACCCCAGCGGCAGATATATTTCCCTGCAAAGCCTTTTAGGTGGAATTTGTTACCATTGGACAGCAGGCTAATCGTTTCCCTCTAAGCTAAGCTAACCAGCTGCTGGTTGTGGTATGTTAAAGAGAGTGAAGAGCGTCTATTTCAAAATGTCAAACTATTCCTTTAGGTGTATTCCCTGTGATTAAAATAAACATGTTTCATTTCATCAAGGCGTGCAGGTGATGTTCCAGTATAAAATTTATTCGTCCATTTGAATATTTCTGTTGTGTTTCTTGACATGTTTTCTTGAGCTCAACACTGCTTTCTTTATAATCTTTATGTAAATATAAATGACACAACACAGACACACTTAGACACACCCAGCCAGACACAAACTTGCAAACACACACACACACACACACACACACACACACACACACACACACACACACACCTGCAGCCTTCCAGCACGGATTACATTGTAAAGCTCTGAATGATATTGCAACGACACAAACGTCTGCACTTACACACACTCAGGTGGACTTGACCTGCAGACCCAGCTGTTTGATGACTCCACTGCAGCTCCAAAACTTAATCTGGAGCTTCTAACACAATCAGTTGAGAGCTACGTCCTGACAGCAGCAGACTGATCAAAGTCGTCCACTGAGCTGAAGTGAAGACTCGCAGCGATATCAGCAGCTGGGACTGAGCAGCTATTCTCAGAGCCCTGACGCTGTTGTTCTGTTTCACTTCTGTCTGCGCGCTGACCTGTATTTACTAAACACCTTCCATAAATCCTGTTTTGTGTGTCGGACATGTTTGTACAGGATTTGGCCCTCAGCGGCCCCCTGTTCTACAGAGAAAGTCCTGCTGAATCAGGCAGGATTACATCCTGCTGCAGGGTCTCTGTAGTCAGCACCGAGAGACTCAGCAGACAAGAGATGCACGCGATTGAAGAGGAGAAGAAGAATTTGTCAGTTCAAATTAAACCGTTTCTAATTTATATCTGCTCCCAGTTTGCCTTGCCATTGTTATTGTGACATCAAACAAGGTAAGAAGTAGAGGAATCCACGCTTAAGTAATTCTCTGGGACTGATCTGTGCATCTGGATCATCTGGACCTGGACAGAACCAGGCTGGTTAATCTTTAATTCATAATAATAGGTAAATGCGAGGTAAAGTAAATATTTACTTACTACGTTGTTCATGTTACAAAGTAATTTATCAGGAGTTTTTCACTTGCATGTATATGATTGGCCTTCACAACATTTTGCCGGGGAATGTAAAATAAAAAATTCAGAAATTGAATTTCTTTGAATCAATGTAAAATTTACCACCTGGAACCCAGATACATCCACAGTTCTCCAGAGTTCTCATTCATTTGCATTGTGTAGATGCTAGTGAGAAAGGTGTCAAATTACTATTACTTTCAGCCTTAAAGTAACTTTCTATCAAATCCAGTAGATCTTTAAAACTAGAAAATCTAAAATCTTGAGGTCTGTGGCAGAAGGTTCAAGAAAGAACTGCCTTCTTCTCTTCCAGCTGATCTTTACTCACATTGCTCATCTGACACTGATGAATAATCTCCTGTATGTTATGCTGATTACAATCACTTTTTCATATTCAACGTTTCACTCAGCGTGATAGGTAGGTATACCATGTTTGAAAGCGGACAAGAAGTTGGCTTAGGAATTTGGCCTTCTTAAGTTTCCTTAAGAAATACAGTTGTTTCTGAGCTTTCTTCACCAGCGTGGAGATGTGAGACGACCATGTCAGGTTCTCTGTGATGCTGATTCTCAGGAACTTGAAACTATTCACCTGCTCCACCTCAGCTCCACTGATGTAGACAGGAGTGTGTGTCTTTATCTCCTTCTTCCTAAAATCAATGATATGCTCCTTGGTTTTTCTGACGTTGAGCAGTAGGTTGTTCTCTGAGCACCACTCTGCAAGATTATGAATTTCCTCCCAATATGAATTCTCATCGTTGTTTGAAATCTGGCCGATGATGGTGGTGCCATCCACAAACTTCTCAACAGAGTTCTCTTCATGTTGAGGGCTGCAGTTGTGGGAGTACAGCGTGAACAGGAGGGGGCTGAGCACACAGCCCTGGGGGGCTCCCGTGTTGAGCACTAGAGTGGAGAAGGTGAGTCCGTCAATCCGAACTGACTGGGGTCTGTTTGTGAGAAAGTCCAATATCCAATTGCTGGATTTAAACCCGCAGTGCTGAGTTTGCTGATCAGTTCCATGATTGAGTGAATGCTGGATTAATTACCAACCGAGGATGTCAGAGACGCTCTGTGTCGCGAGGTCAAGAGCTCGGGCCCCCAAATGATTACCCCAGCTTGTTAATTGGCTGTCAGCACTGGTCAGGAAATCCAGCTCATGAATACAAATAGAGGAGAGGTCGAGTGTTGGAGCAGCCCAAAGAGACAGACAACAGACCCTGTCAACTCTCCAACGTGGAGAATATCCCGGACAGCCAGAAATAATCATGTCACAGTGGTTACAGGATAATATAATCCCTCTGATTATTTTTGGTCGCTGGAATTAAGATGATGCCTTATTTATATGTTTTCGTCTGTTTTAATATACAAATTTTGTCAACGCAGTCTCACCTGGTCATTGTTCAGCCCTTTTACGAATAGTGGTCACTACAGTGGACAGCTATTCAAAAGCCGTTTACTTGTAAGGCCAGAGGTTATGATAGTCTAGTTCAGCGGTTGGCAAATAAGTCTGGCATCGGGCCAAATTTTTTTCAAGCCATTACATGGTGGGCCACAACAAGTCCAATTATTTCAAATCTTCAAATCTATACTTTTGTGCATGTTTAGCTCAGTCGGTACTTTGTGGGACTCCCATTTGGAAGGTTGTATGATTGATCCCAACTAACTGCGGGTATTTTTTTCTCCCTTGTTAAACAAATTGATTATAAGGACACAATAAAGCATAGCTGCAGTTTGTGAGTGTCCCAGCGTTTGATCCGCATTCATAAACCTATGGATGCTTATTTTCACTTCCCTGAGGAAATTCAGGGGAATCCAATTCTGAGAGGTGTGTCTAGCAAGCCAGAGTTTCAGGAGTGGGACCACACATCAATGACGTCACTCCCGGCTTTCCATAAATACCCACACAATGCACTTCCTCTTCTTTGCTCTCGCATTCCGAAGATGAACCGAGACCAAGCAACATCGTGTCGAGCACGCTACGCTAACATCAAATAACGCTAATTATTACAAGCTACTTACCTCGTAAGTGGATGGAATTATTCGGATGGACTCGCAACATCTTCTACATTCACGTCAGCAAACTGGCAGCACCAGAAGCCGAATTCTCTTCTCCGTCTCCATGCTTGAGGCCCTGCTTTCTACAATCCTAAAGTCAGCCAGGACTTAACTGAGCTAACAGTCATTTCGAGCTAACAGTCATTATCTAGCTACGTCAGATTCGAGCAAACAGTCGTTTTTAAGTTGTTTCAAGTAAAGAGTCATTACCTAGCTAAGTTGTTATCTAACCACGTCGATCTAACCATCTCGCTAAGTCACTTCAAGCAAACGGTCGTCATCTCGCTAAGTCACTTCAAGCAAAACTTGTTTTGAGCCATTGTCTTTTCGAGCTAACACTCCTTTTAAGCTAACTTCGAGCTAACAATCATCTTGAGCCAACAGTCATTTCCTAGCGTAGCTATTTTCCAGTCATTCCAAGCAGTCATTTTCTAGCTAATTCAGTTTGAGCTATAATTGTTTTCCAGTAAACATTCGTTTCTACTTAAGTCATTCAAGTTAACAGTCGTTTCCTAGCTACATCTTTCGAGCAAAACTAGTTTTGAGCTAACAGTAGTTTTGAGCTAACCTCCAGCTTACAGTAGTTTTGAGCAGCATTTCGAGTGAACAATCGTTTTGAGTGAACAATCGTTTTGAGTGAACAATCGTTTCAAGCTAACATCCAGTGAACAGTCGTTTCCATTCATTTTAAATCATGTAGTCCAGCGCTAATGCTGTCTTAAGGGATAGTCATTTTGGTCGTTCAAGCAAACAGTCTTTTCAAAGCAAGTCATTCCAAACAAACGTCAATTTAAACTAAAGTTAGTTTTGAGTGAACGATTGTTTCAAAATTAAGGGGCTTTGGCACAGAGATGCCGCTCACTCCCAGGCATCATTAATCTGACTGCGTCAGTCAGATCGTTACATAGAACCATCCAATTTGTTGTTGGAAACGGTTCGGGTTAGCTTTAGTCGGGTCATTAGGCACCGGGATGCCAAAACCCCTCGCAGCCCACATCCATCAATCTCTGCAGGTCGTTCTAGTCTGGGATTCTGGCACCGGGATGCCAGGATCTCCAGCATCTCATCTTTACCAGTCCAGCAACTACAGCTACAACCTCTGGCACCCAGCTTTCCTCCACTGCCTTAGCAGCACCAAGTTAGTTCCATTTCTAATTTCGATCTTTCCTCTTAACCCATTACGCCGCCATCAGCTTACGTTCAGTAAGTCCAGTCATCTCTGAACCCTTTAAGACCCTCATGAACTCTAGGGAATCCCGGCGCACAACTACGTCAGATCGTCCGAGACCAGTCTAGTAGCTACTCGATTCCGGTTCTACCAGCAGTTCTGCCAAAGTACTCTTTCGCAGGCATTTCTCTCATCCATTACTTCAGTCACTCCTCCAGGATCTGAGCTACCATTCAGCCCACCGCGACGTCAATCCCCAGCATCCGATACAGATCATGCGCTGCTGGTCTTACCAAGCGTACCATCACTACACTTCAGATCTCAAGATCCCAGATCACCCAATGTTCTCTCAAATAACTGGAAGCCTTTTGGGGGTCCATCGTAACTTCCCCACAACGCTTTCGAATGTCTATTCAGCTACTGCAATCATCATACATCTTCTGTTTGTTTATCAATAAATCATTTAATTGTATCTGTTGATTGTGGTCCTTGCTAGTGAAGTGGGGCTACCAAGCAGCGTGTCAGGAGCGGGACCACACATCAGTGACATCACTCCCGGCTTTCCATAAATACCCACACAATGCGCTTCCTCGCTCTCGCATTCCGCACCCCTCCCGCCCACCCCTTTCTCTGTCCGGTCTCTCTCCTCATCTCCTTAGTCTGCATAGGGTTATATGGGGGTCCGTCGTGCCCAGGCGCTATGGCGGATTTCCCTATCGTAGCTTCCCCACAACGCTTTCGAACGTCAGCTACTGCAAGCATCATGCATCTTCTGTTTGTTTATCAATAAATCATTTAATCGTATCTGTTGATTGTGGTCCTTGCTTGTCATAAAGCATTGCTGCACAAAAGGTTCTCGTGCTTATATTTTAAAGGCACAATCACTTAAGAGGAAGTGACTGTGTGAGTAACTGTAGCTGTCATGACTGAGATCTATTTCACAACCAGACGCTATCAATTTATTTACTTTTTATTTTTCTGCCATCAAAGAAATCTGGCCAGGGGCCAGATATTATATATTATTCCTATTGCCAACCACAGGTCTAGTAGCACATCAGCCGGTACAGTGGATGCTAGTGTCATACCATACACTGCCACCCTCTGGTAAGTTGTTGTAAGTGCAACTTAAATTCGTCAAAACCAAGATGGCCGACGTACGATCAGCAACACTGAGCAGCTCAGGTAAATCTGGCCACTCCTTCAATTATAGGAGAAAAAATGAATGAATTATAAAAATTAAATTCTGATTTTATTTTTCATGACATAATTCATGCATGAAAGGGCTAATCAAGCCCTGAACACAAGCATCATTCTAAAACCATGAGTATTATTCCACTGCCATAACAGTGCCCACTCTTCTGGTTTCAGTCTTTCCACCAATTGTTGGAAATTGGCTGCAGGAATTTGCGCCCATTCAGCCAAAAGTGAGTCTAACTCTGTGTTCCAGTCGGCATTATGTTAATAAAACTGCTTTTTCCCTCCATGATGTAGTTGCTATGTTGACAAGATGAAATTGTAATGAAAAGTGATGTATGTGTAAGTGATGTTATGTGACAAAATTGAACAAATGGAGTATTAAGGTAGGACTGATTTGAAAAGGTACAGCAAGAGTCAGAATCACAATATTTACGATTAAATCAAATTAGATCAAAATCAAATCATTTGGCCCTAATTTGAGGGACAGTCAGGTTTTTTCAGTGAGCATGTTGCTCTGGTCTGCTCTGCATCATGCCACACAGAATTGACAAGAAAAAGTGGTTGAATGCTGGTGGGAACCAGGAACAACCCGATGAGCAGAGGGTACACCTGAGGGTGGTACCTTGTGTTGTACCAGGCAGGGATCACTCCTGGTTGTGTTGTGTATGACAACCAGACCAACATCACCACAGGTCAGAAAATGCAATAGTTCTTCTAAAAACTTTTTGAAATTTGAAAGTAACACATCTTCTGGAACTTTGTGGATAACAAAGTAAATAAAAGCTGATTCACCAGGTTTGGTTTGTTGGCTGCTGCACCTTCACTGTCAGAGATAATTTATCTACATTGCTGCTGAATGTGCTGATTTTTACAGAATTATTCCCAAAAACCAAACACAAAACTGTTCCCGAAGAAAAACTCCGGAGCTGCAACGACCAATCACACGGCTCCACTTTATAACAAAGGTTTACAGGATTATTTTATCATGCTGTCTCAGAGTGACACCTCATTCCTTTTGAAATAATAAAGCACATGGATCTGATCATATGCGGCTGACAGATGTATCTATCAGCCGCTCATCTTCATTGTCTTCACACAGAGAAGAAAGAGAGCGCAGAGATCGAAGGTTTACAGGTGCTGCAACAACAACTACTTATTTCCATTACTTTCAACCTGTTTGTCGGAACTATGAGCTTTGGATCTGAATAAAACTACCCACCTCTGTCTGACATTTGCATACTTTCCTTCTGTATTGAAATAATTGTGGAGGCCTAGGTTGCAAGAATAAACACACAACAAGATCAAAGCAATATGATGCAAAATATGATTTAAAACTATGATTTATGAGAGGCTGCTGGGTTGATCAAGTCCAGTGTAGAAATGTAATGTACATTTACTCCAATACTGTTTTTAAAGGTTCAGTGTGTAAGTTTTAGTGGAATCTAGTGCCAACCATCTAGTTTCAACCAGCGGCTTCATGTGCTCCTTTCATGGTCTCATTTCCCAAGTTGTGAAGTCGTTCTTCTGACTTCAGTGTGTCTTCATGTCAGAATGTGGAATCAACATGGTCGCTACTACAAAGACGTGTTGGATTAGCATTGTCAGATCGTATAAACAACACAATGATAACAACCATATTACAAATGACATGTTTGCAAAATATGTATATGCAATACATGATTTTCCACAAATCAAAGTTCTGTTTACACTTTACTTCTCTTTTTGTAATAAAGATTTAAGGAGGAAAAAAATGGCACGCTCTGTCGGCTCTTTTGCTAATTAATACGTGTGGTACTCCATCCATCCATCCATCCATCCATCCATCCATCATAAACCAGTCAACTACTACTACTACTACTACCGCTATTGTTAGATGATCTTCTTCTTCTTTATACGTATTCAACATAGTCATAAAAAGCTCTCTGTAGAGCCGTTTATCCTTTAGGCTACTGTAGAAACATGGCGGCGCAACATCCATGTAAGGGGACCCGCGGTGTATACTGATAGAAATGGCTCATTCTAAGGAAATAAAAACATAACAGTTCATTATGTAAGGTCTTTATACATTTACATTTATTCATTTAGCTGACGCTTTTATCCAAAGCAACTTGCAATTGCCATATATGTCAGAGGTCGCACGCCTCTGGAGCAACTAGGGGTTAAATGTCTTGCTCAGGGACACACTGGCGGATGGGTCATAGTGGGGGATTGAACCCAGGTCTCTCACACCAAAGGATTGTGTCTTATCCACTGCCCCATCACCACTCCTATATACCACTGAAAACATAGTTATGGTTATTATATTGCATTTCTGTCAATCAAAAACTGGGACTGTTTCTCTGACCCACAGAAGCTCAGAAAGTAGATGGTAGAGAAAGCGAGGAGCTAGAGAAGGAAGGGAGGAGGTATAGAAAGGAAGGAGGAGATAAAGAAGGAAAAGAAGCAATAGAGAGAGAAAAGAAGAGATAAAAAAAGAAAATAGGAGACAGAGAAGTGAAAAACAAAGTAGAGACGGAAAAAAGGAAATAGAGGTAGGAAGGAGGAGATCAAGAAAGAAAAGAAATTGAGAAAGGGAAAGGAGGATGTAAAAAAAGGAAAAGAGGAGATAGAGAAAGGAAGGAGGAGGGAAACCTTTGACCTCTGTGTTTCCACCTGTCTTTCCTACCTGTACATTTTTTGGGGCTGCCGGGTCTCTTGCCGTGCATCCCCAGCTTGCAGACGAAGTTCTCCTCCCAGAACTCAGCGAACCAGACGTTCCTGCGGTTGTTGGACAGGGAGCGGCTCCTGAAGTAACGGTCAAACGCTGTGGAAAGAAGGAAAGCGTTATTAAACTGATGATCGCTTCAGAACTGTGGCGAGGTTTGTAACACGACATGCTGTTTCCTGCCTCACCGTCCACGGACGCCCTCTTGGGGAGGATGGTGATGGCGCCCTCGGCCACCTGCTCCTGCTGGACCACTGGAGAGATCTTGGAGCCCCAGCTGTCAGAGCCCACCCACAGGAAGTGACCTGTCAGGTTGTTGCGTTTCGCTGCATCCAGGATTCGCCTTCAGGGTCACAGGTGAGACAGTCGATATAGCCAATGAGAAAGAGATGATAATCAGTTCTCACTTCCTCCTTTTTGTTCATTTGTTATGAAACAAGAGTCTAAAGCAAGGCTGGTGGCTTTATTTAATAAAAAAAATAAAATTTATTCAGTTGATACTCAGACTAGACTTAAAATGGTCACTGTGTCAGATTAGGCATCCACTATGCATTGGGGTAGGGTGCTGAGTACGGGGGGGGGGGCTGACACTTCTTTTCTCTGTGAGAAGAAAGAATTTAAAAGGTTGCGTGGCGCTGCGGAGAGCCCCCAGCTGCAGTCAGTGCAGTGCCAGAGGGCACGATCATGAACCGTTCACAGCGCGTCGGCTGTACTAACAACACAACCTGTACCAGAGAGGGAGTGGACAGGGCCAGGCAGTGATCGTTCCCTCTGGCTGGATGAAGTCTGACACTCCTAATTTTATGCAAGATCCGTGATGATAGAGAAATATAGAAATTACTGGAAATAATGCATGCTGTCAATATTTTAGAGACCCCCCAAAATATCACAAATCATGCTTTTAGGGGAGCTGGTGTCTTATTATTTCCCCCTGGTTCCCGCATAGATCGCAACTACTGACACAAATTCAGCACGTCTTGCAATTTTGACCAATCACCACAACTCTTCCGCAAATTTGACCTATCATCGCCATTTCCCGCAAAACGTTGTCATATGTCAGCTTGTCACGTCCTCGTTTACCAGTTAGCTGCAGCAAACGTGTGATACCAACATCTCACATTTGCCGAAAAAATAGCAGCAAATGACCGTGAAAAAACAGTGTCCAGATCTTCATTACCGAAGTAGGTGTAAACACTGCCACCACAAAACATATGTGGAGAAACGCAAGGAGGACGCATCAAATCACTGTAATACAGACAAGTGCTGAGAAGTAAGTAGGCAGGGTTAGACCGGCAAAGTTCTGGGGGGACTGTTTAATGATTCAACTATAAATCTAAAGTTTAAAAAAATCACATCTACCTTTGCAGTTTTCACTTATTCCCACAATTTCATCCCAAAAAAATGTTGCAAAATCTGCCATTTTAGGCCGCAACAATCACAAAAAAGGCCCACAAAATCTCGGTTATTGCGCTGATATCGTGTAGTCTGAACCCGGCATAAGAGCCTGTACTCAAGCACAGCGGTGTCTTGAGCTAGATGCTAATCTCAGGATGCTAACATGCTCATAATGACAATGCTAACATGCTGATGTTTACCATTTAATAGTACAGTATTTACCATGTTCAACTTCTTATTTCATCTCATCCACTCTCATCGTGTTTTTCTTGGACATTAATATTATTCTTAATTAAATGAGTTCAAACACGAGATGATCAGTCTGCTCCTTTACATTATCATCCGTCTCCTCTCGTCTGCAAGGTCTCAGGATGAGTGATTTCTCTGTGTGTGTTTGATTCAGATCCGCAGATTAACATCAGCTGTTACACTGATATCTAGTGTGTGTGTGTGTTTGTGTGTTATGCTTCAGTTCACTCAGATAATTGGAAGCTTGTTATCTTAATCTGCATTCAACAGTTGGTGGATTAACTGATTAAATACACTGAGAACATATAGATACAGAATGTATGTGTGTGCCTGAGTGTTTGTGACTGAGTGAGAGAGAGAGAGAGAGAGAGAGAGAGAGAGAGAGCCCTGTGTTACATTTGGAGACTAATTTCAGATGAACTGGGAGGAAGTGGGAGTTATTAGTTAGTATTCACCGCAGTATTCTTCAGAACATTTTCCTGCATTTTCACTCATGCTCATACTATACTATATTTATGTTGCTTATGTTACCTATTTTCTCATATTTATGGATATTTGCTCATGACTCATGTCTTTGAATATAAAGCACATTGACTTTACTTGTAATGAAATGTGTTAAATAAAATTGGCATTGCCAACACATTATTTTCAGTTTAATTTTCTAAAACAGTAACCAAAAATTTAATTATAAAAAACAATAAAAATAAATAAACTGGAACATTTGATATAAACTTGGATTTTAAAAAGACCAACAGTATCTCAAATCAGATACTTACTTGCATAGTGCTTGACTTTCAACAGGATATTTAATTAAACACTGCAGTTGTGCACTAACCGGAAATACAAACCATTGTATGAGGGTGCGACAAGACCCACCCACTTTTTAAGACCAATAAATTATTAACTCCATTCCACGTTTTAGCTACAGCCTTGACTTCAACGCTACTGCTTCCTCAAATCCATTCCACTTTGCTCATTCAGAGTCCATATAAATGAAACTTAATTCCGTGTTTTGACTGTTCGCTCCAGCTGCACTCAAGTAAGCAAATCACCTTAGCATACCTGCTGCTCAGGTGGGTCCAATAGTGGGTTTGGCTGTGTGCTTACATACCGTCACTAAACAAGTTACTGTTCTTATTTGTTCACCTGTTGCTTTAAAAGGCATTATGTAGTCTTTGTTGCAGCATTATATTACAGTTACACTTAATTACACTATGTTGGTATAACACTAACAGTTATCTAATGTTTTTTTCTTGGCTAGCTAGCTAGCTAGCTACAGTAATGTCAACATTAATTAACCAGTGTTAGCAGCAGTTTGAATCTCAATGAGAGAAGCTAGTTGTTTTACCAGTGCCAAATCTCATCCAAAAGTGGACTTGACAAAATTATTGTTTTTTTATCTGCATGTGTACTGATTCAGCAGGGAATATGTATATGTACACCAAGTTTGAAAATACATTGGTCCCTTCTGCTCCGTAGCCAAGATGGCGACTGTGAGAAGTGTCTAACGTTCCACTCTCAACTTTTTGACTGCTCCATCCAGGTACTGCATTTTGCCATACTCCTCAGTGTGAATGCACTTATGCGCTCAAAATAGTAAGTGTGAGTAATGAAGGGCACAAATTGAGTTGAGACGCTAAATGATTATAATGTTCACCATCTTAATGTTGCATGTTAGCATGCTAAAATTTGCTAATTAGCACGAAACAAAAAGTACAGCTGAGGCGGATGTTATTAGTTCTGTAAATATCTGTTCATAAGCCAAAGTATTAGACAATAAAAAAATTTAACCTGATGATGGAGCTAGAGGACAGATTAGGGAATTACTGAAGAGCTTAAAATTAATTCTGAGGGTGACAAGAATGTATATAAAAAAATTCATGGCAATCTATTTAATACTTGTTGGACCAAAGTTGTTTTTTTCCCTCTCAAAATTCCTTACAGGGACTCTGGTTTATAATCTCATCAAATAACAGTTCATTTATTTATTTTATTTCACCCTGTTTTCACTTTCTGTAACTTTATAAATGTGAAAATCATTTAAACTGATCTGCTCATTTTCAAAAAAGTGGGGTATTGTTTTGGTAAAAATTGGTAAAATTGTTTTAGTTTTAATCAAACATTTTTAATATAAATCTCCAGGGACAGAATAAATCAATGGAATGCATCAAAATGTGCACCCATTTATTCTTTTATTATCATTCAAACTTGTGTGAAACTTTTTCAAACTTTTACCGGATGTCATCTTCGTTTGCGAACATGATGACAGCGCGAGCGTTGGGCGTCTCCAGCAGACGGAGGACGATCTTGTCGAACTCACCGGGTCTTGGCTCCCGAAGAACCTTTAGGGACTGAGCAATACAAACCCCACCTGAGAAAGAGAGAGAGAGAGAGAGAACATTTTTATACTAGTATTATATTTAAGATTTCACACAGGATTACATTTACTCATTTTGCAGACGGTGTTATCCAAAGTGACTTACATTTGAGAAACAACATACAAGCATCAACAGAGCATCAACTACTGATCAACTACAGCTGACAATACATACTAGTAAGAGCAGCAATAAATACTAGTAAGAGCAGCAATAAATACTAGTAAGAGCTCATGGTACATATCACGTCAATGGGGTAAATATCTAGGGAAGGAAGTAAGAGTTAACAAAAAAGTGCAATCAATACAAGATCATTGTAGGGGATAGAAGAAGAAGAGCACAGGAAGTGCCTGTTAGAGGTTAGGAGTTAGAGGTGTTATAAGAGGAAGTGTTCTCGGAAGAGATGAGTTTTCAAGAGCTTCTTTAAGTTAAAGAGGGACGCCCCTGCTCTGATGGCGTGTGGTAGCTCAGATTATTCTCAAAGATATTTTAGTTTGAGTTTTTGCAATTTAGTTTCTATGTGTAAGTGTTATTTTACTGTTGTTGCTGGTCAGGGTGGAGCTAACATCTGAAACATGAACAGGAGCCCTTTTAATCAAAGCTGTATTTTTAGAAACTTAATCTGTAAATGAACTATGCTGCAACATTGATTACATTTTTTTTGTAGTTGCACAAAGTGTAAAATGTCAACATCGTTAAGTTACAACATGAAAAAAAAGGATTAGTGTAGTTAAAAGTAGATGATAACTAGCTACATCAGCTGTTTTGTGTCATATAAACTGTGATATTAGTGACACAGTTTGTGCACATTCTGCAGATTACAAGCCTGCTGTGACAAACCTAACACATCACATACTGTGAAAGGAACAGACTGAAAAAAAGACTCAGGACACTGATCTGAGAACAAGGTTTGCATTGGCGAGATGTTATCTGGATAGGTGAAGCCATTGGACGGACCTGATGATTAATATTAAAAGGTTTAAAAGCAAGTTTGATTTTTCAGCTCCTTAAGAATCTGGCAAGAATTAGGCAAAACCTTTTTCCTGTGGTGACAACAGTATAGTTTGAACTCATGGTATTCTTCTTTATTACAGTTTTATGTCCTTTAACGTTGTGATCGGTTGTTCTGCTTCCTGTTCTATGGTGCCGCAATCAGCTGATTTGATGTTTTCTCTTTGTCTCCTCCTAATCACATCATTAAACTCTCTGCTTCAAACTCACTGATGACTCCGCTGCCTAAAACACACTTTGGTGAAGTTTGCGATGCTGTTCTTGTAGGGTCGCCCCTGGGAAAGACAAACAAGAGCAAGTGGAGTTCTGACGATGAACTTTGTGGCTCTGACATGAAGTGAAGTAAAGTACAGTAGAGGCTGTAAGATGTTCCAACTTAATTGGCTCTTTCAAGATGGAGCGACTTGCCGGCCGACTGTCGCAGGAAATCTCCAGGGAAAAATAAACGAGTCACAGCTGAAAATAATCATGTCTCATTCATCTGACCTCGATTGTTTCAAAGAGTCTTTTTTAAGGTGGTACAACTGGAACTAAAGACTTTAAAGATTACTGCAGCAAAGAGATAAAATAGTAAAAAGTATTTCTAAGACAGACTGCAGGTATCTCTACATTGTGTTTCTTTTGCTTCTTGCAAATTGTTGGGAAAAGTTTTTTTTTTTTCGTCAACATGCGTTTGACAAATGAAATCCGTGTTTGTTTAGTGATGTAACAAGACTGAGGGCAAGACAGCAGCACAAGTTTGTCATCATTTCCCCAGCTACCTCGTCCACATGTAATGTAGACAATGATCTGAGTCAACAGCACAGGCACCAACACAAAAGCCATGAGATAAAAGCTGAACGACAGGAACAGGAAAGAGTCTCTTTTTTCACTCATATACCACAAAGATTCAAAAACATTATGAACCGACCTCAAACTCGGTATCTCGTCACCTCGCCAAGATTGGCTGAAACCACAACTATTACATTATTTTTCTTTGGCTAAGAAGCAGGAAATGTTAAATATCAGTATCACTGCTGGAGCTTAGGGCCATTGCTGAGTAACAGTGTGAAAATAAAACAAAATGCAACACAAAGAAGTTGATTTTAGTTATTACTTTGACTGCTACAGCCAAAGTTGTAATTAACTGGAATTTTCCAACAAGAGTCTGCAATTCAAGTTCTTTATTATCATATGCACAACATTATATCAACCATTCAAGTCTCAATAATGCATAAAAATAAAATCACGTAAGTAAAGAAAGAGAACCTAAGACGTTGTGAAGAAGTTAAAATATAAAATAAAATGTTTCAACTGCAATATTTTATGTCTGCATAGATTGCAGTCATGCTAGCAGCTCTGTGAGGATGTAATTTGAGCTAAATGCTAATGTCATGCTAACAATGACAATGCTAACATGCTGATGTTTATTTAGATGACATTATTTTAGTTGGAAATAAGCTAAAGTACTGGACAAATAAAATGTTTAACCCCTGATTATTCATCTGAGAGTGACATGAATGTGTGAATTAAAATGTAATCAAATGTCATCATGGTGCTACAGGGAGAGTCGGGGGACCTCAAGTTAGTAACATTCACCTCTGGGCAGCATGAATATCTGTGCATATTTTATGACAACCTATCTTATAGTTGTTGAGCTATTTTAGTTAGGGCCAAAGTAGCGGACCGTCCTACATTACCATTCATAGAGCCACACTGCTGTCTGAAAAAAAAGGAGTGGTAAGAGCAGGCTGGACAGGATTTACAGAAGAGTAAAAGAAAAGTCCATTTTTCAGTAACACTTTTTTTATAGATCAGGAATTTTTTAATATTATTGCCAAAAGTTCCAATATAAATAACTAATAAAAGGGAAAATATAGACAGTGTGTGGTTGATACTAATTAATTAATCGAGTTCATTTCTGGTCAGAGCACAGCAGGTTAGCTGAACATACATCAATGTAAAAAGCAATCAATTAAACATCCGTGCAGTTTCCAAAAATAAATGAATTATCAATAAATATGTACTGGTGTCAATGTACTACTGTAGAACAAAATGTTCCTATAAATGACATACTTCAGAGAAAGTTATAAATGAATTACAGACCTGTAAAAAAAAAAAAATGTATTACCATCACTCCACTGCTGAAGCAGCAGTGTGGATGTAAAAATATTGTATAATATGATCGAAATGTCATGTCGGGTTGAAATTTTATCTCTGTTAAAGAAAGAGGAGCTGTGTGAGTTCAGGTCTTGTCTGTTCAGCCTGATCTCTGCGGCTCCGGGGCAAAGAATGGAGATAAAAACGTTGCTGCCATTATTATCATTATCACAGCGTCCACAGCGAGCTCAGAGGCCATCTACAGTCGCTCCCCCAAGACACGGCTTCATTCAGACGCTTTCAGGGTAAAATTGATTCCATTCTGAGCTCATTATGACATTAAACAGGCCCATCAGATTGGAGCTGCAGCGTCTCTCTTGTACAGGGATTATATTGGGATTATATACAATATTTGAAGGTATAAAGGTCAGGCCGCTGTGAGCAAGATGGCACCAGTATCATCTCACATCTTAGTGAGAGGGTATTTTCCCCCCTCTTCATTCAAACTCATCTCAGTTTTCCCGGCAACTAATTGTCTTTGAGTTTCAAAAGTTTCAAAAGCACAATTTACACCTGATGATTGATTTGGGTAAAGTGACCATTTAAAATGACTGACTGACCTGCCAGGTCACCACCAATAGGTCAAAATCATGATAGCCGTACCTCTAAAACTAGAAAATGAAAATGATTATGCTAACAAAGAACGTTAAAATGTTAACATTAGCATGATAATCTGCTTTTTGTTACCATATTAGCATGTGTTCAGACAACAGAAACAGAACATCAAGGGTTGGTGTTGGTACGGGTGTATTGTTTCAGGTACAGGTGAAACATGAAATACAATATTGGAAGTCCATAAATAACAGACTCACGAGTTTAAAGGCTTTTCTGAAACCATAACAGTCACTTGTGCCTTTTTTCACGGAAGACATTTTGATATCTCACTGTAGGTAAAGCACAGCTGAAAAGCCAGTGATGACTGAATTGAATTTAGCTGCTTCGGTTTCAGGGTCCTGGTGTTGTGCATGCTGGTGATGTCACACTGTCATGGCTTATAGGGGAACTTAAAGGAGACCTATTATGCTTTTGCGTATTTTATTTACAATGTTACAGTACACACGGAGCTACACGGAGCTGGTATTCCATATATGGTAATTTGCTCCAGTCTGTCTGTTGCACTCAGGGACAACAACAACCATGTAACATGCTTCAGGTCTTAGCCAATCAGAAGACAGCTGGCTTTGAGAGGGGGGCCTTAAAGAGACAGCAGCATCTACAGCTTGTTTCAGACAGAGGATACAGAGTCACAGAACTACAGGTACACTATAGAACTGGAAATGCAGTACATATAGGTCTCCTTTAACCTCTTAACATTCCAAGGTCCTTGGAGGCAGTTTTCGGTATGTGCACACAATTGATGTGATTTGGCTAATACGGAGCGACGCAGCAGCTTGCCGTCAAAGGGAGGTGCTGTTTTAGAAAAAATACGCTAAGACATCAAATTTAAACTTGGACTATATAAGCTTTATGCTGTGACCCAACAGTGTTTTCCAGCTAATAAGTTCCAGCTAAAGTTGTCTGCATGCATTTGTTAGCAAGCATTTTCAAGTGGAAACGAAAAAAAATGTTAGTTTTAGTGTGTTTAAACTTATATTAATCAATTCCAGTAGCACTTAAAGTGATTCTGACTTTTGGGTTAGAAACTCCAGAGTGTTATCTTTCTGAGAAGTCCAAAACCATGCATACTCCAAATGGTTCAAGAACTACATTCAATTTACTTTGGATATGCCTTGAATAGGCGATTTGCATGACTTTTACAGGAATAGTAAGAGGTTAAAAAGAACAGAGCCATTGTTTATGTGATTAGAAGAAACGTGTTGGGAAAAAAGTAATTTAAAGCTCATCAGAAGCCATGAACAAACAAAACTAGAAGTGAACAGCCATGCTAGCACTTCTGTCATGCTGTACTATGCTAAAAGCTAACGACAGAATGCTAATATGCTCAGACTGACAAAGATAACATCCTCATGTTTAGGCGCTATAATGTTTACTATTTTTCACCATCTTAGTTTAGTATTTTAGGATTTGCTACTAAGCACTAAGTAGAAGGTACATCTGATGAGAGTTTCATTTGATTTTGGGTATTTGGTCATAAACTAAACTACTGGAAAAATTGGCCTCATGATGGTGTTCAATGAAGAAAAATAAAGGGATCATCAAAGTTACTAGTATTCATCCAGATATGCATGTACCAACTTTCACAACAATCAAAAGTTGTTGAGACGTTTCACTTGTGGTGTAAAAGTGGCGCTAAAGTAAAAGTCAAAGGATTGCCAAAATCAGTAGGATTCATGCTCTGGGGACTGTGTATGTCTCCATAAAATTCTATCAGTCAGGACCACAGTGGTGGGCTGGGCGACCAACAGACAGACGTTGGCGTCCATAGATGACAATAAAATTGAAAGATGAACGACAAAAAAGCTTTACAGCACTTTTGCATCCAAAGCTACGTTTTTGGTCGAACACTCGTTTTTCAAGTTGTAGTGTTGTTGGAATTTGATCCTCTGTGTTTGTTTGTTTTTATTTGCAGCTAAATTACTTCTCTCTACTGCTTGAGCTTATTGTTTTTGGTGTTTCCAACCCTTCCTTCATGTTTAAACAACATCCATCCACCCATTCCTGCGTAGTAACTGCTCCAGAGTGAAGATTTTAATTTAAAAAATAACAACAGTCTCTGTGCTGCTGCAGCAGCACACTGCTCAATAAAGTAAAGCAGCTCTCATTTGTATGCAAATATGAGGTAAATTGTACAGAGTGAGAGATAATGTTCACCTCAGTGTGAGCTGTTAATATTTAAACCATGTGCAGATGATAACTAGTGATGACAAGTTAGTTTCAATTATTTTAAGATTTATGTTACTGTTACCTGTTTTTTTTTTTTTTTAAATCATAAGAATTACTTTTAAAAGGTACAAAGTGTACAGTTTGGCCAGACATTTAGTTTAAAACATTCAAATGAACTAACATTATCAACAGAATGTGAGGATATAATGGATCTGTCGTCATGTCAAACATGTCTATGTATTGTGTTGCAGAGATATCTCCTGAAGCTGGCATGCGGACTCATTAGCCCTGGCCCGTCCTGTGTTGTAATACCACTTAGAGGTGACTGAACGTAGCGTAGGGGAGGCATTTTTGTTAAATTCCCATTTCTCCTGGGTTTTTTTGTCGTGATTTATTTATTGTATTACTTATTTTATTTAGTATGGTGATTTTATTTCTGCTTAGAGATGGTTTGTTTGTTTGTGATTTTGAACAAAGATCTCCCTGATGTTTCATTTAAGCTTTCATGTCTGGCAATAAAAGACTGACATACTGAACATTGGCTCCTCATATTCTTCATCTAGTTTTATGTTACTCTCCTCTTTACTAGTCCAACTTGGAGTCGTAACACAGATATATATTTTACTGGTCAAACACTCATTTGAAAGATAAATTTCAAGTGAGAAAACACAACTTTGAATGTGTTTTCCAGTGAAAAAAGTAACATTTTAGATTATAAGAAGTAACAGAAACACAAACATTCAAGTACCTTTTGGTTTCTTTTATAGTTCTCTCAATCATTTCCAGACAATTGCACCTGTGTGACCTCTTTTTAGTGATGTCACCATGTTCCCAGGTCATACATTAAATCAAAGTTTCTTGTTAAGTTATATATATCTCTTTCTTTATGTCTCCATTATATGTATTTTTCAACTTTTGTGAAGCATCTTATTGTATAAAATGAAAACTAATGCCAATTCTATTAATTATTTTGAAAATTCTTTATCTCCTTAGGAAAATACCACTTGCTTTTCTCTCAGAACATCTTTTGAGTTCCACATCCTGCTCATGTTTTGTTTTTTTATGTTCTATGAAAGACTGAACCATAATAACCGTGTGGTGTTATTGCATCATATATCTTTGACAGCTGCTCTGTGGATTTTACAGCAGGAAACTAACCCCACTTTAACTTCTGACATTCATCTGTCTGTCACTGATGAATTTCCTTGTGATTCTGCTGCTGCTCTGAGACAAACGTCTGTTATTCCATAGTCTTCCTATTTTTTAACAAATCCCATAAAAGAAAGACCAAACAAATAATGTGTTAGTCCGTCCCTCAATATTTTCTGTTAATTACCCAGTCTGTGGCTCTCAGCTCCAACATAATTGGTTCTTACTGAAGTAATTCTGTAAGTAAACTGTTTTTAAAGGCTCAGGAATTTTCCTAAAACAGCTGCTCACTGTAGTTTTTATCATGACTCAAACAGAAGAAAATAGTGTATTTTCAGTAGTGGATTAATCCACATTTGATGCTCTAGTGAGAATTTACGGCAGCAGGACAGTGAATGTGGGATTGAATCAAAATAAACTACAGTGCGTGTGTTCATGGTTCGTGGCTCATTGACATGTTTTAATAGTTAGGGCCCTTTTCAGAACAACCCTCCAAAATAAATGTCCTCTGTGTTCCTTCCACTGCCACCATTTCTGCTGTCATCTTTTCCAATTTAGCAAATATTTCCTTACGGTTTGAAAGCTCTCCATGTTGTGTGTCCTCTGACAGTTATCCTACACAGCCCTTGCTCTGTAAATGGAAAACAGATAAAGTGGTGTGGACCTTGCCACACAACATTGTTTCAGCCAATGAGCAACAGGTGTGTTCTTGTGCAAGGGAGTGATGGGGGGAGGTGGGCGGTGGGAAACATTTGAACATGCTGGACTCCAGGCACAGTGAAGAAGGAGAGATGGCAGAGAAACAGCCAAAGAGGTAAAAATGTCTGGAGACACAGAAGAAAGTTATATGACCAGGCAAGGGCGAAGGTTTTTCAACGCTCGAGAAACTGGTCAATGCTGGAGATTTAAAATGCTGGGGGCGGAGCTTCTGAGGCAGCACTGAATGGAGGGGTGTATTTGGCAGTTGAGCTCAACAATCCTTCAGAATTACTTACTCTCCCTTTAACCATTAGTGGTGACAGAGGTATAAAGGCAGCCCCCATTCCCTAAATACATGTTGCAAACTCTTTATCTGTAATGGATTTATAAGAATGTGGAGACATTTCGCCATTAACTTTATCTTCATAGATCTCACTGATGATGAACTATGTTGAGGCTCTGCTGACCTCACTCTCTGACTTCTGACATCCCTCAACGCAACAGAGTAAACCAAACTCTCCTCTCATACTCTACTACAGAAAGTTTTTGATACACAGCCAGCGCTTTGAGATTTTTATCTCTCCAAAATAATTTCACTTGTTCAACTTCAATGCCGCTTTTCATGTTGTATGAAATATGATGCAGTTCTATGGGCCCTCTGAAGTGCACTGCCACTGTTTTGCCACTGAAACATAAAGAAAGAATCTATAAATCTAAAGTTTAAATGTAGAACTAAAGCAATGTCCAATCATAAAACAGTTTAACACATTCAAAGTTTTCCCATCTTTACATGCTGCTTCCTGTCCGTCAGGAAGTCTGTGATCCACCTGCAGGTGGAGTCAGGCACGTTCAGCCGAGAGAGCTTGTCCTGCAGCATGGCGTGGTTGATGGTGTTCAAAGCAGAGCTGAAATCCACAAACAGGATCCTGGTGTAGGTTCCAAGGGAGTCCAGGTGCTGAAAGGTTGAAGTGAAGGGCCATGTTTACTGCGTCGTCTACAGACCTGTTGGCTCTGTAGGTGAACTGCAGGGGGTCCAGAAGTGGGTCTGTGATTGATTTAAGGTGGGACAACACAAGGCGCTCAAAGGACTTCATTACCACAGAGGTCAGGGCGACGGGTCTGTAGTCATTTAGTCCTTGGTTTCTTGGGGACAGGGATGATGGTGGAGGCTTTGAAGCAGGCCGGCACATGGCATATCTCCAGGGAGGTGTTAAAAATGTCTGTGAACACCGAAGACAGCCGATCGGCACAGTGCTTCAGGGTGGAGGGGGAGACCGAGTCTGGCCCAGCTGCCTTATGGTGTTTCTGCCTCCTGAATAGTCTGTTGACTTCCCTCTCTGAGATGGAGAGAGGGGGAGGGGGTGGAACTGGCCAGCTCTGAGGACTGAGGGGAGGAGATGGAGCACTGGGGCTGAAGCTGAGCGGAGGAGTCACGGGGGATGGTGTCCGATTGACTCTCAAAGCGGCAGTAGAACTGGGTCAGCTCATTTGCCAGGCGAGAGTCGTTGTAAGTTTGTAGTTTGTGATGTGTCTGAACCACCTCCAGACATTCTCGTTTGCAGAGAACTGGACATTTACTTTCAGTTCAATTATTATTATTATTGTTGTTGTTGTTGTTGTTGTTGTTGTTGTCGTCATTTCATTTTGCACTTTCCTCATATATATTTCTCTTTTATCCCGCTTTTTTTTTTTAAATTGATGTAAATTTTTAATTGCTTTTGGATATGGCAAGTTTTTTCTTCTTCCCAAGAAATTGACAAGTGTTTCAAAAATGTCTTTGGCTGTGATTTAATATTATTATTATTATTATTATTATTATTATTATTATTATTAATTAATTTCTTGTTATTTAATCATTCTTATATGTTTCAATTAAAATTTATTGTTGGATGTTTCTGTTTTACAAATATTCGAAATAAACAATTAATAAATGATATAAAATAAATGAATAATAAATATGAGTATTACCAGCTGTTAAAACCAGTACAGGTCTAGAGATAAAGGAAGCTACATAGCCTATAGCTGATGTAGTCAAGCAAGTTCAGCCATTTCAGTTAAGTGACACAAAAATAATAAACCGTTACAAGCTTTTGTGCAAAGATCAAGTAACCGATAATCAACAATAATATAAATAAACATGAGGTGGAGAACAAAGGGGGAAAAGGGAAGGGCGCCAAATCAACAAAAAAAGGAACACACCTTCCTTGCCCAACAGATCCCTGCCATCTCTCTTACAGCCGAAATAGCTTAAAGAAATCCCACTTCTCTATATTAATCCAACCTGCAAAAAATGAAACATGTGTTAGCAGCCACCCACAAAACTTAGTGTCCATATACACTGTCAAAACTACTTGGACGTTGTGCCGAAATAAGAAATGTAGCCTAAGGAAAGAAATAAACCAAACTAGATCTACTGACCAGTTCCCGAAGTCACTGAACTAGAGCCTCGAGCCAGTTACATTAATTTATAACACACACAACCTAAGTTACACAACTACTAACATGAACACGGAAAGAGGCACAGAGGCAGACTGCTCAGGTTAAATCACAGCTGCCTCTGGCATTTTCACAAGGTGACACTTCATCTTGCGCAATCACTTGGTGTGACATAGCAGAGGGCCGGATAATCGAAAACGGGGAAGACCGAGATCCAGACCAGGTGGTTGATGGAGGCGTTGACCAAAGAGGGAATTGGGATAACTGGTGACCTTAAACAGGAAAGAAAACTGTCCTACAGCAACATATTACAAAGAGCTGTCAGCCGCTGACTGTAACACCAGCAATGAAGGCACTTTAAGTATTAGGACAGGATTCATCTGGAAAGCATTGCCCGTTTTATCTAAATTATATTTTATAAAGTGAAAAAATGTTGTTTTCTTCTCCATTAGGCCATTAGATCAGTTATATGAGGGTAGCCGACCCTGCAGCCTGAATTCATATCTGACCTTAGGCTCCCATTTCAGCAGTGGCAGGTTCTTCATCTGCTAAACCTTTTTTTTCTGTGTAGCCTACATACAAGCATCCAGTGAGGATTGTGTCGGCATTGATTGGTTCATAATGATCAGGTTTGGCAAATTTCCAACCTTATCACCAGATAGATATTATATAGCTATTGATATTGGGCAATTCTGCAAAACCCCAGATTAAGTTCAATTATATTTTATAAACAAAGAGTGCCTGATAATAAACACCTTTACCTGTAGTCTAAAGCTAAAGAGAGTGTGAAAAACCAGGCTGGCTCTCCACAGAATCTGCAGACAACCATTGCAGATAAATGTGGAAATAATAAAGATGGACACACGCGACATGATTTTAATGAGGTTTAGCTTCAGCCGAGACTTTTCCAATAGAGGAAAACCACAGTGGAAAATCAGCTGCTAAGGCTTCTCCTACTGCGCTCAAATCCACTAAATTAACTTTGGATGACAAAGTGGGAAACAGTCAGTTAACAGACGCCACATAATATGTTTACACTCCAATGTGCAGCACACACACTCACACACAGATGTGATAATGTGGGAATGTGCTCCCATTTCCTGGGAAACAGATAAGGAAATCCCTGCTGCTTCTCACAGGCTGAGGATTTGGTTTAAGCTCTGCAGGGAACATCTCTGCTATAAGCTGCTGCACTGAACTGAAGGAGTTAATTCCTACAGATATATGTGTTTTAAAAAAGGAAATTGGAAAATCACCACCTGGAGCTCATCATTCAGCATTTCTTTAAGGAAAGTTAAAGTGTTATCATTTAGACTGATGTTACCTGCAATATGCTGAATAGATGTGACACTGAATATTTTGAATCTGGTGTCACCTCTTCTATTCTTTCTTTCTTCAGTCTTTATTTTGGAACTTCTAAATTGCTGCCACAGTGATAAATCCGTTCACCAAAATTTCACAAAAATCCCTGCAAATCTGAAAAGACTGAAAACAAAACTAAGCAAAGGCTGCTAAACAATGACAAAACATTTACCTACATCTGCTTGTTTAATACACTTTTCACTACGGGGAAATTAAGGTAGGACTTCTTTAATGTCACAGGTTTTATGCAGGTGGATCTTCAAAATGAAATGCACATAATGATAGATAATAAGAGGCACAGGTTGTTTTTTTTAAGTGTGCTTGGATGCGTACGTGCTTGAGTTAATGTGAAAAATGTTAAAAACGGTAACATTCCACCAACTGTTCGTTAACTCCATTCATCAGGTTTGAAGTTAAATAGAAACCACTGTAACAGCACAAAAACATAACGTGATTAACATAACATTATTTAACTGTTTAACCCAACAGTTAAATAATGAAAAAAAACTTGTTCCTTCTACATTTGTCATAAAATATACTTTAAAATATACTTCAGGGACTGTCTTCTGTCATTAAAGATGTAAATATAGTAAATATCAAGCCTGTCCTGTGTTGACTGTGCAGCAGCTTATCACAACCCTTTACATTATTGTTAAGCCGCAACCTCTAGTGGTCTTTTTTTAATTAAGACAGCAGCAAATCATGTGACTTCTGTTTCTGTGAGGACAGCTGCATTCCAACACGGACCAGGGTGAGTTATAACAATGACAAATCCTGGTTCACTGCTAAGCTCAGACAGCTGAGGCTGGAAAAGGAAGAGGCGTTTAGGAGTGGCGACCAGGCCAGATTTAAGGAGTAAAAGTACAGGTTTAGCAAGGCGGTGCGAGATGCTAAACAGTTGTACGCAGAGAGACTACACCAGTTCTCAAAAAAATGACACTGCTTCTGGAGAGGCTTCAGACAGATCGCCAGCTACAAACCTAAATCCCCCCACTCCATGAACGACTCACGCCTTGCCAATGAGTTGAACCAGTTTTACTGTTGCTTTGAAAGACAATGGGACAGATCTGACACCATCCCCCGTCACACCACTGATCACACCACAGTCCACCATCTCATCGACCACCTCCTCTCCCCCCCCCCCCCCCCCCCCCCCCCCCCCCCC
>NC_060171.1:4538966-4542906 GCF_021292245.1 Micropterus dolomieu
CTCCCTCCCCCCCTCTCCCTCACCCTCCCTCCCTCCTCTGTCTTACCATACTGGAGAGAGACGTCAACAGACTATTCAGGAGGCAGAAACCTCGCAATGCTGCGGGGCCAGACTCTCCCCATCCATCCTGAAGCACTGCGCCAATCAGCTGTCTTTGAGCACCTTGTGTTGTCCCACCTAAAATCCATCACTGACCCACACCTGGACGCCCTGCAGTTAGCCTACAGAATCAACAGGTCTGTAGGTGACGCAGTAAACATGGCCCTTCACGTCATCCTCCAGCACCTGGACTCCCAGGAACCTATGCCAGGATCCTGTTTGTGGATTTCAGCTCTGCTTTCAACACTATCATCCCGGCCCTGCTGCAGGACAAGCTCTCTCAGCTGAACGTGCCTGACTCCACCTGCAGGTGGATCACTGACTTCCTGACAGACAGGAAGCAGCATGTTAAGCTGGGAAAACATCTCTCTGACTCCAGGACCCTCAGAACCGGTTCCCTGCGTCTTTTCCCCACTGCTCTTCTCCCTGTACACCAACAGCTGCACCTCCAGCCACCAGTCCGTCAAGCTCCTGAAGTTTGCGGATGACACCACCCTCATTGGGTTCATCTCAGGGGGGTTATAAGTCCGCCTACAGGTGGTAGATTGACCATCTGCTGACCTGGTGCTGCCAGAACAGCCTGGAGCTCAACGCTCAGAAGACAGTGGAGATGGTCGTAGATTTTAGAATGAGCACAGCCCCACCCTCCCCCCCATCATCCTGGGTGACTCGCCAGTCGCCACTGTGGACTCCTTCCGTTTCCTGGGCACCACCATCTCCCAGGACTTCAAGTGGGAGCTAAACATCACCTCCATCACACAGAAGTCCCAGCAGAGGATGTACTTCCTGTGGAAGTTCCTGCTTCCATCTCTACAGGACCTGTACGCCTCCAGGACTCTGAGGCGTGCAGGAAAGATGCAGCTAACCCCTCCCATCCAAGACACAAACTGTTCCAGACACTCCCATCTGGCAGGAGGCTGCGGTCCATCAGGACCAAAACCTCTCGCCACAAGAACAGTTTCTTTCCGATGGCAGTGGGCTTCCTCAACAACTGTCCCCACTGTTACTGACTCTCATGCCCCCCTCCCCAAACACACACACACACACACACACACATACTCATACACACTCCTGACCAACAACGCTCAACTGTGCTTTATGCTCATGTTGTGAACTTTTGCACATACTTGAAAGCATTGTATTATAGTATTATTGTATTTTATATACTTGTACATATTTTGATCTCCTTACTTGTTATATATTTCTATTTCTATTTATGTGTTTATTTATTTACGTGTTCTGTAAGCACCAATTTATACCAAGGCAAATTCCTCATATGTGAAAATGTACCTGGCAATAAACCCGATTCTGATTCTGATTCTGATTCTGATAAAGTCAGGTGACGTAGTACAAATAGCGACAAAGTCTGAATGTGGAGGAGGTTGGATGGGTCAAACAAACACAGGACTTTCACCCAGAAGACCGCAGTTTTTGTCCCGTGTCAAAACAAGTCAACGTAAAGTATAATATATATATATATATATATATATATATATATATATATATATAGATATATATATATATAAATAACGCTTTAACCCAAACCACATGTATTTTCCTTTAGCTAGTAGTAGTACCCAGTAGTTTTGTTGCCTAAAGTTGACCAAACTGCGACCGTTTCACAACGTTAACCAAATATTTAATGTCATATGACGTACGTCACGTGACTTACGTAACATACTGAAGGTCTGGTACCTGGTACTTTCCAATACAACAGGTAAATGAACATAAAATAATTATAAAATAAACACTACTACCTGTATTTGATATAAATCAAGACCTCAGCCACCATTTGCGATTTTACATTATTAGGCTGGTGTTGGAAATGTGCAAACCTCATACATGTAGGGATGTATCTGGATTTTTCTCTTCTGAATTATTGCAGCGGTGAGGAAGTTCAATATTAATATAAAGTATAAATATAATTAGTATAAATATATAGTACGTATAAAGGAAGGAGGATTTTTTTAAGGCGAGTCCTTTGTCTTTCACACAAACACAAGCTCTAATTCAGCAAAGTTTTAATGATGTGGAATCAAATGAATCATATCAGAGGGACAAGGGACCAATGAGAGGGAATAACACAATTTCACTTTGCTTTTCAACTCAGCCGAAGAAAGTCTCACAGCGGGAGCCACTGAACTCAAAGGCGGACCAAATAAACACGGCTGAAACATTCAAAGACACGCCGTCTAATGGAATTAGGGGTAATAACAGATGTCATTAAAGCTAGCCTCTGGCAAAGCCTTTATACTGACCTTTCAATTAACAGTTCACCATGGCAGCGAATTGCTATGTAACCCCCCCCTCCATGAGTCAGAATAACAGATAGAAACAGGACGTATGTGCCCACTCGCCTCTTTCATTCCTCGCCTTTGAGCTGCTGAACGCCGGATCATGAAAGGTTTCCTGGGTAACACGTGCGCAGCCTCAACTTGAAAACCAGATGAAACAAGCGAAGCAGTGTGTCCTCCAACCTCTCCATTCCACCTTAAAGCAAAAATCTGAACTTCAAAGTGTCTTCCTGGTGTCTTTAAGATTCTTCACGAGTCTTCTCTCGTGTCAAGTTCAGGAGACGGACTCTCCCAGTTAAAACTTTCATTCATATAAAAATCAACAGCTGATCCATTTACTATTTCTGAATCAGGGTTAGGGTTAGACCTTATCGGGAAAGATATGGTCTGTAAAAGTGAGCGGGCCTTAAGCTGTTATATCAGTATATCAGATACATTTTTTATCAACATTTCATGTGTTCTCAGACAGCAAAAGGGGTTATTTGCAATTTTGATCACTTGCAAATGTTAAAAGTTAGTTGCATTCGATAAAGAATTCGAAAGGACAAATGAGAGGTTTAGATTTGGATTCAAACCATTATCTAAATTTGCATAAAATTGTGCTGTGAACTAACAGCAAACTGTAGTGACCGTACTGCTCTGTAAGGAAAAGGAGAGCTACAGAGTTCATAACTTAGGAGACCATCTGTTAGATGTGGATAGGCTTGTTCCTATTGACGATTGGATCACCTATCGACGATTGAAGGGATGATCAGCGATTAGTTTTTAATGCGTCAATATTAAGGCGATTTGAACTAACTCACTACCAGAACTAAGATGATATTAAAACAGTCTCTAGAAGGTTAGGTTGTCCCTGGTTGTCACATGTAGAATTATTCTTGATGCTTTTCTTTAAGTTACTTTTTTAAATGAATTGTTATTATTCCAGCTCTCATGGCTGTGCTGTGTTGTTTATTTATTTTGCTTGACTTTTTCTCATTTTCATTTCTCCCTCAGTTGTTTTTTTTATCTGCTGTTTATTGCCCACCACCCATCCCCGTTCTCTTTTAGGTGTTGTCCTTTCTCTGTGTTGTCTGTTTGTGCGGTGTTTCTGCCCCACATCCCCATGTCTGCCCCCCTGTCTGGCCCGGTGACAAATCAACACATATTTAAATAAATAATATAACAGACAAAGGATTATATTAATACTCTCTTGTTAAAGTTTAACCTGTCTGGCACATAATGGTCTCCAGCTCCGCATACTCTATACCAGGCTGCTGGGCAGGACAGGTTAAAAAACAAAAGTTACATGGTTCTGTGGGAAACACAATACTGTATTTCTATTTCTGCAATGTTGATATTTCACTGACATGCTGCAACGTTACACCGCTCCCCCAATTGCCAATCGGTGATCTCAAGTAGCCATGATCAGACGATATGAAAATAGAGAAGGTTGCCCAAGCCTAGCTGTGGAGCTACCTTCAAGAGCTATTGTGAGAGTACACACATGTTCCCAGCTGGCTAGAGGTGATTAGCTAACCAGCTACAGTTGTTCACTCTCTAGCCAT
>NC_060171.1:4543006-4572307 GCF_021292245.1 Micropterus dolomieu
GATAAAGAATTCGAAAGGACAAATGAGAGGTTTAGATTTGGATTCAAACCATTATCTAAATTTGCATAAAATTGTGCTGTGAACTAACAGCAAACTGTAGTGACCGTACTGCTCTGTAAGGAAAAGGAGAGCTACAGAGTTCATAACTTAGGAGACCATCTGTTAGATGTGGATAGGCTTGTTCCTATTGACGATTGGATCACCTATCGACGATTGAAGGGATGATCAGCGATTAGTTTTTAATGCGTCAATATTAAGGCGATTTGAACTAACTCACTACCAGAACTAAGATGATATTAAAACAGTCTCTAGAAGGTTAGGTTGTCCCTGGTTGTCACATGTAGAATTATTCTTGATGCTTTTCTTTAAGTTACTTTTTTTAATGAATTGTTATTATTCCAGCTCTCATGGCTGTGCTGTGTTGTTTATTTATTTTGCTTGACTTTTTCTCATTTTCATTTCTCCCTCAGTTGTTTTTTTTATCTGCTGTTTATTGCTGTCCGGCAGTTTTATTTTTTTTGTTGTTGTTTTTCTCTGGCCCAAGCCCCACTCCCCGTTCTCTTG
Organism: Micropterus dolomieu; assembly: GCF_021292245.1. Lineage (NCBI taxonomy): Eukaryota > Metazoa > Chordata > Actinopteri > Centrarchiformes > Centrarchidae > Micropterus > Micropterus dolomieu. Next base: position 4,543,571 of record NC_060171.1, read on the forward strand.
CAGGTTTCGTTGCTTGCTGCAATTGGTGTTTCCCTCTGTTATTTCCTGTTGTCCCCACCACCCATCCCCGTTCTCTTTTAGGTGTTGTCCTTTCTCTGTGTTGTCTGTTTGTGCGGTGTTTGTGCCCCACATCCCCATGTCTGCCCCCCTGTCTGGCCCGGTGACAAATCAACACATATTTAAATAAATAATATAACAGACAAAGGATTATATTAATACTCTCTTGTTAAAGTTTAACCTGTCTGGCACATAATGGTCTCCAGCTCCGCATACTCTATACCAGGCTGCTGGGCAGGACAGGTTAAAAAACAAAAGTTACATGGTTCTGTGGGAAACACAATACTGTATTTCTATTTCTGCAATGTTGATATTTCACTGACATGCTGCAACGTTACACCGCTCCCCCAATTGCCAATCGGTGATCTCAAGTAGCCATGATCAGACGATATGAAAATAGAGAAGGTTGCCCAAGCCTAGCTTTGGAGCTACCTTCAAGAGCTATTGTGAGAGTACACACATGTTCCCAGCTGGCTAGAGGTGATTAGCTAACCAGCTACAGTTGTTCACTCTCTAGCCATGCAAGTAGTTCTTTGAGCACATGTAGTTTCACTTTGAGCATGTGTAGTTTCACTTTGAGCACGTGTGGAGGAACGGTGCTGTGCCACTTTGTAGTCTGACAAAACCTTGATAACATAAATATCATAAATTTAATCAATCATAGTCAATCATAAATGTTCACATTTTTTCCCAGTCTGAGAACAGAAAATGTTTCAGTGAACTAAAACATCAACAGTAAACATCTGACTTTGGTCTCAGTCTCTCTCAAATGGGGATTCTTTCTAGGCCTACCATTTTAAAGTGATGTTCAAATGTCATATCAGAGAAGAAATTTTACAGTGAGGGATACATGTTCCCTAGAAACACTGGCTCTGCCTATTTTACTGTATTACTACATTACTCAGCTATGGATCGGATATTATCAGACCCAGGAAGTTTGGACAAGAACTTCACATGGCTCTAAAAATATCCACAGCGCAGGGAAGAAAAGTCAGAAGTGGGACAGTTTCAGCTGCAGTGTGAAAGGTCTTATTTTAGTTCGACTCTGGACTTATTAAGAGGAGCCGACAGTTTGGCTCAAGCTTGGTTCGGAACCAGTGACCCACATGTGAAACAGCTTACAGTGTTCTCTGAATAGTGCCAGAGGTAGGTTGGTCTGCCAAAATTTCACAGAATGAGCTCCATGTCTTGAAATGCAAATGAGGAGGGGAGAAGTGTATTTCACAAGCAGTAAAGATTGAAGCAGGAGTGAAAGTGAGGGTGTTGAGATTTACAGAGACATTTACCTTCCACTCTGACAAAGTGACTAGTTATCTGCTCGGAGGAATGTTGTCAGTGATTTCACCAGTAAAGCCTAAAACTGACCACAACCATTTGGTAGGTGTTTCTAACAATTTCAGATGCTAAACTCCTAAAGTATACCTTTATATAACCTAACCTAACTAAACTTAACCAAACTGTGTAGTCTTCAAAAGCTGCTAGCAAACAAATTAGACAGATAGAAAATTAATTGTCCTCCGTTAGAGGATATTTGTTTCTGCAGCCTATGAACAATTAAGGAGCAGGAAACTAACACAACAACATAGACACAAGGAACATGAGTCCATGAGAGTGGTAATGCTACAGTTTGTTGAGGGCAGTGATGTGAAGCATGAGTTCAGGGGGTGGCTGGGGTCGTGTACTATGGTTAGTGCTTTTCGTGCAATGGCAGTGCCAGTGAGGTAGGGAGTAGGGAGACCAATGGTTTTAGAGGCATTGTGTGTGATTTTGAGGTGTTTAAACTGTTTCAATTAAACTCATAAAGCATACCTTAAGATTCAATCCATCTCTGCATCAAACTACATTTTTAAATCAGGCCAAAGATAAGAATGACTGAAGTTCCTCTGTCCAGATGTGCATTTTAAAGATCAACTATGAAGACAAAACCAACTATCTTAAGATCTAACTTTGCAACCTGTTTCAAATATACTTATCAGAGAAAGTATAAGGCTTTCTTTCTCCATTTATATTCACATTCCTTCTGGTTTCAGATTCACCTAAAAACTCTAATGAGCTCATTTAAAGCATCATTATATGAGTAGTGAAGCAAATGAGGAGGTGAGGAAGATGGTGGTGGTCCATATGGCTGCTAGCTCTGATTCTGTCTCCCAGCCTGCCTCAACACCTGTCTAACCCGCTGACAAACAGGAGGAAATTAGATGAAAAAGAAGAAACCCATCAGACCCAGAGCCAGTCCCTGGCATAAGAAGTATAGGTGCAGGGTGCTGTAAGAGTGTACAACATCCTGGAAGCAAGCAAACACACAAAACTGAAATCATGCAGTTTGCAGAGGGAGAAGCGCCTTGTGTTGACAATGGATTATGTTTAGGTTTCTGTCTGCTCAGACCAATTCTGACCAAGATAAAAATACAACTTTCAATGCCTTTCAGACATTCAGATTAGAGGTATATTTGTGGATTTCTTCAGAAAAGAGCAGCCTTGCTCTTTAAACTGTCTGCTGCCTGTAAAACCCTCAGCTTTCACTGAATAAGTTCTTTTCAAATGATGTCAAATCTTAAAAATGTATCAACCAGTAAAACAAAACAAAAAGTTAACTGTTTTAAATCCAAAGGGCTCATTTATGGTAGATTATGCATAGTCTGATAATTTACCACATGTCTTTGTGAAAGTAAAACTAACTGTGCCCCTTATACTGTTATCTGACATCCCCTAAACATACTGTATGTTAAAATCTCATTTATGCACACTAATTATTATGGATGTGTGATGGATTGTCTCTCTGCAGCATTTTTCAAGATGATTTTCATAGAAATGTACTGAAACCAGTGGCTGCATGAAGGCAGGAAATCAATATGGTATCTGCGGGTATGATTTTAACACCCAGCAGTGATGCACAGTATGCATGATTTGTATTTAACGGACTAAAACTGTTGAAAAAACATTGTAGGGTTAGGGTCAGGTTAAGGTCGTGTGTAAGTCTTACACCATCCTCCTTCATGTTCAAGATGAACATAAAACAAGCTCTGATTTCAGTTTCTGTCTTTTATTGTTTTTCAGAGGCTTTTCCTTTTGTTTGAAGCCTGCGAGCGCTCTGTAGCGTCACATCCATTACACTCGTTACCCTCTGTCTGCACTTCAAAAATCACTGCTGCTGATAAAGCGTCAAGGCGGCATGGGGCAGGTCTGTCCTCTCACAGGGCGCGGGTGATGAAATCCAATGTAACAGCTCATCACTGTGACTCAGTCAGGACCTGTGTGATACCTCTCAAATGTTCAGCGTGTCCGTCACAGGAGGTGAAAATCATTCATCTCTGTTCTGTTGAAATACAAGGAGAAATTGTCTGCTGATGGTGCAAAGTACTTTCTTTTGATTTGGAAGTTTTTGAAATGAGATACACTGAAACATGGAGTCACCTACCATATTTCAACTCCATGTTGATGCTGGAAACATTCCCCTCAACAGTGTGTTGTGATAAAGTTATCCTGTATTTTAAATAGAAAATAGCATTGAATTATTAAAAGTCTCATAAAATTAAGAGGCTTGAATCAATTTTTAAGGACAGTACTTGACTAAACATAAGCTACTAACGCTTAAGCCATTGACTCTACAAGCTAATGTTTTAGGTGTTTTTGCAGTAAATGCTGGCTGATAAGTGTGGTACATTTCTGTTAAACTTCAACACCCAGCTGTGAAGACTAAAAATTATGCGAACTATTCTCTTAAATCATCAAGTTTCATAAAGCACAAAATCACAACCTTGTCTCAGATGGATTTACGTGACATCCAACCTAAAACATCTTCTATCCTTAAACCTGATTCAGATGAAGAAAACTCCACAAAACCAAGCCACACGGAGCTAAAAGAACAAAACATTTTGTCTCTTTTTCTGTCACACGAGGGATATCAGATTCACGTTTGTGCGCTCAGTAGCAGAAGGGTAAGAGATGTGTTTAGCCTAGCTTAGCACAAAGACTGGAGGCAGGGGAAAACTGCAAGCCTCGCTCCACCAAAAGTGGAAACAAAAAGAAAGAAGACCTGCAGCAATTTTTTAAATAGCAGGAGAATGTTATTGTTTTAGTGCACAAATTTAGTTCTGTTAAAAGCTATTTTAATTGATATCCCCAATCCCTGACACAGACCGCTCTCCCATGAGCTAACATTTGTTTGCTAGAAAGCTAATGTTATTTAACGTACTATGTTAGCTTAGTAGCTAACAAGCAACTGCGACTCAGATGTTTCAGACTGATATCAGTTTCATCACTGTGAGTCCAGTATAGAGATAGGTCCAGGAGGTGTTTAGCTTAGCACAAAGACTGGAAGCTGGGGGAAAATGCTAGCCTAGCTTTATCAAAAGAGAAAAACACAACTCTCTGATTTATATGTTGTATCTCGATAGCCAACAAGCTAGTTTGGTTAAGACACAGCTCAAACCTGACATAAATCCGTTGGTAATACTGTTCGTAAAACACATTTTATTTGTATTTTGTGGATGAATGAAGTGGCTACCAGTTTTTAATAAAGGCACGATTAATCGCCTTAATTCTATACCATGAGAAGGTTTTGTACTTTAAACGAACAAAACGTAGTAAACAGTAAAACAGACATCACAAATTGAGTGTGGGATTTGCAGGAGAAACACATTTCTCTCTTTCTCTGAACAGAGCTGTTGACAGAGGCGGACAAAAAGAAACCTTTCTTCCAATTTGTCTTTCAGTGCGTCCTCCTCATTCTTAACGAGCATCGGGTAATTGGAGCACTCGGGTTTCCTTCAGCTGATTATGTATTCAGTGAAAGCAGCTCGTTCTGAGCCTCCTCCCTCGCTCTGAGGACTCGGATACAGAAAGAAAGAAAAGGCTCCACAATGGGATCCTTGTTTCCATTTAACTGTGCGCCACAAAAAGGCTGCAGATTATTCTGAATTATAACTTCCTGTCATTGAAATACCACAGAAATGTCACTGAGAAACTGAGGGGTGAATGTGGAGGTTTGACTGTCTCTGCAACTAGGAATTAGACTGAGAAGAATCAGCATTTTTATATTTTGGCACCTTGTTGGCAGCTGAAAACAGCATTATTTAACACAAGTCAAAAGACCAATAATCCTATAACTGAAGTTTTAATTTGAGGGTGTTTGCATCCATTTTGGGTCAACAGGTCTCGGTCCTGCTACCAAGCAGCACAACAGCAGCACAGCTCGGCGACGCTTTCCACTGCTGCGAAGACCAACACATGGAAATGGAAAACCCCAATGAATGTCCTCTTGACGAAACAACAGTTATCAAAACTGTGGCCAAGATTTACATTAGAAGCAGTCAAATTTGGAGCTTTTGCACACCAGGTCTGAAACTAAATTCAGCGAAAAATGAATGTGCATTAATTTTTGCAAAGGAATTGTTTTTCTTTTTCACGTGTCTGGTCAGCTTGGGTCCAATAATGATGATGATATTTTCCTCCTTAAAAGGAAAAAAATACCCTTTTACTTGCATTTGTGCAAATAAGGTCAGTCCAGTTGTTGCAGCAGTTTGTATTTGAACTCCTGGAACAAACTAAATGACAGGCTTTTCCCTCTGAGTGCAGCTATCTCTTACCTGCTCCTCACCTCACCATGTTCGTTCGGCCGCCACTAATGGATGGCGTTTGTTTTATTTGTTTGAGTAAAGGTGAGCTGCTGACTACAGATGAGTCGTTTTGCTCTCTGTTGACTTGTTCTCGAGGGAGGAAAGGTGGAGGGATCCCTCGCCATGAAATATTCATCCACACCTCAGACTGCATGCAGGAGGACAGGAGATAAACACTGCTCTCCAGGAAAAATTTAAATAAATAAATAACAGATGACAAAAAACTGCATTAATGGATGACCAGGACTTGGAGAAAACCTTAACCAGACAAAAGTAAATTGCAGGTGAGGTGATACAGGAAGCATTTATGTCATATATGAGAGGGAGAAAGAGATTGTTTAAGGCATAAAGAAGTACAGAAGGAAAAATGGATGAGGATGAGAAGCTGAGAGATGGAAGAGAAAGAAAAGCAGATTATCTCCTGCAGGCTTTTACATTTCTGAGGAAGAAAAAAAAATGACTGATCCGACAGAACGTCAGCAAAAATACAACACCATCACATCCTCCATTTAATCTGCTGCACACACATAACAAAGACACACACACACACACACACACACACACACACACACCACTGTAACGTATTTGACGAAGGAATATCTGCAGCTGCCAAGTTTAGAAGAAGAAGAAGCAGGAAAAGAGATTGTGACACTTTGTCTTTATTAAAACATGTAACGTTCAGTCTGAGTTAACTAAAAAAACTCGCTTCTGTTCGTTGACAGATGACTGAAGTTTCCTGTCCAATTCTGATGTTTATTCATAGCAACAAATGTTTAAATTATTACATCTAGATTTTAGTTTTCAATTATGTTCAGTTCTAAGACATTTTCTGGACGTCCAGAATAAAGGTTTTAGGCATTATACAATAGTTTTGTAAAAAAAAAAATAACTTGGTAACACTGACTGTACAACGCAATACTTGCTGTAAAATCAGCCTTCATATAATCGTTGTCACGTAACCAATGAGAACTACACATTTAAGTGTCTCTAAAGCCCAATACAAAAAAATAAAATAAAAGCAAACAAGATAATGAATTATCACAAAAAATGTGAGACCTTAAAAATTTAATATATTAAAACCCTCAATTTCAAAATGACTTGTCACTTGCTGACTTTATATGCAATAATTTTTCTTTTTCGCCACCACATGCAAGGTTGCTCTTCCTGAAGTTTAAGGCTTTCTTTTGGGGATTTCTTACTTATCCGAATCGAGGGTCTAAATTTAGACTATGTTGTATACTGTACAGATTGTAAAGCCCCTATATAAATAAAACTGACTTGACTTGACTAAATTCTTAATAAGACATGTTCAATGTCTTAGTGTCACAGATGAATAGAAGGACTTCAGAGAGTGAAACCGAAGAGTAAAAACTACTATTTGGAGTGCCCCTGATTCTGGTCCAATTCATTTTTCCCATAGACAATATTATGTGACTCACAGCACTTCTACAGCTTGGATGGACATGACAGTCCAGTTCTATTTTCTGATAATTTTCTGTTAATTCTGTGGATAAATCTCCCTACATGGGGACTGAATGTTGTGAAACAAGTTATGTTTGAGTATTTATACCGGACAGTCCCACTGTCCCCTTAAAATCTTGTTTTTTCATTTCAATTTCCCAAGAAACAACACATTTCCCCCCAAAATCAGGCTGACATGTTTGGTATCTTTGGCGTGTCTAAAGGAAGGTTGAATAACTGATGACATGTTCGGCTTCATTGCTTCATTGTTCAGAAATGTTTCCAGGTCTTAAACTTTTGAACCCCTCACAGGGCTCCTTCTGTCATAAAGCAGCTGTGGTTATCATAAACTGTTCAGCCGCAAGGCCACAACAAACCAGCTTTTCAAACCAACACCTGCTCACCGGTTATGAGGATGAATTTAGTTTTGGCCAACAGTTTCCGCTAAGAGAGCAAGAAGATCCTGGGTCTCCCGGTGGGGAAACTCTCGGCTCGACTCAACGGCGATGAGGCGGCAACAAAGTGCAGAAAGGCTGTTTCTATTTTACTCTCAATCAAACTGTCAGTCCTGCTGTTCTCTCTCCTTCAGGAAAATATATTTTTTTAATTGTCATTATGCTTAAATTTGGCTTGTTTGACCTTGGAGCATTTTCAATGTCTAAAAAGTTTATAAACATGAAATTTGTGTTTCTTACCAAGGGCTTTTTTTTTAGGAGCACTGTAGCCCCTTAGTGAAATTTTTTGGGGCACAGTCAGAAAATTTAAGGGCACACATCTTGACCTACAAAGCAATTATCACACTTTCCCCATGTAATACTAATTAATGCTTTGGTAACAAATACAGAAACTACAATGTGCTGTTTTATTTTGGTTCACAGTCACATTTTAATTGAATGGTGCTTAACAAATGTCCATAAGATGAGATAAGATATACCGTCATTAATCCCCAAATTCAGATTGTGGTGATGCCATTTGTTTTTGTGTCTGTTAAACTGCTTGGTGCCAGTTGCCTCAGCAATCTTAGTTTTCACCGCATGTTGTGGACACATCTAGTCTTTCTAATTTTGTTGACTAACCCTATATGTTGGTGTAACGGGTACCAAACTAGGTATAGATTTGGCCCTTTTGTTCATCTGGGAAGTATCCACATTATAAAATAAAACATTTGGGACTGACCATTAAAGTAGCCCATCTGAACAGAGTTTTCATGGTGGTTATGGGTGATAGCCTACACCAATCATAGCACATCCAAATGTACAAAGCTAGAGGACCACCAGGTGCACATTTTAGACAGAGAAGATGGATGGTTTGAAAGAGGTGTCAAGGAAGCATCTACACCCGGGTTGAGAAGCCGTCATTGAACAGGGGAGGGGGTCTACGCCACCACTTATCCCCCACTTACAATGCTGTCCTTTCATCTCTTCCCAGGAAACTCAACAAACGTAACCTATTGGCCTCAGGTGAAGATACCAATGATGGTCGTTCAGTCTTGGCCACAGAACGAACCAGCGGTATCGATGACCCGGGCCAACGACCCCACTGAGGTTAAATAGCTGAGTTTCCCTGCCAGTCAGTCAGAACTGAAGAAGTCCTTTGGATGAGGGACGAAACGTCTTCCAGTATCTTCAACCAAGTCCAGTTGCCCTTGATTTTAACCTTCGTTGGATAACTATGACCTGGATGACTGAGAATCTTTATAGAAACAAAGCTAGACACAAAAAACTATTAGCCTACACTTTTAAAAAAGAGACCTTCATTTTTAATATAAATTGCAGGAAACAGGAATAAATGTTCAGACTTCTTATCCGAGACATCTGTCATTGTCTTATTTTATTTAAAAATTGAATGAAGTAAACGGAAAGCTAATTTATGTATTACATATATTTGTGTCATTTTGTAGCAAGCATGAGGACATCCCTCCATCACGTAAACCATGTGAGTCTTCAATACAGACATAAGCAAAGGTCATGACTCCGAGGCCACGAAGGCCCCCAAATAAATTCTGCTCCAGCAGAGCGACTGCAGAGCTGTCAGCATTGCGGGAATAATAATCCAGATAATGATGATGATAATTAATAATAATGACAATGGTCCAACAGGCTTTCTCAGAGCTCAGACTGGTAAAAAAAAAAAAAAACAGCACAGAGTGCAAAGTAATTTATGAAATATCTCTCTCTCTCTCTCTCTCTTTCCATCGGCATAACCAACTTCCTCTATCTCAACCTTCAGAACAGAAACTTGTGAGTCTGCACAGCGTGATCCAGTCATAGATAGAAAAAAACACCATGAATGTATCCTGAAGCCATTTACCTCCAGTGTGGATACCTGCTGTTGTCATCACAATGTTTACTGACTTTAAGTGAAAATTCCTGAGATGAACTTAGAAAACTGACTTCTTCAATCCAAACTCTGATGCTTTTAACTTTTTTAGGTTGAGTTTTTCTTTTTCTTGGTGAGGTGGTTACAGTGAAAGTGTTTTTCAGTCCAACAGTTAGAAATTGCTGTGGTGTACAGAAAGATTATTTTGATTTCACATGATGATCCAGAAGGCCTAGTTTCCTTACCTCACATAAAGCTGGAACATACTCTTCTAGGCTGCACATCGTTTGGAGAATTTCGTGAAGCTGCTGCTTTTATATCCGTGCAGATTTTGAGCATTATATTTGCGTATTTTTTTGTGGGGCCTGAGGGTGACTGCTCACATGTGCTCAAGAAACATCGCTGAAAAACATCTTTCTCTGACATGGCTGTTCATTTAGCCTCGCGCAGCAGAATGAATTTATTCACTATATGCAAAATAAACTTTTTTCCTTTTACTACACTGTTTCAATGCGTTGATTTACGCATTGTCGTACAATATTTTCCACACACACGTATTCCACATTTCAGCATTCTGTCTATTTACTTTCTGTTACATTCTGTTGGTTCAGCTAACCAAAATAAAATAATAAGTATAAAAGGTTGTCTCACGTAACCTTTAATAAAACCTAGCATACTGCTACTATCTGTGTATGGCCACTCGGTGCATGAGCTTACAGCTTTTAGCTTTACTTTTTTACTATTTCAAAATGCGTCAACATTTGTCAATGTATCTTACATTTTAGGAAAATGTTATTGAGTCAACCTAAATGTTCTTTCAGACAAAATTAAAACTCGTAATTTACGACACCGGCCACTAAATTACACACAATCACATCAATGTATCCTTACAAGAATCTACTACTCAGATATTAAGGATATTCATTTTATACAGCAAAAGTTAGTTAGTTAACTTAAGTTACTACTACTGCAAACAGGAAAAACAATTCTGTTCGTCTAGCTGGTTGCCGCAGAATGAGGAAACCAACAAACATCTCAACGTAAAGGCAATAAAACGACCATCTGTCCGTAAAGACTCATTAAACAAAGGCTACATAGTACATACCTTGGAAACATGTTGATGAAAGAAAACTTCATTAAAACAAATGTGACCACACATTGGTGGGCATCACATATTAAACCCAACGTAAGCCTTGAAAACCAGCCAAAAGTATCAATATCACATGTGAGCGCGCAGGAGGTCGAAGCTTTGTGGAGTTCGGGCCTCGGAGGAAAAACCCTGCTGCTGACAGCAGACAGAGTTCAAAGACTTCAAAGGCAAATGGACATGAAAAGATATTTAATCTATGGTTTAATAGGATTATCAAGCCAAAGAAAGTATTATTTAAAGACATTTTGACATGTCCTGCATAATCTTAGTGAAGTGTGATGGAGGGCAGTTGGGACGAGTCAGTTCCTTGTGCAGTGATATTATGTAAATGCTCCTTTAATCTGTGACAGTTTCTCCCTGCCAATGAGGTCACTGACTCTGCTACCTGGGAGCCTCTGCTGTCGTCTGCCAGCTGGCCTGGCACAGCACAGCACAGCACAGCACAGCACGGCTCGGTCTGGTGTAAAGAGCCACCTACAAGGCAACCCACCTGGGCTCATTACAGAAACAAACCACGAGGAAACCTAATTGGAGCTCTGGGACTTTTTCAGCAGAAACTGAGTTACCGCAGAGCGTTCTGGTCTTGGTGTCACTAATTGATTATGAACTGGGTGGATCATCTTCGTCTCCTCGGCGGCTGATTTTCATCTCGTGAATGAAAAGAGGTGGGAAGAAACAAAACGATACTCTGCTGGACAGTATCAGGATGTTGAAGACATGATGATGGCTGCACTTAGATATAAACACATGATTAATAAAAATCTAGACACGGAGTATATAAAGAAAATGTAATTGAGCTGCTTGGTTTTAATGCAGTCTTGCTTTGATTTTAGACAGAGAGATGTGGATATAACACAGAATTTGCTAAACAACACTGTGTTATCTTGGACATCCAATAAACATACAAGAATCTTAATATTGTCAATTCTATGGGGTTTTTTTAAGTCGCAGCAGTAATTTTTTATTTAAGAGCATGATTTCTTAATTTGATAGCAAAATGTGCTATTTTGACAGCAGGAAATATTTATCAGAGAGCAATGTATTAGTATGAGAATGAGACTCTCCTGGCAAGAAAAAAGATCATTCTTTTCCAGTGTTGGGCAGTAAGTCCCAGTAACTAGTAGTGTAACGGATTACTATTTCCAAAACAGTAATATTATTACAGCTACTATTCTAAGTAACGCTGCGTTACCTGAATGCACTATCCTTGACGTGAATGCTAAATCAGCACAGCAATGCAAAACTTATGGAAAGATCCTCCAGCCACTACTGCCAGTGATGCATGGAGAGTGGCATTAAGCAACATTTTATGTTTTGCAAATATATTGAATACTTCTCTTATAAATACATCTGCAGAAAAACAGTAGTTAGGAAGCCGGGATTTACTTGCCAATGTCTTTCACACTTCCTGTTTGTAAAGCAGTGATCTCCAAGCCCAAGCTGATGACGTCACTATAACATCACCAGGGCTGTTTTCTCAGACTTGACAAATCTCCTCCAGAGCCACAGAAGAGTTGAGTATGAACCATGACCTTTAAAGTCAACATGGTGTCACCACAGACACACACAGCCACAGATGTTTGTCTTACTATCTTCGTGGGGGCATCTCATCGTCATAATGCATTACCTAGCCCCTAATCCTACCTTTAAAGGGGACCTATTAGGCATTTCCATATTTTCTGGCCTATCTTTAATGTTACAGTGTCAGATGTTCATGTCAAACGTGGCCAAAGCTTCAAATAAGGAGATAAAAGTATTTAAAAGAGCCAAAATCCCGGTTTCTGGACCCCCAACGACATAGTAAAAGAAAACCACTCTCTCCTGCAGCCTTCAGAGTCTGCCAGATCCTCTTAGAGAGTGTAAAATCATTTGTTGCAATGAAACAACCTCCCAGCAGCCCACAGGACCAGCTGGTGACATCACAGATGGCCAAGAGGCTCGCTCCACCTGTCAACTGTCCCACATCTCCACCCCCTGCAGGTTAACGCACACCTTAACCTGCCAACGGACTGGACTCGGGGTGGGTGGGGTGGGGTGGGGCAGTGATGTTATCCATCTATCGCCGAGCCGCTCAGCACGCTGCAGGGGACATCTGCAGCTGTTGTCATGGAGACAGGTTTCCTAGGGCGGCGGCAGTGATTCTGTATTACGTTGCTGCCATTTGCGCAGGTCTCAGCGAACATCAGCAACATCTGATCAGCAGCTGGATCATCACAGAGATGACATCATCAGGGGACACAGGAAGTTACCTCAGAAAGGTACTTCCTCCTTTCCCTCGATATTTGCTCCTTTCCTCCACCACCTCCTCCTTTTCTTCTCTTTTTTCACGACCTCCTTCCGTACTTTCATCATCTGTCCTTCTTTCCCCCTTCACTCTTCCTCTCCTTACCTTACTCCTGCTTTCCTTCTCTACTACCTTCTTCTGTCTTTCACCTCCTTCTTTCCTTTGATCTTTGCTTCTCTATCTCCTCCGCTCCACCTCTATACCTCCTATTCTCCTTCTCCACCACCTTCTCCTTTCTTTCTTTTTCATTTCCTCGTTTTTCCCGATGCCTTCTTTTCCTTCACTGTCTTTTTATCCTTCAGTACAGCGAGTTGTTTCATCCACTACATCTTTCTTCACAAATTCCTTCTTTCCTTCCTTCCTCCTCTTCCTCTTCCTTTATTATTGTTCTCATCACTTCCTCCTTTTCTTCATTTTCTCTTTATGTATTTTACTCTATCCCCTTTCTACTATATCCTTGTTCCTTTCCTCCCCTACCCACTTTTTTCCTCTTTTACCTCCTCAAATCCTTCATTATTTCTTAATTTCCTCCTCATCTCCTCATTTATTCCTTTTTCTTCTACCTCCTCCTTTTACTACTTCCTTCCCTTTTCTATATCCACCTTCCTCCACCTCCTCCTTTTCTCCCCGACACTGACCATCATCATAATTCTCAGTCCTTTCACTACCTCTTCCTTTTCTCTTTTTTCTTTACCCTTCTCTCTTCTATCGCTCCCTTGTTTCCCCCTTTACCTCTCCTTTTCTTTTACTACCTTTTGTTCCTTTCCACTTTTGCACTTTTTCTGCCACATTATTTTCTCCACTGTTGCCTCACTCCACTAATTACATTTTTTCTTTCCTCTACTCCCTCGTTCCTTTCGTCCCTATTTTTATCCCTGTTGGTACCTATTATTTTATAATGGGATGAAGTTAGTAGTTCCATTTATGCTACTCACAAAGCAAACGTTATGTACAAAAATAAAAAAATTATAGACACTATTTTGCCTGGGGGAAGAAGCTGCTCTGTTGTCTGGTACTTACTTTTCCTCTCGAGACACAAATACAACTTTTTTCACATACACAGTAGCCTATATACCTTTAACGTACATTTCATTAACTTTGCAATCAGGGATTTGCAGTGAAATGGTTCAGCTACATTACAAAGTGGTGAAGATAAAAGGAGAAGATAACTGAGCCTTTATTCAACTTGCTTCATGTTTTCTGAACAATCTGCGCCAGTATCAGAAACATGCAGGAGGAAACACAAACAGCCCAAGCTAACCAATCACAGCTCTTGTTATCTCCATGTGGTATCTCTGTAGCAGCCGTAGCCACTTAACACACAACCATAAATCAAACCTTATGCACACAAATCCACAATTACATCCACGATACCTCTAGAAGAATAAACTGAAAGTTTGTGAATTTACAATCAGACCTCCTTCTGCATTCAGACTGACACTGCTCCACTGATTTAACATTGCACTTCTATAACACAGTCAAACTCATTATACCCACTTTAAAAAGGATCAAAATTGATGCCAACTTCACTTAAAGCAAATTTATCAGATTTCACACAGTTCCCTCTTGAAATACAAATGTCTTTATACCACGTTTTTAACATACACAGTGCTCTCCAACACCTTTTAGGAAACAGACCTGCCTTTTTATTTTTTCTACTGGCATTTTATTGATCCCAAAGGGGAAATTCGTTAAATTCTCAGCATTTAACCCATCTTAATTAGGAGCATTGGCCACTGTGTAATGTCTGGGGAGCAGTTAGGGGTTCAGGGTCTTGCTCAGGGGCACCTTCGGCAGTGGCCCATGATTGACTCAAACCAGCGAGCCTTTGGTTCCCAAGCCAAGTCCCCGCGGACTGAGCTAATGCTGCCCCTTTAACAGTGAAACATCTGTCTATCTATCACTGTGACACAATGAGGCTTTTCACACCAGGAGTTTAAATACATATTTTTTTTAAACGTCAGCCTAATGAGTTCTGTGGGTTGAGATAAAGTATAAGATAATTTAATCAAGACAACTTTATATTCAATAAAGAAGTGCTTACCTTAAAATCTACCCATTAGAAGCTAATGAGCTTTCAGCTCTAATCAATACAGCCTCTGATCATAGTGGCTACTTCCTCCATGAATTGTGCAGCCTGTGGTTCCTGCAGCAGCTGAGGGGCTTCATACCATCCGACCTTACTCCTGTTGATATAAATACATATTCGAGCTGCTAATGAAGCTATTTTCATGTGCAGCAGTGTGAGTGCGTGTGTGTGCACAGACAACAGCAGCAGCAGAGATGAAAGCTCATTGATCCCACAGCGAAGCCACAGCTGCTCTCTGCACAGGGTCTCGTTATTAATCTGAAGCTTTTAAACGCCTCGATCACAGCCATTCTTCATGATTACGGCTGCTGCTGCCATTTAAACACAGATTACAGCAGTGTCGCGGGCACAGGTAAATATGTAGTTATTACAGCAGCAACGTTATAACCCCGGTTACAGGGAGGGAGAGAACCAGAGAGCTTAGTATATATTTTGCTATGTTTCTGTTTTTTAATACTATAAGTTGAAGTAACTGCAGTGTTTTCTGCCATAATAAACTAATTCAGCAGAGTTATTGTTTGGAAGAGGAAACACGAGCTGCAACATGATCCTCATTAAAATTCAGACATATAATCAATGCATAATTACATTACACACACTGAGCTCCACATCTGAACTGTACTATTATCTGGATTTAGATTTCTTTCTGTACAAAAATAGCACAAGTAAAATCATGTTTATCACACATGGGCATCATTTCACATGCGCTGAATTTACAAAACCAGGTGGTTTCCACTGAAAGGTCTCTTTTCTGGAAGGAAGCCTGAACTCCAGCTGTAACACCCCACTGGCTGTGATCACAGAGTGAGCGTACCGTTTACTGTTACTGGTTATGTGCTGTTACGTTATGGTCAAGCCTGCATCGTTGCCGCTCCTATAAATTTGCATGGGATTTAGCTATTATGGTTTGACTGTTATTGCCGTGACACTAACTGCATGCAGGGGTTATGCAGGTGCAGTGAATTGACATGGATGTATAGTAACATTGTTTTTCATTGAGTCTCATTGATCACGGCCTCACAAACAGTTACCACTGCTGCTGCTTCAAATAAAAAGTATTCATCTGGCAAAATACAGGGTGAAAGGAAGCACGATGTATTTGTCACTGAGGTTAGCACTCACCGTGATTGTTCCACCAAAAATACATCTACAAAACAACACAATGGTCATTTGGATTTTATTTTTCGGCTCACTTTTAAACATTGCAGGGAGTCAAGGAACAAGAAAGAGCAGCCCCAGTGAGCTGTTAGATGAAATGTTGCAGGCAGCAGGCTGAAAACCTCCAACTCCCCGGCTGGGAACTCTTACTGTGTCCTGCTGCTGTCTGGGAAACTACATGTGTAGCATGAAGTGTTGCTCCTTTTTCTGTCAAAGTAGCTGCTCAAGGAGAGTTTGCTGTAGCATTAAATCACACTTGCAGTCACTACCAGTAACCAGGGGTTCTGCCAAATCAACTGAAACAACTCCTGCGGTGCTTCCATCACATCTGAAGGAAGCACAAAGATCAAATGCTGGTGGTAGTGTCTGGCTTTACATTGCTTTCTTGGTAAATCTACCAAAGCAATTGAATCCATTTGATTACTCTCCAATCACATCACATTGCGACACATAAAATGTCACATAAATATAGACAATGAAGTTTAAACACATAACCCCACAGTGGCACTAAACTATACCAAAGAGGTACATTCATGAAAAATATTTTTTTGGCCAAAATATTTTATCTAGGCTTTTTGCACAACATCTTTATTTAATGCAGCACAATATGCAGGCTCCTTGGAGTTTTATAGCACATGTATGAGATTGAATGTATTAATATCAGCAATATTAATTACAAGCCACCAGATGTCAATGTGTTTGCTGAGTAAATGTTTGTCGTCAAATATTCAATGCAAGAGCACATTTACTTGGCAGTGTTGTTATTAGAGCAGCCCAGATTAATATAGTATGGACTGAAATGTACTATAACTTAGTAACTAAACATTTATTCTGTGAACTCTACTCCAGCATAATAATAACAAAAACAAGGGTTCAAGATTAGTAATGCCGTTTACGCCGTTTGTTATGTAACTTTTTTTTTTATGTAAGCATTTTTTGCTTCTTTTTAGGTGATGGGAGTGAAAATGAGTGATCTTCTACATTCATTGTGTTATTGTTTCACACAATTAAATAAAAAAAATAGGATGTAGGCTCTACAGGATGATTTTTTTCCCTGAGCAACTATTAGGTTTTTCCCAAATGAATTCTATTATCTCAAATGGCTTGAAAAATAGTGCATTTAGCTGCCGTAAATGGGGGGTAAAATCTCCCCGGGGGGGGGGCATACTGCCAGCCCCCCCCTGAGATCGGCCCGTGGTTGCATGCATCGACACAACATTCAGTCAGCGCAGGGAGTGTGCGTGGCCAAGCAGTGTGGAGAAAAAATTGACAGCACAGGAGAAAGGAGAGAGAGCACATTAAAAAGAGAAAAGCCTGCGGGGAAAGTGCTGGCAAATGCTGTAAAATTACAGGTATCTTCACAAGCAAGGGATATGGTTGGTGTTTAAAAAAAACCCATAATAGCAGGGGTGCTCTGAGCACGTCATATCACTACTACCTTTCCCAAGTTGATTCTGTGTTCTAAAAAACTTTTGCTTTGCTGGAAAGCAGGAGATCTGCATGAATGGAAATAATCTGGGAAATAACGACCTGAATGCTCTTTTCTGTGGAAATACCTCCCGTTACTCAGAGCTACAGAGTTTCAAAATGATAAACAGAAGTCCAGTCAGAGCTCTTAGGAAATGACAGATGCAAACCAAACACTCCAAAAGTACACAGAAATGATGAATGAATATTTGTCACTGTTGCCTTAATTATGGAAGTACACTTGAAACTGTGGTTGTTGTTTGTCTGTTTTAAGTATTTTGGATGTTAACAAAGTAAAAGCTATGTTTTTGGAATAAAGAGTAAACAGAAAGACCAGAGTACATGGTCTCTTGGGAATGGAGTGAATGTGATTGGCTGGCGTCAGATCCAGGCCTGAATTATTATTCCAGTCCGGCCATGAACACACGTTACCGCTGATTAATTTCAACACGCCACTTAACAATCTAAATAATGTCGGAGCTCGTCTGGTTGCGATAACATTTTAATCAGCAAGAACCGGGTCTGATTACCTCACAGTGACCAGCCGAGGAGAAAACAGCGTCGACTTCTGCTGTAATTACATCAAGAGTCAATTACACGACCTCTCCTCCTGTTCGCCCATCAACACGCACTGAGCAGGAGCACAGCGAGGTGAACAGCCAGCAGATTACAAAACACAGTGGCTGTTCATCCTGCCTGTCCTCCATCACTGGTTTTAATTAATCCCAGTGGATTTTTAAAGTAAAACAAACTCTCAGATCTTGTTTGGGTTCATGGTGTAAAAAGGACAAGACAGATCATCTTGTTAGTCAACACACCAGGCTTTACCTGCTGCTGCTGGTACAGAGAAGTTAGTCTAACCACGACTTACCAATAGTGAACTACCACTGAACATTCAAAAGGTGGTGCTGGAATACCACCTGTAACAGAGCTCACTAAGTTCAGGAAGAGTGCAGCCAGCTCTCCGGGTTTCCTACCTGTCTCTCTGGAGATCTGGATGAAGGCCTCGACGCCGCTCTCGCCGTAGTTTCCCTCGGAGGCGAGTGTGGACACGTAGTTCCAGCCCATTGCTGTGACGATGTCCAGCATGGCCTGAGCCTGGTAGGAGTCCGGAGGAACCACGCGGGAGAAGAAGTCATAACGCGTGTTGTCGCTGAGCTCTGGAGCCGTCGAGGCGTAGCTGATCTGAGGAATCTGTGGAGACACGGCAGGGTTAACTTGTTAGCTTCAAACCACAGAGGCGGCAGTCATAATATGTGTACTTTAAGCCATTTAGATGACACTGAAAATCTAATTCACTAAAAAGCAAATTAACTCAAGCTCAATCAGAACACAACACAAGTTCAAACCTGATTTCTCCAAAGTCAAACAACATTGTACCCATCAGACTGCGTAAATATAACGCTGTTAAATGATTAATCATTTTCAGTCGCTTCTTCTTACACTACATTCCTACAGTCAGTGAAACTGAACACTGCAGATGTTTCACTTGAGAAGTTACCAAGAAAGGAAGGAACATATGTGGAAGAAGTATTCAGAGAGTTTTTCCTCAAGTACAAGTACCAATTCATTAATGTAAAAATACTCAATCACAGGTAAAAGTAATTCAAATAGGCAGTGCATTTCCCATGGCAAGCAATAGTGTTGGTTAATCAACAGCAAAGATTTAGAGCAGATACTGTAGGAAAACAAATTAAGTATGTTGTCACTGAACATTTAGCACATACAGTATGTGTCATAAAAAACACTTTCCTCATTATGTTGATTAAAAACTGTATTAGGCATTTGGATTCTTTTGCTTTTGTAAAAATAATTTCTACGAGAGATGAAAATAAGAAAAATGCTTTCATTTTGGAAAATTTTTATTTTGTATTTTTGTATCATTTCAATTTAATATTTTATTTTTGTTTGGGTTTTTTTTCTCCGAGGCTTGTCTTCTTGAATGCCTGACGTCTTACACAACAAGCTCCTAACAGAAAGTTAGAAAACATCGCCAGCAGCCGGTTTGTTAAAGTGTTTTCAGTCACATTTTTAAATGCTGTTAAGCGTCGCTCCCAAACATCATGCAGTATATTTGTTGAGATTTAAACAGATCGAGTTTCAACCTTAAATCCTGACCTTTCCTGGCTCCCTGCTGTTCAGTTTCTTGTCAGAGTAGAGTTAGCGAGCTCTGCTGTGTGAATTAGAGAGGCGGATCAGGTCATAGATCCCGCTGCAGACAGGCCGACAGGCCCGGCGGGGAAGGATAATGGTCCTTTAGAGAAGGATTGAAGGGCTGATTGATTTCACTTCAGTTAGAGGCCTGCGTGTTGGACCGAGTGCCGCCGGACGCCTCATCAGGATTCACAAGAGGAGGAGGAGGGAAGAAGATGGACAGCTGAGGGCCTGACAGCAATACAAATGTCACTCAGGGCGTCTCGCTCGGTGACAGGCAACAAATTAAAGGCCTGTACTGTAAATACAAACCTGTCTGAGAGCTGACCCTATCAGAGTGCTGCAGCTTTAACCATCAGAGAGGAGCTGAAGTTTATTTCTTCTAGAAGGGAACACAAAGAATACGCCTGAGGCTCGGATGCTTTACTGAGTTTTCTACTTTTTAAAAACTTTCCTGTTTATCTGATGGCTGCACAACAACTTATTATTACTTATTTGGAGATTCACATTTTCCATTCAACATGAGATAATAAAAAGTGCTCCAAGTTAAACAACAAAATATGTTGTTTGTCCACGCCCTCTAGAACAACAGATATAACCGTTTGCTGATCTGATGCTTTATCGATGGGTAAAGTTTTCTGAATTTACCACTTGATTAAGGAAAGGGGATAATGACTGACGGTGGTCATGACTGAAAGAAACCAGGAAACCAGGGAACAATTATTGGTTTCATGTGGCTGCTTTGTTACATGAACTTAAAGAATAATTTCAGTATTTTTAAACCTGGGCCCTATTTCCACATATTTTGTACTTGACATGACAAGTAGGCACAAAAGGTTTTACAATAGATGGCTTCAGCCTGCAGTCACAAACTGGCTGCAGCGGCTTTAACGTACTCCTTCAGGGCAATTGCACCCGTCAGACATCATGGAAAGGATCCCTATGAGTAACAGGGCAAGGACAATTCTCGCTCTGAAATCTCATGAGAGGCGAGTTGTAGCAGGAAGACGACGGAGGAAACGTGATTTAGAGTTGGAGAGAGGAGTTTGTTCAGTTGGAGTAGCATTAGGAAATAAACTTCTTGCTAGCAGCTCAAGCACATCCCTCTCCCTCTTGGGACACATTTTAGACAACATCTAAAATTGTTTAAGAGATTTTTTTATCATGTATCAAACCTGGAGATATGAAATAGTGTTGAGTGCAGGCCAAGAAACTAAAACACTGAGCTAAACTCCTCTTTGACAAAAGAAATCCGAACTCAATGATGGAAAACACAATGGAAATTTTAAATGTCTAAATTAAAACAAATCAGCAAAATGAGGTGCTAAATAACAATGTGTATTTGTACACAGAGAGATTAAAGCTCTGAAAAGAGGGGAAAGAGAAATGAGAGCGGTTCGTGAAAGAACTTTAATATGGATTGGGGGAATTACTACATTTAATTAAAAAGCATGTACGCACGACCGTCCTGCTCTGATGTCAGAAGGGTTTTGTGTAACAGTGGTGAAAAATCAGAAGTCGTGACGCAATATGATATAGCCACACAGATTACACACACACACAAAGTACAGAAATGGCTAAAATAACTGCAGCTGCGTGAGAATATAACAGGTATAATTTGCATGATGCATTGTGGGCTGAATAAACAGCAGCGTGAGTTACTGACGCATCGTCAGCTGCTGCTCCATTAAAACACATCAGCTCCTCTCATTAACACACAGTGCTCCTGTCTTTAAATGGCCACACTCCGGTTTCTGAATGTTTTAGCCCATTTAATGTGAATGAAATGTGTTGTTGACCTTTTTCTGAAGCACATCACAGTGTCCTGTACTTACTACGGTACTGCGATTTGAGCGTTTGGAGTGAACATGCACATTCTCATACCATTAATCCAGTCTGAGCCGGGGGCCTACTCCCAATTGGACGTGACTGGACTTAAAAACTTCTAGGCGCCCAATGAGTTGTCTTCTCTGTAGTACGGCACATCAAATAAAACAGTTAAAAACAACATCTTCAAATTATAGCAGTAATCTAGGAATGACCCTTTTCTCTCTCTCTCTCTCTCTCTCTCTCTCGCTCCTGCCTGTCATTCACCGGTCTTGTGCAGAGTTTTGCGTGCATGCCATGCAGCCAATTTCAAGTAGAGTAGGCTATTTAAAAACCGATAAAATATTCTTTGTGTTGTTCATCAACAATCAAATCAAATTATCCAAAAGTCCCGCGAGGTGCGGACAACTCCGCACTCGGAGACTTAATGCAAGGGAGCAAGTAGCTCCCACGTGACGAAGCATTAACTTCAACACGGCATTAATCTGAAGGAACGCACCGTGTTCAATGTGTTGCGCTCTCCCAGCTACGATGACGCCCCAGATTCAGCTGATAACGTTAACAGTAGCAACATCTCACAGTCAGGTACAAAAGACAGGTGAGCTGACATTCACCTTTTATACCGAAGGGAACCAAATGATGTCTACAAATTATTCCAATATGTATTTTTCTTAAACACCCAAGCAACACACCTCTTTAACAGAAACTCAATTCACATTAGACATTAAGGGGAAGAAGATGGATGAATGTCACCAAGCCGTGACAAGATTTATGGTGAAGGAGTTGGAATCAGAACCGAGATTTGATATGGTCGGATTTGATGAGTAGAATCGGAATCAGAATCTATTAAAATGAAATGAGATGCAACCCTAGAAAGAAGTTGATTTATGTTGGAACTGAGTTAAATAATGCACAGGCAGATTTCTCCACTTAAATAAGTACCTTTGGGCTTTATTACAGACAAATGTCGTGTAAAGCTGGAGATGTTTGTCAGTGTGGAGGTGAAGAGGAAGTAGTCTCAGTAAAAGCTCCCCAGAGTCATAGGAGGTCTCAGCGGGGACCAACAGCCGATGTGATCTGGACCTGGAAGTCGACAGCAGCAGCTGATGAACTTGTCATCTCTCGGCAGGCGAGTGGCCTGCTGATGGATGACAACCTGACAGCGCGCTCATCACCAGATCTTTACTTTGAGACCCGGCGAGCTGGATCAGGCCTGGTCTCACACCGAGGACAGATTTCTGTGTGTGGACATGTTTACACCGTCTTTACATCAGAGGACACGTTTGCTGTTTTCCGTGACAGTGATTGATACTCGTCATCCTGCGACAGCCTCAAGCTTTCTGCCCGATTGGATGATGATGAAAGAAGAAATCTATCTGCGGTGACAGCACACGTCCATCATCGCTCACTCTGCGCTCTGATTGTCTTATTCAAAGTAAAGCTCTATTTACTTTAATCTGCCTCTTTTCCTGGACAATAAACAGCTTTGTCCTCGAGGTAAAATCCTACATGGCTCCTGCTGTCACTGCTCTGTTTCTCTTAATGTTTCTCTCTCGCTGTGATCAAACTGAATTCAGGGTGAAGTTAGAATGACTCACTGCCGCACTGAAAAGTCCCCGCTCAAAAGAAAAAACTCAGCAACCGGGCAGGAACTCTGTTTCCCTTTTTAATTAAATGCTCAAATTAAAGAAGACATGTCATGTAGGCTTTCTGATTTCTCTAATTTCCCATTAAGCACCAAATGTAGTATGAACAGAACCACATCCGCTGTCCTTGCCAGGTCCTTCAGGTCTTTATACAGAAATATAGCAGAAAAACTTTGCACATGATTAAACGTCCAGAGAGGATTTGAACCTACAACCTCATCAAGGTTTCGTGAGCTTTATTAGGTCTCACAGGGAATAATTAGATCTCGAGTTCCAATGAGAACATCCGGCCTCATAAGAAAGACAGATTCTGTTCATTTCAAACATCAAATACATTTTGACCCCATACACTCAGTCACTTCATGCCCTTTTTAGACATGAGCATAGAAGCCTGAGAGACACCTGATTGCTCAAACCACCTCAGGACCTGTTTTTTGATGCATTCAAACCAGATGTTAAACTGCATCTGTCTCTCCAAAATGCATTTTAGCTCTACTCCTGTGGAAATATCCACTCACAGGGTCTGTCCACAGTGATAACAGCTGTAGCGCTGCAACTAATGATTATTTTCATTGTCAATTAATCTGTCCATTATTTTCTCAATGAATCAGTTACTTGTTTGGTCTATAAAATGTCAGAAAATGGTGAAAAAAGTCAGGGTTTCCCACTCCAAGTCCAAGATGACGTTCTCAAATGTCTTGTTTTGTCCACAACCCAAAGATATTCAGTTTACTGTTTTAATTTGTATTAAAAAATGACTTTAATCGATTATCAAAATAGTTGGCGACTAACTGAACAGTTAACAACTAATCGATTAATAATTGCAGCTGTAAACAGCTGAAGTTAAACAAATTTATTAAATTAAATTAAAAATGATCTGTCCTTCCCTTGGGAAAAAAACACACCCGAGTGGAAACAATGAAAAATTAAACATATATATATATATATATATGTTTAATTTTAATTTTTTTTTACACTGAGGTGAAAATTTGGTTTATCAAGAAGAACATGCAACAAAGTGCAATGGAAACGGATTCTGTGTAATAAATCATGATAGATAGAATAGATAGCATAGAATCTTTGCAGAGCGATCACGGATGAGAACACATTAATACACGAAACAGAATTTGCATATTCCATCGTGTTTTCTACATTGTTTCCCACCATGTGAGGTCTGACTGGAGGTCTTTTAATATCGTCATCTCGTTGTGCACTCTTCTTCTACAATGGTTGAATAGCACCTGAGTGGAGAGCGCCACTAACTGTTTATCTTGATGAATTAACTCCTAATATTCACATAGGATAGAAAGGCACATAAATTTGCATGTTATTATGCAACTATATCTTTATTTGTCTCATTGAAGCAGCAGCAGCTCCAGCGATTTCAACACAAACGGTCATGTACAGTCCCCTCCAAAAGTATTGGAACGGTAAGGCAAAGACGTTTGTTTTTGTTGTTCACTGAAGACATTTAGATTTAAGATCAAAAAATGAGACAAGAGTTCAGAATTTCAGCTTTTATTTCCTGGTATTCACATCTAGATGTGTTAAACAACTTAGGAAAAACCACCGTTTGTTTGAACCCAACCATTTTTCAAGTGAGCAAAACTATTGGAACATGTGACTGATGTTTCTTGTTGCCCAGGTGTTGCCTTTTAGGTCGATTGTCCAAACATTAAATAGCTCTGCGTGACTAGTCTAAGTTTTCATCCTTGGTTCAAACCTATAAAGACTCCATTTCCTGTTAAAGAGGATAAACCAACATGAAGAGCAGAGAGCTGTCTATGGGAGAAAAGCAAGCCACTGTCAAGCTGAGAAGGGGACTGGAGAAGCTGCACCAAGCATTTATCTGATCCCTGATAAGTTCAACCACATAATGATCAGTGTAGATTAGGGCGTGACCGCCTGTGAAGACGAAAACACTTTTTTTCTCTATTGTAGTTTATAAATGCAATTCATGTTTGTTTTTGGCTTAGTTTTAACTAGCTAAATTTATATCATTAGGTGTGTTAGATTCATGCAGCTCACGTTTGACAATCAACTCGGCGAAAGTCAGTCTCAGTCATCTCAAACGTACCTATTGTAGTTGTTGAAGTTATTTTTTCTTCAGAAGTTTTTGGCAATGAACAGTTTTTGGAGCATTACCACCTCCCCCTGGATTGAAATAGAGCTCACACTGATTTGCATGGAGCCCCGGACAAAAAACACGGATTGTAATTTGGGATCTGTCCAGCAAGGACACATATAGTATACGTGGCTAAGTGTAAATGAAAGTGTCTAAAATCTCATTTGGATTTTATCTGGAAACAAGACACTTGAAATTATAAGAGTTAATGGTTTCCTGAGTTCTATCAGCTCTAACACAGAGAATATTTAGATCTGGAGTTCAGATAAGAACATCTTTCTGCTCAAAGCTACGTTTATATAGGCCTATATGCACACACACCAGTGATGTGCATGTGCAATCTGCAGATTAGGTGGGGCCAGGACATAAAAATTAACATTCTGATTAATTGCAGGTGGGTGAAATAGGCTGGAGTGTCTCCCCATGAAGGCAGACGCTGCAGCAGTGTCACCTCATTGATTATTTAACTCTCCTGAGACGCCAACAGAATCGGTCAGGTCATTAATGTTCTGTGTTCTTCTACACATCCAAAAGGTCACACACACAGTCCAGGTTCATAATGTGAAACTGGAGTAAAGCAGCCATCTTCTCTATCATTCAAGTAAATAGTTAAACACTACATCACCAGAACACTACAGGGACTACGGGCTAATTTAATGCTTACATGCAGATTTGGATGATGTCAGACATCTGCACTTCACAAATACTAATTTGAACACTAATTTGGCAGACAATGTATTTAATATGTTTCCTTCTCACAGCATCCATAGCATGATAGCACGATGGAAAGTCAGTGCTCAGCTTCAATCTGTCATGTTAAGGACAACAAATCAAGCCAGAAGTCTTGGTGTAGTCATGGACTCAGACCTGAATTTGAGGAGCCACATTAAGACAATTACAAAGTCAACCTACTATCACCTGAATTAAAGGGCTTATGTTTCAGCGAGACCTGAAAAAAGTTATCCATGCATTTATCTTCAGGCGACTCGACTACTGTAACGGTGTCTTTACAGGGCTCCCTAAAAAATCTAAATTTTAAATTAAATATTTACACGGTGAGAAATGAGTAGGTAATTGAGTGATAAGATAAAGAGAGTGAGATCGAACAGAGTGAAGGAAGTGGTCTTAAATCTCGCGCCTGAGTGATTTGTAGGAACCTCTGTGTATTTTTTCAATTTCCCTATGTTGCTTTTAGGTTTAATGTAAAGTACTTTGAATTGCCTTGTTGTAGAAATGTGCTATACAAATAAACTTGCCTTGCCTTGCCTATATAAACTCTATGAGACAAGTTCAGAACATCAGCTGATCAAAATGTTAATCAGAATCACAAGAATGTTTCCACTGACTGAAATATCTGACAGATATTTAGAATATCAGGAAACTTTGGGGTCTTCATTAGATTTTCAAATAAAGCTCTGAAAGTTTGTTAAGATGTTGAACAGTACGATCAGGAGTCACAGTCGTGTGCTCTCTGCGTTATATGAGTGCATATGTTTGCTTTCGCTGCTGAGTGATATCAGAACAAATGTTTTCTCCTAAAAATAACTCAGACCTGTCCTCGAGACCTATCCTCACTTGGATTCTTCTCACTGCCACATTATTCATCTGAGAAACAAACCAGCTGACAGCCAGAAATCGATTGACAGACCCGTTCTCCTGCTGACTCTGTCATCTCCGTCCAGTCCTGTCTCAGACATGTCCGAGCCTGAGGACACTGTGTGATGTGTCCGTCCTGCTGCTGGCTCTATGTCACAGCCATCTGGTCCTGACGTGGCCGGCTGGCTTTTGGGCCCCCAAAAACCAGCAAACGCCAGCCCTCAGCTGTGATGTATGATCGCTTTGTCCACACAGAATACGTGCATTCACCATTTCGCACATAAACTGGTATTTATAAAAGATAAATGTCCAGTGAGAATGTGCACACCTCACGCAGACTCCAGACCAGCGTACAAACAGTTTTATAGACCCAGATGTAAGTGAAATGATAATTATTAGATTTCTGTGATTGAATTTGTTGCTCTCTACAAAATGGCACTTCATGTTCATTATTGACTTAAGAGTGCCGCATTTTTGTATTTTTTAAATTTACATTAAGTCATTCCTCGTGTTAATGATCTTATCACCTTAATACTCTTATTTAATTCTGAATTGTGAAGCAAAGTCTGTTTCAATATTAGCGCTATTAATTAATCATTGATCATCACTGCACTTATTCTTTGCCATTTTCATTCACAGGTCTCTTTAGTGGGGGAGCAGGCCAAAGTATTGACATGACTGGCGAACTGTGGGAGTGGAAATCAGAGCAGCACATGCTTCCAGTTCCGCAATGATTGAGATTCATGACACAGAACCATGCGTACTCATTAATAAACAATGCCTCATCTCAGCTGGCCTGTCAGCATCCAGCCAGCTGAGTCAACAAACACACTGAGGCCAGACGTCAAGTCGTCCTTTGAACGTCTCAGCTTCACGTTCTCCGTTTAGGTTCTGCCGTCGTCCTGCTGAAGATGCTGAACACTCATCTCATCTCCAACCTGAGAGGATTATATAAAGTGCTCAGCTTTAAGGACCGTCCTCCAGTTAAAAAACATTTTCTCCACTTATGTTCGGCACATCAGCTCAGTGGAGTATGGAGAGGAGCTGCTGCATTATGGATATACTGTCAGATATGGAATTATGTATGTGGGTGTTTCCCGCCCTCAGACAGTGTAGAGTGGAGTAGTGTTTGAGGAGGATGTCGACTCAAGCAGCAGATTGTGTATTTCATGTACAAATGGATGTTTTGCAGGTTGCCGTCACTGCAACTTCAATCTGTTTGGATTTTACAAAAGGAGACATTTGGTTCTCTGAAGATATTCAAACTTTACTATTGAGCTCTAAACACAGCAGATGATCAATTGACCCATCCATCCCCCTTCCTCTGCAGACTTTGTGGCTCTATAATGGCATCATGTTACCTTTTATAAAATTGATTGAGAACAAAACAAAGTAACTCCAAACAAACAAACACACGTTCAACTGACAAACATCTCAACTCAACTAAAGACACATTCTAGTTTCTGAAATCACAAAATGGGCAGGCAAACAATCCGCTGCTAAAACACTTCTGAGACGCTTCCAGTGGAAGTTGACGGTGTGCAGAGGACGAAACCAAACGTAGCGCAGCCGTAATGCGAAGCAGGAGTCGGTGGTCTTTTGGAGTTAGGTAGGATTGTACCATTTTGGGCGTCAGCCTCTCTGTATATCCCCTGCTTTGGCACTATTGTATTAGGAGACTACAACATTCAGCTTTATCAGCTCACGCTGCAGCTAAGAGTCAACCCACAGAAACTGGATCAGAACTGCACCCACTGGGATTTCACCAGGAGCTGTACCACACCTG